>NW_027507718.1:427035078-427530078 GCF_037356315.1 Lithobates pipiens
AGCAGCGCGAGCCAATGGCTGCGCTGCTTTCAATCCATCCACTCCAGCCAATCAGCGGCCAGGCTGAGCGGCGAAGAGGACGGCGGGGGCGAGCGCGGGATTTTCGAGGGGTCAAGTAAGTAAAACGGGGGGACTGGGGGCGCCGGCAGTGTGAGATGTTTTTTCACCTTAATGCATAGAATGCATTAAGGTGAAAAAACATTTACCTTTACAACCCCTTTAAGCTCTGAGGCAAATTCAAAATGCATCTTTCCTTGCAAAGTGCATAGCCTAGTTGCCTTAATCCCTTAATAGGAGCATGAGTTTCCAATTTGTAGCTTCTACAATGAGCAGGATATATTGGAAGGAGACCTCAGCCAATACCCTACTGCGTGCAGACAGCCATCATCCACAAAGGATGCTAAAGGATAGCATACCAGTGAGTCAATTCTTCTGCATTAGGCACAATTGCTCCAATGCAGATGATTATAAGCGGGAAAGTGACAAGCTATATAGGCGCTTTTCAGGAACGTGTATATTCCTATAAACAAATTAGAAGGACAAAGCATAAGGCGACAAGTCGGGATCACTCTGCTCTCTTGGATAAAATGAAGAAAACACTCCCCACCTCTTCCTCAACCACTGATCCTGGCCAGTGAGGATTAACACACAATTTGGTACACAGTGGGATACAGTTAGATCCATTTTACAGAAACACTGGGGAATCCTTATAAACACTTCCGGCATCTCCCAGATAGTGGGGCCTGTTCCCAAAATGGTGGCAAGAAGAGCCAGAAATTTAGGTGACAGCCTAATTCAATCTGAATATATAAAAAGTATGGACTATAACCAATTTCCTTTGCGTCCGGATGCCTTTTTTGTTATATATTGTCTTGTCCCCCATTTCTGTGGTTGCTTTGACTGGACCAACGGGTCCAGCCAGCAATTTGTATCTAGGGTAGTCTGGTATTGGTTTGTACTTTTTTAACTACATGTTCTTTTTGTACTGATCCAATAATACATTTTTGATAAGTAACTAATTATGTGTATTGCTTTTCCATAAGCCCCATCTTTTCTTGTCCCCTTCTGTTTGGGAATACTTTTTACACAAGATATTTTATTGTATGAACTGAAGAAAATACTCTAGACATTGGGGCTGGTTTACTAAAGGCAAATGGGTTCTTCATATTTTGCAATATAATTTTCCTCAGAGCTTAATGAATGAGAGGCGATTCAGTTCGCATTGTGCGCTATATAAGTATTTCATTCATTCATTCATTCATTCAATGAGATGAATCTCTCCTGAATTCCATCACCCACTCACGTGAAAATAAATATACTGTTTTTTTATTTTCCTTTTATGTGATTTTACAACATGAGTTTTCACCACTTTCACTGAGCTAAGAGAAAATTCCCTTGCAAAGCAGCCTGTTTACCTACAGTAAATCAAACCTAGTATTGCACCGTTACAAAGCATTAGGGTGGCCTTATCACCTGAATGAAATAGATGACTCCCTTAGGGATTACTTTAGTCTGAACAATGTAGATGGCATCTCCCCAGAAATCCTGTGGGCTGCTCTACAGCATGAACCCCACAGACAAGGGCCGATGATCTTCCGATTCATCGGAGACCTTACGATTCCTACCCTGTCATTGAACATAAAGATATAATGGAGACAGCCTTCACAGTTGAGGAGATAACGAAGGTCATTAAAAGCCTTAAGAAAGGTTCAGCTCCTGGGCCCGATGGACTTTCAGTGCCTTATTATCAGGCCTTTGTTGACACTCTTGACCCTTACAAGCCAACATTTTTTAATGCCAAAGCCCTTGTATCTCCCTTAGACCCTCAAATTAATACTGCCTACATAACAGTGATCCCTAAACTGAATAAAAACCAAGGAAAAGGTTGAAAACTATAGACCAATCTCCCGCATAAATAATGACCTTAACCACTTTCAGACCGGACCATTTTGCTGGTAAATGACCAGAGGTCTTTTTACACTTTGGCACTGCGCTGCTTTAACTGGTAATTGCGCGGTCATGCAATGTTGTACCCAAACAAAATTTGCGTCCTTTTCTTCCCACAAATAGAGCTTTCTTTTGATGGTATTTGATTGCCTCTGCGATTTTTATTTTTTGCGATATAAACGTAAAAAGACCGCAAATTTTGAAAAAAAATGATATTTTCTACTTTTTGTTATTAGAAAAATCCAATAAACTCAATTTTAGTCATACATTTAGGCCAAAATGTATTCAGCCACATGTCTTTGGTAAAAAAAAAGTCAATAATTGTATATTTATTGGTTTGCGCAAAAGTTGTCACATCTACAAACTAAGGTACGTTTTCTGGAATTTACGCAGCTTTTAGTTTACGACTGCCTATCTCATTTCTTGAGGTGCTAAAATGGCAGGGCAGTACAAAACCCCCCCAAATGACCCCATTTTGGAAAGTAGACCCCCTAAGGAAATTGATAAGAGGCATGTTGAGCCCATTGAATATTTTATTTTTTTGCCTCAAGCGATTGAATAATGACAAAAAAAAAATTTTTATTTTTTTTTTACACAAAGTTGTCACTAAATGATATATTGCTCACACATGCTATGGGCGTATGTGAAATGACACCCCAAAATAAATTCTGCTGCTTATCCTGAGTACGGGGATACCACATATGTGGGACTTTTTGGGAGCCTAGCCGCGTACGGGGCCCCGAAAACCAAGCACCGCCTTCAGGCTTTCTAAGGGCGTAAATTTTTGAGTTCACTTCTCACTACCTATTACAGTTTTGAAGGCCATAAAATGCCAAGATGGCACAAAACCCCCACAAATGACCCCATTTTAGAAAGTAGACACCCCAAGCTATTTGCTGAGAGGCATGTTGAGTCCATGGAATATTTTATATTTTGCCACAAGTTGCGGGAAAATTACAAACTTTTTTTTTTTTTTTTTTTTTTTCACAAAGTTGTCACTAAATGATATATTGCTCACGCATGCCATGGGCATATGTGAAATGACACCCCAAAATAAATTCTGCTGCTTCTCCTGAGTACGGGGATACCACATATGTGGGACTTTTTGGGAGCCTAGCCGCGTACGGGGCCCCGAAAACCAAGCACCGCCTTCAGGCTTTCTAAGGGCGTTACAGTTTTGAAGGCCATAAAATGCCAAGATGGCACAAACCCCCCCAAATGACCCCATTTTGGAAAGTAGACACCCCTAAATTTAGGGGTACACTAGTGAGACTAGGTAATAAATGGCGGGTGCCCTGAAACTATAAAAAAATAACTAACCAACCAGCGTCACCTGTAACAGTTATATGGTGATCACTGGTGAAAGGGTTAACTAGGGGGCAATCAGGGGGCTTTATGCGGTAGTATATGGGGGTCCCTGGCGCTATAAAAAGCTGCGGCGAACCTAAATACCTACCTGCCTAACTAGCGTCACCTGTGACACTAATACAGCGATCAGAAAAACGATCGCTTATTAGGCTGGGTTCACACTGGAGCGATGCGGGAACGCCACGAATGCGCGGCGGGTTCCCGCATCGCATGCCTCCCGGCGGCAGTTCACACTGCCCTATGCGAACTGCTGGGAGTGTCAGTGAAATGTTACTGACACCCCCAGATCAGTTCGCATATCGCAGTGCGATCTGCAAACTCGGATCGCATGGTGTGAACACCCATGCGATCCGATTCTGCTGCGGGCCAAAAAAAGGGTTCCGTGCGAATTTGCGGCGGGTGCGGCGGGTGTGGCGGGTGTGGCGGGTGCGGCGAATCGCTGAACTCGAATCGCACAGAGATCGGATGTGATTTTCACTGCAGTGCGGTGCGAATCACATCCGTTCTCAAACCGCTGCAATGTGAACCCAGCCTTAGTGACACTGGCGACGGGGGGTGATCACGGGGTTAAACCTTTATTGGGGGGGTTAGGGGGGTACCTTAGAACTAAAGGGGGCTAACCCTAACTGCCCTAACAGTTATTAGTCACAAATGACACCCGCCGGGTGATCAGGGGGTTAAACCTTTATTAGGTAATAAATGGCGGGTGCCCTGAAACTATAAAAAAATAACTAACCAACCAGCGTCACCTGTAACAGTTATATGGTGATCACAGGTGAAAGGGTTAACTAGGGGGCAATCAGGGGGCTTTATGCGGTAGTATATGGGGGTCCCTGGCGCTATAAAAAGCTGCGGCGAACCTAAATACCTACCTGCCTAACTAGCGTCACCTGTGACACTAATACGGCGATCAGAAAAATGATCGCTTATTAGGCTGGGTTCACACTGGAGCGATGCGGAAACGCCGCGAATCCGCGGCGGGTTCCCGCATCGCATGCCTCCCGGCGGCAGTTCACACTGCCCTATGCGAACTGCTGGGAGTGTCAGTGAAATGTTACTGACACCCTCAGATCAGTTCGCATATCGCAGTGCGATCTGCAAACTCGGATCGCATGGTGTGAACACCCATGCGATCCGATTCTGCTGCGGGCCAAAAAAAGGGTCCCGTGCGAATTTGCGGCGGGTGCGGCGGGTGTGGCGGGTGCGGCGGGTGCGGCGAATGGCTGAACTCGAATCGCACAGAGATCGGATGTGATTTGCACTGCAGTGCGGTGCGAATCACATTCGTTCTCATAAACCGCTGCAATGTGAACCCAGCCTTAGTGACACTGGCGACGGGGGGTGATCACGGGGTTAAACCTTTATTGGGGGGGTTAGGGGGGTACATTAGAACTAAAGGGGGCTAACTCTAACTGCCCTAACAGTTATTACAGTCACAAATGACACCAATGCAAAAAAAAAAATGACATTGGTGTCACTGTGACTGGGGGGCAGGGGTAATTGGGGGGGTGATCGGGGGGTAAAGGGGGGGGTGTGAGTGTGCCTGGCATGTTCTACTGTGTGTGTAGAGTGTTGGTGCAACTCACCGATCCGCTCTCCTCCGTGTCGGAACGAAAAATACCGACACAGAGGAGAGAATACATCACTTCCTCTCCTGTGTTTACATTACAGGAGAGGAAGTGATGTCACGGGGGATTTCCATTCGTCGAGAGCGATCGCGAGGGGGTGGCCATGAATGAATGGCCGCCCCCTCATCCCGGATCGCTCTCGAAGGAATGCCGACCGCCGCAGGCACCGGGGGGGGGCCCGATCGGGCCCCCCACCCGCGGGCAGGCAGGGACTTATATATACGCCCATATGCCTGCCCGTGCCATTCTGCCGACGTATATCGTCGTGCGGCGGTCGGCAAGTGGTTAAGATACCGACAAAAAACTTTTCCAAACGACTCGCCTCCTTCCTTAACCGTTATGTCCATAAAGACCAAGTAGGATTTATCCCAGGTAGGCAGGGGCCAAATCAGAAGGGCCGTGGGAATTGTCTCCCTTCTACAATCCAACTGGGACAAAGGCCCTAAACAAGAAGGGGATGCTCCTATCCCTCAAGCTATGACTCGCCTGCGAAGCCATTATTCAAAACCACTCAGTATCGCTAGAGGTTCCAGACAGGGTTGCCCTCTGTCCCCCTTAATCTTCGTCATCACAATTGAAACATTGGCGATAGCCATACGTTCCAATCCCAACATTCAGGGAGTGACCTGTGGGACTCAAATCCACAAATGCAGATTGTTCGCAGAAGACATGCTGCTATTCATAACTTCAATAATAACCTCCCTTCCAAACCTATGCAAAATTTGAATGACTTTACAGTGGCCTCGGGCCTACGGGTAAACTATACCAAGTCCCATGCTCTCAACATCTCCCTCAAGCCGGACATGGTAGTGGCACTACAAAGCACCTTTGAATTCAAGTGAAGTGATTCCTCCATAGAATACTTAGGAATTAACTTCACAGCTAAAATAGAACACCTATACTCTTTGAACTTCCCACCCACATACCACAAACTTGAGGCTGACCTGAAAAATTGGGCTAGGGGAGAACTTTCATGGCTAGGGAGGATTCACGCCCTCCCGATTAACATAAGGAGAGACCATTTGAAATCCTTCCGAAGAAAAGTCAACATATTAATCTGAGGAGGGGCGGGACACAGGTTACCCCAAAAAAAACCTCTTCCAGGATGTTTGCCCTGATCCAAAAAGTCATGGACCTCCAGGTCCCAAGACCCTGCCAATGCCCTCCTTAATTCAAATCTCCCCAAGACCTCCAAAACCAACTGCAAATGAATCCACTTAATTTTACTAGATGCCAAGCTTACAATAGCCAAAGCTTGGAAGCAACCTAGGGTCTCCTTCTCAGCTGCCAAACATAAAATATTGTGGATTATGTCCCAAGAGAAATTGACCATCATCTTACTAGACTCCACAGCGCAATTCAAATTGAACTGGGAACTCTGGGACCTACACATGGGCATCTCCCTCGTTCTGGGGGTACAGGCATAACTACCATCCATTCTCGCTGCACCTTCACCTCACCTCCTGTTGATTGGCTTTTCTTCCTCCCTCCTTATATTCCACCCTGTAACCTGCCTCTCCTCCCCCCTTTCCTCTTTTCACTATGGCCCTCTATGCCATCCATAGAGACCCTCCGGACTAAGAACCTCTAGGTCTACTGGATAAAGGGCCCTCCCTATGGGGTGTAGAAGTTAGGCACATGAAACTATTATCTACTGTATATGCAAGGCTCAATGCTTGATCATAGTGAATTTTAATCTCTGGTATTTTCAATAAACCATCATTGGTTGTATTTCACCATGCGAGACGTTTTTTATGCTTTCTCCCCCCTATGGTGAATCCTTATGAGATTTCTGGCACCAAGTCCTACAGCGATTCACAGTTCAGAAACTTCATCCACCTTTTCCATCTAGAGATCGCAAGGAATCCCGAGGGGAAAACATCATTCGGCTGGTGTATTAGGGCGTGTGGCTGGACCCCCCCAGAAGCTCGTATGACACACTACTATAAGGTGGATGCGTCCAACCCATCTGGTAAGAGTATCTACCTTCTTTAATTTGCTTATAATCAACTCTCAAGAGGTTCTGAGGTCTGAGAAGGTTGCGAGTTATTCTGCCACGAATGCCATCTGACAATTTCAAAAAGTCCCAGATGCACCACTTTGAGATCCATAGAGATTAATTTTGGGACTGTTTATACTTATTTTGGATTTTAGTGGACTTTTTTTTACCAATACCATCTGTTTGTTTTCTTTAAATGCATATTTTCACTTATAGGTATAGGTGCCTTTAAGCGCTGCACTTATTTATATATGGTAATATCCCATTTATCACCTCCCTCTGAACTTGCCCTTATAGGCAGTTTTCAATCCATGTACTCACCCTATGGTCCATGCCAATGGACCTTATTTTGTACAGTAAATGTTTATGGGGAAATGTGTCAAATGCTTTAGCAAAATCCAGATACACCACTTCTATGAGCCTTCCTTTATCTAGATGGAAACTCACCTCCTCATAGAAGATTAATAGATTGGTTTGGCAAGAACGATTCTTCATGGATCCATGCTGATTACTGCTAATGATACCGATCTTGTTACCAAAATCGTGTATATAGTCCCTTTGCATACTATTGATGTTAGGCTAACTGGTCTGTAATTCCCAGGGATGTATTTTGGGCCCTTTTTAAATATTGGTGCTAAATTGGCTTTTCTCCAATCACCCGGTACCATTCCAGTCAGTAGATTGTCAGTAAAAATTTGCAACAATGGTCTAGCAATTACTTGACTGAGTTTCTTAAGTACCCTTGGATGCAAGCCATCTGATCCCAGTGATTTATTAATGTTAAGTTTTCCAAGTCTAATTTTAATTCTGTCCTCTGTTAACCATGGAGGTGCTTCCTGTGATGTGCCATAAGGATAAAGATTGCAGTTTTGGTTACTGAAGCCCCCTCGATTCCTTCGTGAAGACTGAGAAGAAAAATAAATTCAATACCTTTGCTATCTCCCCATCCTTTGTAACCAGATGTCCTTCCTCATTCTTTATGGGGCCAATATGGTCTGTCCTCCCTTTTTTACTGTTTACATCCCTAATTTCTTGGGATTTTTCCGCTCTCCTCTGCTATGTGTCTTTCGTGTTCCATCTTAGCTGCCCTAATTGCACCCTTACATTTCTTGTTGCATTCCTTATAAAGTCTGAATGCTTATGATGACCCCTCAAACTTGTATTTTTTTAAGGCCTTCTCCTTTGCTTTTATATGCATTTTTACATTGGAGTTAAGCCATCCACGACTTTTGTTTGCTCTTTTAAATTTATTACCCAATGGGATGCATTGGCTAATTTAACCACTTCAGCCCTGGACCATTTGGCTGGCAAAAGACCAGAGCACTTTTTGCGATTCGGCACTGTGACGCTTCAACTGACAATTGCACGGTCATGCGATGTGGCTGCCAAATCAAATTGACGTCCTTTTTTCCTCACAAATAGAGATTTATTTTGGTGGTATTTTATCACCTCTCCGGTATTTATTATTTGCGCTATAAACATAAAAATAGCGTAAATTTTTAACAAAAAAACATTTTTTTTTACTTTTTGCTATAATAAATATCCCCAAAAATATATAAAAAACATTTTTTTTTCCTCAGCTTAGGCCGATACGTATTCTTCTACATATTTTTGGTAAAAAAATAGCAAAAAGCGTTTATTGATTGGTTTGCGCAAAAGTTATAGAATCTACAAAATAGGGGATAGTTTTATGCCATTTTTATTAATCATTTATTTTTTACTAGTAATGGTGGCGATCATCGATTTTTATCATGACTGTGACACTATGGCGGACAGATTGGACACTTTTGGCACCATTTTGGGACCATTCACATTTATATTGCAATCAGTGTGATTAAAAATGCATTGATTACTATGTAAATGTGACTGGTAGTGAAGGGGTTAACCACTAGGGGCACTGTGGGGGTTAAGTGTGTCCTAGGGAGTGATTCTAAGTGTGGGGAAAGGGGCTATGTGTGACACGACACTGATCACCGCTCCTGCTTACAGGGAGTAGTGATCAGTGTCAGTGTCACTAGGCAGTACGGGGAATGCTTGCTTACATCATCATTTCCCCATTCTTCCTCTACATGACACGATCGCGGGTATCCCCACGTTCATCGAGTCCGCGGGGCCCATGATCACATTCACAGAGCTCGCAGCAGGTAGCGCCCCCAAGCCGCTTCTTAAAGGGCATTCTACGGGTATGTTAATATGCCTGGTATGTACCCTTCTGCCGACGTATATCGGAGCAAGCCGATCAGCAAGTGGTTAGTATGCTCTTAAAGCAAACCCTTCTGTCCTCCATGTTCTTTGTTCCTAATATTTTATCCCAATTCATACCTTCTAACAAGGTTTGTAGTTTAGGGAAGTTGGCTCTTTTGAAATTCAGTGTCTTTGTATTCGCCTTATGTTTCCCATTTGTGTGATTTATACTGAAGCCAATTGACCTGTGATTGCTGCTTACTAAATTGCCCCATATTTCCACATCTGTGATCAGATCTGTATTGTTGGCAATCAGTAGATCCAGTATCGCTTTATTTCTACTTCGTGCGTCTACCATCAGAACCGTGAAATTGTCCTGCAAGACATCCATGGAACGTATTGATGAAACAGGCAATTTCAGCCTGGGACGCCACCGCCCACACCCTCACCCTCCTCGTACATATGTGAAAGCCTAAGTAACACCACGAAATGGCAGCCCCACAGCCTCACCGGCTCACTGCAGGGCGCGCCTTACCTAATCAGGTGGATGCATTACCCCCCTCCTTCTTTTGCCTCCCATACATGGCACAAAGTTTTACCTTACTAACCTACCTTCCACCCTCCACTAAAAATCTCTGTTCTTACACTGACTATTACCTATTGCAGGTCCCTGTAACATTGACAATGATTTTGCTCCAACTTGACACAGCGGTCTGAACCTCCTTTACTTTAACTCCCCTCAGCTAAGGTACTAGCCTTCCTGAACCTTCTATCCCCATGCCATTCTATTGGGGATCTACCAATTGGAAACACATAATGGTGACTCATATCTCCCATATGGCTAAGAACCTGCAAATTCCTACTTGGAGCCCACCTCCTATCCTGCAAGAGTCCAATACCAGACAGATCACTCTGAAAGATGTCACTCAGGCCACTGTATAACTCATAACAATCTTCGCCATCTATCTGCTTATTGTATGGCTCGAGAACACAGGACCCATGCACACTCCGTTCACATTGTTGAAAGGACTGAACTTCAGGAAGGCCCTTCACCAGCATCACTTTATGGAGACCCCCTATAGTCTCATATGCCTCAATTTCTACCTATTGAGCCCTTTCTTTAGGCAACAGGAAATATAGCCGAAAGATGACAAAACAGAACTAGCCCTATACAAGTTGCAAATATTCCTATCTTGTCCTGGTATAAAGAACGACGGGGGGCAGCCTTTACCATCAGTCTCACCACAGAATCTCACCGAAGGCTTGACCTTTCTATACAGTATAATATTGAAGATGTCAGCTTTGAAGTAACTTAGCCTCCCTTTTACCCCTGTAACCCCCCCCCCCCCCCTTTTAGTCTTCTTATTTTATCATCTCCCTTTCTTCCTACTTTCTTCCCCTTTTTCTTTTCTTTTATTCCTTTTTCCTCTCTTCTCCCTTATTCCCCCATGCTTCCAGCGCCACCTTATTCCACCTTTACCTCTAGCGAAAGTTGATGACTTTACAAGGATATCACAATTTTATAACATGCCATTTACCAGTTTTTTACCGCTGCAGACTGAGATACTTAATCCTGGAATGTTCCACTGGTGACCATGTGGTCTGGGTTCCGAGAGGGACACGCACAGGTAAGGATCCCACCACACCTTAAACACTCGCTAGATCTTTTCACTTACCTGAACAGACACATATCCCCACGTACATCATACCTTACAATTAAGCATGTATACAATTTCCACATGCGTCTTATCTGAAAGATTACAATCGCTCCAAATTGTGGTCTTAAAAGGGTGCGTGCCCCTTTCGGAACCTATGGATCCCTAGCATGTTGACAATTTTGTTTTCATTACTATGGTTAAGAGTTTGGTTTTCTACTAGGTCTCACGTAAACCTCCACCCCCTGGTTACAAGTTACCAAGTTATATTTAACCCTAAATTACTATGCTAACCTTTAGTTGTATTGTATTGTTGATAAGCAGGCTAGCCAACACATTTCTTCTGACAAACTGTGTTTCTGGTCTTACCCACAAACCTTAGATCTAACATCCAATAAGAAAGCACTCTACTGACAACCCGTTTCTCCACAATCTCCACCTGTCCTCCTCCCATGCCAAAACACCCCGTAAATGTTGTCAAAAGGGACCATAGGGGAATTTAGATTCCTGTCTGACCCCAGACAATACTCATGGTAGGCACCACACTCAACCTTATTGACCTCAAAGGGACGAAAAACTTGTTTCCCTAGTTAAACTTCACCTATAACCCACACACAGTGGACTCTGGCAGTAACAGCTGACCCTAACCGGACCTCCCCTTAATATTTTAAGTGGATTTGTAAGTACATCTCCACATCCAGTTTTGCATATTTACCCACCTCCTCCCCACAGAAACCCATGCACCTCGCCCCCCTACCCTAACCCTCCTTTAAACCCACATCCCACCCCCCTTGAACTCCTCTGACACACTCCTTCTCTGACTTCACTATCTCAGAACTACACCACCACTCACTGGCCCTTGCACACTCCCAATATGCCGCCACCAAAATCAAAAACATTTGACCTATCCTTGAAATTATTATCTCTGAAGCCAGAGGCCTCAATATCCCGGAAAAATGCTTCAAATTACTGTCCAGCATGCAGAGAATGAAAGCAGACGTAATCTACCTGCAGGAGACCTACTTCCATACCAATTCAACACCAAAACTATCCAAACACTTCTTTCCCCACAGTTTTCATGCCACCTCCCTGATATCAAAATCTAAAGGGGTCTCTATACTTCAATCAAAAAATGTACCTATCCAAATTACGGACTCCCTCATTGATGAACAGGGCAGATATAAGGCACTTTCAGGAATAAACCAATCACACTGGATGTATATATAGCCCCAATTCATCTCAGACCCCCTTCTTTTGTACAGTCACCTGCCTTCTTTCTAGCTTCCAAGAAGGGATCCTGATGCTAGGGAGAGACTTCAATGTCCCTCTCGACCCCCTATTAGACACTTCCTCGGGTAAATCCCATCTACCATACTGGACAATTAAGCAAATCAGGAGCTGTCTTCAAGACCTGTTACTCAACGATACCTGGTGCACCCTACACCCAAAAGACAAATATTTTACCTTCTTCTCTGCCCCCTCAACAGATACTCCTCTCTTGACTACATCTTTCTCACACAACAAGACCTCCCAACACTAACAGCAGCAACCATAGAACCTATGGCACTGTCACCACCCCATTTCAATTGCTCTTACTTTCCCTGAAAAGTCCACCCAATCCACATATGGAGATTAGACCCAGCTATCCTAACAAAAACAATGGAATTAGAGGTATGCACATGCCTAGCCAACTACTTTGCTAAAAATGACACACCAGACACCTCTAAATTGATCCAATGGGAGGCTCATAAATGCGTAGTAAGAGGTAAACTGATTGCCATCTCAGCAGCAGCAAGGAGGGGGAAAAGAAACATACTCTCAGACTTATTCTCCAAACTCAAAAAGCTAGAAGCTTCACTTAGCCCAACAGACTCACTCAGAACGTATTGAAACTTGCACGCGCATTCAGGAAGAGCTAGGCCATAAGCTCAAGAAAAATGTCACGCTTTCACAAAAACTCTTCTATGAGTTCAGAAACAAATGTAGTTACCTCCTTGCTCAAGCACTACGCACAAAGAGAGCCAACAACACGATACACCAACTACACTCCCCCACAGGTAAAGGAATCACGAAAAATAGTCAAAGAATTTGAAAACTATTATAATTCGCCATATGACCTCAACACAGCAGAACCCTCCTCCATACATCCCTCTAAAAGAACCAATGATATCAATGCTTTCCTAGACTAATTTTCCTCAGAGAAAATTCCAGTAGAGGTTACCACATCTTTGAACTCCTCAATCACTATTAAAGAGTGGGGACAAGCAATTAAACAACTTAAACCTGGTAAGAGCCCAGGCCCAGATTGTTTATCCATGGTCTATTACAAAACATTTGCAGAAACCCTCCAAACTCCATTCCTGAACACATTTAACTCCCTCTCACCTTCAAACCCACTCACACATGGAATGCTGGAAGCTCACATAGTAGTCATTCCCAAAGATGGAAAGGGTCTCACACACACATGAAACTATAGGCCAATTTTGCTACTGACTGTAGACATCAAAATATTTTCTAAAATGCTAGCAAACAGACTAGCCCTGCTCCTCCTTTCTCTCCAAGGACCAAGTAGGCTTCATCACTGGTCAAGAGGCTAGGGATACCACCGTTAAGGCAATTAACCTACACCACATTATGACACAAACCAACCAAAAAGTTTTTTTTCCTTTCCCTGGATGCCGAGAAGGCATTCAACAAAGTGGCCTGGGACTACATGGAGGCGGTCCTGCAGGCTATAGGCATAGGACCGCACATGTCCTGCTTGATCCTTTCCCTATACACGAGTCCATCAGCCAAAGTGCAGGTCAACAATCTCCATGCGCAACGTGATGAGACATGGCTGCCCTCTGTCCTCTATCCTCTTTGTCCTCACACTAGAACCATTCCTCCAGAAGCTGAAACTTAATCCAGACATACAAGGCATATACTGTACACACCCAACAAAGAATACAAATACACCACCTTCGCAGACGACATACTACTATTTCTGATGCAACCAAAGACCACTCTGCCAGTCCTACTATCAGAATTCAAGCACTTCCAAATCATTTCTAACCTCAAAATCAATTTTTTTCTAAATCCTTTGCACTCACAATTTCCCTGCCACAATGCTTAGTAGACCAGTGCCAAGAAAATGTCCTCTTCCACTGGAAGCAAGACTCAATTACGTACCTAGTTATACAACTTCCCCCCAAGCTCCCAGACCTATACATAAAGAACCACATACCCCTCCTAAACAAGCTAATCTCTGGCTTTAAACTCTGAAAAAAAAACATTTTCTTTTCGTGGTTTGGCGGATCCTGAAGATGAAAGCCCTAACGACTCATTCTCCAGACAATTCCTATTCTAGTCCTTCTATTCCTTTTTAAAACCTACAAAACAGTCTGCTGTTTTGCATAGGCCTTCCAGACATCCTAATTTACTACACTGCTACCCATCTCACCAGAATAGTGGATTGGAATGTCCACTCATGCCACAAAGACTGGGTCACACTGGAAGCCTCCCTTCACACCACATCCCATTAGAATTTCGTAACCATCCAATAATTGGACCTACCCTCAATTTCTTTTGAAAAACGTGTTCTCATACTAACTTATCTTCTGTCCCAAGCTCATTGACCCCAGTGAAACTAAACCATGACTTCCGCCTGGGAATGCACAGCCAATTCCTTACTGACAACGTCTCACGAGACAGCATCAGAATCCACCAATTCTTCCACCATGGGAAACTTCTCACTGCCAAACAAATCTCTACCCAAATGGAAAAAGCACCTATCCCCCCATGGACATATTTACTGCTTGCCCGCTACCTAAAGTCCCTGGACAAAGACTCAAAATTTTGAGACTACTCACACCCTTCGAAACACTCTGCAATCAAGTAAATCCCCAACCCCACCTGTTATCCTCCACACACAACCTTCTCTTTGCAGATACGCATGCCAACGATAACTTAGCCTGCCAAAGATGGGAAAAAGATCTTTCCATCTCGTCTTTGGCAGCACAATGGGAACAATCATTTCTGAACATACATAAAAGGTCGATAAATGTCACTACACAAGAAAACGGTTACAAAACCTTGTCCAGGTAGTATCACACACCAACCCTTTTACACAAAATTAACCCCGCTATACCAGCAACTTGCTGGAGATGCCACAAAGATAAAGGCACTCTAATGCACATCTGGTGGTCTTGCACCTCCACACAAACTTTTTGGACAGCGGTACACCACATCACGACTCAGGTCACCTCATATGACCTAGAATCCACCTCAGCCCAATTATTACTCTCACCCTTATCACACAAATCATACCACAAATCACTAGCGATGCACATGATAAGCACAGCGAAGCAATGTATCCCCCTACACTGGAACTCGACGCATACTCCCACAATCCGAGAATGGTTCACTAAAATTCCAAAGTCTCTGAAATGGAAGAATTAATCCATATTGTCCACAATGCTCCAACTAAATTCAATAGAAAATAGGGCTGCTGGTTGTATTTCCAGACGACGCCTGAATATCTCAATCTCTGCAACCTACCTAACTAAAAAATCAACCACACATACTTAGAGCCCTCCCTTACACAAACTGATTCCTACATCTTTTACAAACCCGTCTTTATCCTTTCACCACACCCCCCACTAGACTAACATCCCCAGCAATGCTCCCAAACTGCAAACTAAAACTGAGAAGGGAAGTCAGAGATGGCCCCTCCCCTATTTCCCCCTAGACCCCCTCAACACCCCCCCTCTTTCTCAATATCCAACCCCCTTGGCTATATCCCTTTCTATGCCGCCCATACCCTATCCCCTTTCCCTCCCAAGATACGCAGCCCAATTACCCACCTACCCTTCATGCATGCCCACTTTGCAAAGCCTGCCATCATCCACCACCTCAATCATACACGCACCAAGCACATAACAAGCACCCCCCATTTATCATACATCCCTTGCCTAGAGAAGAAAGACATCATGCCTGCAAAGGGTACCAGAACTATCTCTCCCCTGTACTACATTACCAACAAAACCTGGTAACAACTGATTCTTTGGATGGCACCCTCCCAAGAATTAGTTGTCTGTTGTAAACTATCCAGAATTGAAGCATGAGGCTGGTCTAAGAACTCCATGTATAGGAATTTCAATTGAAGTGTTTACATTTTCCACTTGACAGTATATTGATGCTTTATGTACCCTCACTGTTTAATTGTCTATTGAGCTTTCTGTAGATGCTTTTTACCTCTAAATAAAATACATTAACAAAAAAAAAAGAAGGAAGGTCTAAAGCGTAAGCACTAGGTTAATCCTGCGGAGAATACAGAAAGGCCCATGGAGTGGGAGGTTGTGAGATGACAGCCAGACCCTGCCCCTGGCCTGGTAGAAAGGTGCAGGCAGGCGTCTGCGGTCAGCATGATGTTTGTACCTATCATTAGCATGTTACAAAGCCTCCTAGACTTGTGCCCAAGTGAAACGAAGTCCACGGAGATGCTCTGTGGAACAAATGAGTCAGGCAACATGGAAGGTTGGAAACCATAGTTCGACATAAACGGGGACAATCGGGAAGCAGAATTCAAGGCACTATTGTGAGCAAACTCGGCCCAAGGTAAGAGGACTGACCAGTTGTTATGATGGTCAAAAATATAGCAATATAGGAAATGCTTCAAGGACTGGTTGGCTCGTTCTGCGGCCCCATTAGACTGCAGGTGATATGCAGAGGAGAAAGCAAGCTGAATTCCCAATTGTGCACAAAAGGCTCGCCAGAACCCAGACACATACTGACTACCCCTGTCTGAGACGATCACCTTGGTAAGCCATGTAAGCGAAAGATCTCCCGAGTAAAAATGGAAGCCAGTTCCTTAGATGTGGGCAACTTCTTAAGTGGAATACAAGACATTTTCGAGAACTGGTCAACCACCATAAGGATAACTGTGTTTCCCTGGGAGATGGGTAACTCCACAATGAAATCCATAGAAAGATGGGTCCAAGGCCTCTCTCTATTGAGTATGGCTTGTGGGAGACCGACTGGAAGGTGTTGTGGAGTCTTACTCTGGCACACACGGAACAAGCAGCTACGAAGGCGGCAACATCAGCACGTAGACTAGGCCACCAGAATTGTTGAGAAATTGCCCAAAAGAGTTGATTCTTCCCAGGGTGGTCAGCAGCCTCGGGAGAATGGTAAGTCTGGAGTACAGCAGTACGGAGACTCTCAGGGACAAAGCAGTGGCTGCAAGTTTTCTCAGGAGGAGCATGGTCCTGAGCAGCAATAATTTTGTCACCTAAAGCGGAAGTCAGACTGGTGCGAACCATAACCAAAATACGATCAGGAGGAATCACAGGAACCGACTCCATCTTGGAAGTAGAGGAAAATTGTCTTGACAAAGTGTCAGCCTTTACATTCTTAGTACCGGGTAAGAATGAGACAATGTAATTGAAACTTGACAAGAAAAGAGCCCATCATGCCCTTCTGGGAGAGATGCGTTTAGCCTCAAACAAGAATGTGAGATTCTTATGATCGTAAGAATGAGAACCAGCACAGTGGTACCTTCAAGGAGATGCCTCCATTTCTTAAGGGCTAAAATGATCGCTAACAACTCTCTGTCCCCAGTCTCGTAATTGCACTCTGCAGGTTACAATTTCTTGGAAAAGTAGCCACACAGATGCATAGGGCTCTCAGAGATAGGACGTTGAGACAGAAGGGGGCCAACTCAAGTTTCTGAAGCATCAACCTCAAGGATAAAGGGTAAGGTAGGATCAGGATGTTCCAACACAGAGCAGAAACAAAGGCAGCTTTGAGACTCTCAAAGGCCTTAACGGGGATTTGACCAGGGAGGAGAAGTTACAAATAAACTTCCGATAATAACTGGCAAAGCCAAGAAAATGTTGCAGAGAACATATACCCACAGGTCAGGGCCACTGTAGGGCTGCTGAAAGTTTCTCTGGGCCCATCAAAATACCAGCACTAGAAATTACATAACCCAGCAATTTAACCTGTTCACAATGGAACTTGCACTTCTTCAACTTACAATAGAGATTGTATTCTCTCAGCATCCGAAGCACATGACAGACATCTGTGTAGTGGCTCTCTAGGGACTTGGAAAATATGATGATATCTTCGAGATAAACCACCACACATAGCTGCAACAAATCTAGGATGACATTGTTGATGAATTCCTGGAGAACTGCTGAAGTGTTGCAAAGGCCAAATGGCATTAAGAGGTACTCATAATGGCTTGTTCTGGCATTAAATGCACTTTTCCATTTCTCCCCCTCCCTAATCCTCACAAGATTGTATGCCCCTCTCAAATCAAGCTTTGTGACAACCGTTGTTCCCTTGAGGTGCTCAAATAATTCAGTAATCAATGGAATTGGATAAGCATTCTTAATCGCGAGACGATTGAGACCCCTATAACCAATACAAGGTCTCAGTTCACCACTCTTCTTCTTCACAAAGAAACCAGCACCGGCAGGAGACAAGGATTTTCGAATGAAACCTCAAGAAAGTGCACCTGCAACATACTCCTCCATGGCCCTATCCTCTGAGACTGACAAAGGGTAAACCCAGCCACGAGGGGATATGGCACCAGATTGAAGGTAAATTGCACAATCATACAACTGGTGTGGAGGCAAACTACCAGCTTGACCTTTGTCAAAGACATCACTAAAATCACAGGGAAGAGACTGAAGAGGTGCACAGGACCTTAGCCACCTTCTGAAAGCATGTCTTACTGCATTGTGGTGACCAGGAGAGAACCTCAGCATGAAGCCAATCAAAAGAGGGGTTGTGCCTCTGTAACCAAGGATAACCAATAACCAGAGGAAATTTAGTTGAGCAAATAACTTGGAGTTGACTTATCTCATGTCCTACGGCCATGGACAATGGAGCAGTCTCATGAGTCACATGGGCAGGCTGTAGAGGTCTCCCATCAAGAGCCTCAATGGCAAGTGGGGTGACACGCAGCTTCAGCGGAATTGAGTGCTTCAACACAAAGGCAGCATCAATGAACAGGCCATAACAGACATACCTCTTATAGAAGTAATACTCAAGGTGGGTGTCTGCACAGATACTAGAGCAGCAGCAGGGACAGCCTGCAACACAGGTTGTACTGGAGCAGCTACAGTGGGAGATTCTAGGCGAGCCGTGCAAGTCAGGAGCTTCTGTAATGCCACTGCAAACTGATATATGCGGTGATCCTGCTCATCCAATCTGTAAAAAATATTACCAACAAGTGGATTGACTGCATCTTCTGAATTCATGCACTTTGCCTACTGTCAGAAACCATGAATCAGACCAAGACAGAAGTACAGTTAAATCACATTTGTTTAATAATAAAATGAAATAGAACAAACATAGCCAAAACATAGCCAAAGTTTGGTAACTGAAAGGGATAGTCAGATAACCCAGAAAGTCAGGAAAACAGGAATCAGCGTAGTGGAACAGCAAGCAGGATCTGGAGCCAGAAGGAAAGTCAGCCAAGCAAGTCTTTAACAGGCATGCAGGAGAGAGTCTCTGTGATGTTGACCAGGCGAAGGCAGAGAACATCTGGGCTGGACGGCTTAAGTAAGCAGGACTGATGAGTAGGATATCATCAACAGGTAAGTCACTGTGGAGAGACAGGAGCTGTCAATTAACCGACAGCTGAGCAGCCAGCTCAGAGAAGGAAGGACTGAGCCCAGCCCTTAAAGCAATATGGAGGCATTCTGTATACAGAAAGTGAACAGAACACCCCCCCCCCCCCCCACCGATATGTAATTTCCTGCTTGTGTGATTAGCTTACAGATTTTGCCAGAAGTCTGCACTAAGATTCAAGTCAGATATCCGGCATCCCCGGCAACAAAAAATTCATTTTTGGTGAGATACTCCTTTTAGAAAATAACTTTGCAGGTGCAGCAGCTGGTTGATAATTAGGGAACGACTCCTATTAGACTCCTTTCATGGACACAGAAAAACACACATGGATTTCTTCAGAATAACAAAAGGTAGGAATCTGCAATAAAGTTTGTTAAAATCCTTGTAATATACATAGATCACCCAGAGCGGAATACTATTTTCTCAGCAAAATTGGAGGTACTCTTTAAGTACAGAAACACTAATTTCCCCTTTTTATCACTGTAATCTTCCTAATTTTAAGCAGCATAATTCATTAGTGGGTTTTTGTATCTTTTCTGAACTGCTGTCTCCTCTTCAGTAAAGCCGTCTAGGAAAAACTTTTGTATGCCTGTAATCTAAAACCTTAATCTTCTGTGTAAATGATTCCCTTAGAGAATCAATATATAAAATATCCTGTGAGATTCTGGCTGTTTCCAATAGTCCACCTCACGGGGGCTGATTTGCTAAGAGGCTAATTCAATAAAGAGGAGGTTTTGTGGTTTTACAGGGTATAACAAAGCTCTTATTCAGGCAAGAAGTAATTTCCATGTACGTTTAAAATCTCAGACTCCTTAAAGCATAAAAGAAAATTCAGTAAAATGTAATGGTACTTGTGTTCACCCTGTAGTTTTTGCATTAATGGAAAACGGCTTGCCTAAATTCAATAATATATTTAAAAGTCTCACTTTAGAGGTACAATGCAACTGCATAAACTGTCTAGATAGTTCATGCAGAAATGAACAAATGAAGAGCCATACACGTTCAACCAAGAAATGTGGAGTTATTGGAATTTCTTCTTTTAGAACCAAGTTTTGATTTGATAACCACTCGCTTTAACCACTTCAGCCCAGGACCAATAAACACCCTAAGGACCAGAGGTCTTTTTACAATTTCGCACTGCACTGCTTTAACTGGTAATTGCGCGGTCATGGAATGTTGTACCCAAACGAAATTTGCGTCCTTTTCTTCCCACAAATAGAGCTTTCTTTTGATGGTATTTGATTGCCTCTGCAATTTTTATTTTTTGCGATATAAATGGAAAAAGCCCGAAAATTTTGAGAAAAAATGATATTTTCTACTTTTTGTTATAAGAAAAATCGAATAAACTCAATTTTAGTCAAACATTTAGGGCAAAATTTATTCAGCCACATGTCTTTAGTAAAAAAAATGTCAATAAGCGTATATTTATTGGTTTGCGCAAAAGTTATAGCATCTACAAACTAGAGTACATTTTCTGGAATTTACACAGCTTTTAATTTACGACTGCCTATCTCATTTCTTGAGGTGCTAAAATGGCAGGGCAGTACAAACCCCCCCAAATGACCCCATTTTGGAAAGTAGACACCCCAAGGAAGTTGTGGAGAGGCATGTTGAGCCCATTGAATATTTTTTTTTTTGTCCCAAGTGATTGAATAATGACACAAAAAAAAAAAAAGTTTACAAAAAGTTGTCACTAAATGATATATTGCTCACACATGCCATAGTTATATGTGAAATTGCACCCCAAAATATATTCTGCTGCTTCTCCTGAGTACGAGGATACCACATATGTGGGACTTTTTGGGAGTCTAGCTGCGTACGGCACCCCGAAAACCAATCACTGCCTTCAGGGTTTCTAAGGGTGCAAATTTTTGATTTCACTCCTCACTACCTATCACAGTTTCGAAGGCCATAAAATGCCAAAATAACACAACCCCCCCCCCCCAAATGACCCCATTTTGGAAAGTAGACACCCCAAGCTATTTACTGAGAGGCATGTTGAGTCCATGAAATCTTTTATATTTTGCCACAAGTTGCAGGAATTTTACAATTTTACAACTTTTTTTTGCACAAAGTTGTCACTAAATGATATATTGCTCACACATGCTATGGGCATAAGTCAAATTACACCCCAAAATAAATTCTGCTGCTTCTCCCGAGTACGGGGATACCACATGTGGGGGACTTTTTGGGAGCCTAGCCACATACGGGACCCCGAAAACCAAGCACTGCCTTCCGGATTTAAATATAAAATGCTACCAAAAAAACTGTTAGCGATCGCAGGGATCAGGCCTGACTCTGCGATCGCTGCAGTTATGTGTTTAGTGTTTTGTAAGTGACAGTGATCGATCGATACTGCACTTGGGTGGGCTGGGCAGAGGGGCAAAACGCAGGTGCTAGCAGGTATCTGGGCTGATCCCGCTAACAATGCGTTTTTTTGGAACCCTAAACTGCTGGGGATGCTAGTATAGATCTGATCAGATCAGATATTGATCTGTTCAGATTCTACACCACTACGGGAGGTTTATGCTTTGCGTGTGGGTGTTAGCGGTACTGGCACTAACCTAGCGCTGCCTGGGGCGACGCAGACCCTGACCCTAAACCCAATTGATATCACCCGCCGGGTGATCAGGGGGTTAAACCTTTATTGGGTAATAAATGGTGGGTGCCCTGATGCTATAAAAAGCAAACTAACCAGAGTCACCCGTAACACTTAAACGGTGATCACTGGTGAAAGGGTTAACTAGGGGCAATCAGGGGGTTCAAATTTTTATTAGGTAGTATATGGGGGTCCCTGGCGCTATATAAAAACCTGACGGGGAACCTAAATAACTAACTGGCTAACCAGCTTCACCAGTGACACTTATACTGTGATCGCTGGTGAAAGGGTTAACTAGGGGCAATCAGGGGGTTAAAACCATTATTGGGTAGTATATGGGGGTACCTAATGCTATAAAAACCTGGCGGTGAACCTAAAAAAATAACTAGCTACCTAGCGACACTAGTGACACTAATGCAGCGATCAGAAAAATGATCGCTTAGTGACACTGGCAAAAGGGGGTGAAAGGGTTAACTAGGGGCAATCAGGGGGTTAAAACCATTATTGGGTAGTATATCAGGGTACCTAGCGCTATAAAAACCTGGCGGTGAACCTAAAAAAAAACTAGCTACCTAGCGACACTAATGCAGCGATCAGAAAAATGATCGCTTAGTGACACTGGCAAAAGGGGGTGAAAGGGTTAACTAGGGGCAATCAGGGGGTTAAAACCATTATTGGGTAGTATATCGGGGTACCTAGCGCTATAAAAACCTGGCGGTGAACCTAAAAAAATAACTAGCTACCTAGCGACACTAGCGACACTAATGCAGCGATCAGAAAAATGATCGCTTAGTGACACTGGCAAAAGGGGGTGAAAGGGTTAACTAGGGGCAATCAGGGGGTTAAAACCATTATTGAGTAGTATATCGGGGTACCTAGCGCTATAAAAACCTGGCGGTGAACCTAAAAAAATAACTAGCTACCTAGCGACACTAATGCAGCGATCAGAAAAATGATCGCTTAGTGACACTGGCAAAAGGGGGTGAAAGGGTTAACTAGGGGCTACCCTGGACCTAACACTAACTGCCCTGACATTTTTTACTTTTACAACTGACACTGAATGCAGTGATCAGTAAATAAATGATCACTGCAATCAGTGACACTGTGACTGGGGGTGGGGGGGCCGGTGGTGATCGGGGGGGGGGGTTGTGTGCCTGTGTGTACCTACATGTCAGTGTAGTGTTGGTGCACACTTACTTTCTGTCTTCTCCTCGTAGTCCAGTCAAAAAGACCGCCCCGAGGAGAATAACATCACTTCCTCCTTCCTGTGTATACAATACACAGTGGGAGGAAGCTTCTCATTGGCCAGGAGCGATCGAGAGGGGGTGGCCAGAAACCAACGGCCATCCCCTCATCACAGATCGCTCCTGCAGCGAACTGGACCGCTGTATCCAGCGGGAGGGGGTCCGATCGGACCCCCCACCCGCTGGAAGGCAGGCACGTACATGTACGTGCTTGTGCCTGCCTGTGCCATTGCGATGACCTACAATGGCAATACGGCGGTCCTTAAGTGGTTAAAGAGGAACTCCAGTTACATTGTTTTTTCTTGTAATCCCAGCCTGTTGTTTACATACTCCTTATGGACTTATCCAAATTCAGACTGTGCTCACAGTACTCCAGAACTGAGTGATGCTGGCTTACAGTACTCCAGAACTGAGTGGTGCTGGATCACAGTACTCCAGAAAGGAGTGGTGATGGCTCACAGTACTCCAGAACTGAGTTGTGCTGGCTCACAGTACTCCAGAACTGAGTTGTGCTGGCTCACAGTACTCCAGAACTGAGTGGTGCTGGCTCACAGTACTTTTTTCTTGTAATCCCAGGCTGTTGTTTACATACCCCCTATGGACTTATCCAAATTCAGACTGTGCTCACAGTACTCCAGAACTGAGTGATGCTGGCTTACAGTACTCCAGAACTGAGTGGTGCTGGCTTACAGTACTCCAGAACTGAGTGGTGCTGGATCACAGTACTCCAGAAAGGAGTGGTGATGGCTCACAGTACTCCAGCACTGAGTTGTGCTGGCTCACAGTGCTCCAGAACTGAGTGGTGCTGGCTCACAGTACTCCAGAACTGAGTGGTGCTGGCTCACAGTACTTTTTTCTTGTAATCCCAGGCTGTTGTTTACATACCCCCTATGGACTTATCCAAATTCAGACTGTGCTCACAGTACTCCAGAACTGAGTGGTGCTGGCTTACAGTACTCCAGAACTGAGTGGTGCTGGCTCACAGTACTCCAGAAAGGAGTGGTGATGGCTCACAGTACTCCAGAACGGAGTGGTGCTGGCTCACAGTACTCCAGAACGGAGTGGTGCTGGCTCACAGTACTTTTTTCTTGTAATCCCAGGCTGTTGTTTACATACCCCCTATGGACTTATCCAAATTCAGACTGTGCTCACAGTACTCCAGAACTGAGTGATGCTGGCTTACAGTACTCCAGAACTGAGTGGTGCTGGATCACAGTACTCCAGAAAGGAGTGGTGATGGCTCACAGTACTCCAGAACTGAGTTGTGCTGGCTCACAGTACTCCAGAACTGAGTTGTGCTGGCTCACAGTACTCCAGAACTGAGTGGTGCTGGCTCACAGTACTTTTTTCTTGTAATCCCAGGCTGTTGTTTACATACCCCCTATGGACTTATCCAAATTCAGACTGTGCTCACAGTACTCCAGAACTGAGTGATGCTGGCTTACAGTACTCCAGAACTGAGTGGTGCTGGCTTACAGTACTCCAGAACTGAGTGGTGCTGGATCACAGTACTCCAGAAAGGAGTGGTGATGGCTCACAGTACTCCAGCACTGAGTTGTGCTGGCTCACAGTGCTCCAGAACTGAGTGGTGCTGGCTCACAGTACTCCAGAACTGAGTGGTGCTGGCTCACAGTACTTTTTTCTTGTAATCCCAGGCTGTTGTTTACATACCCCCTATGGACTTATCCAAATTCAGACTGTGCTCACAGTACTCCAGAACTGAGTGGTGCTGGCTTACAGTACTCCAGAACTGAGTGGTGCTGGCTCACAGTACTCCAGAAAGGAGTGGTGATGGCTCACAGTACTCCAGAACGGAGTGGTGCTGGCTCACAGTACTCCAGAACGGAGTGGTGCTGGCTCACAGTACTTTTTTCTTGTAATCCCAGGCTGTTGTTTACATACCCCCTATGGACTTATCCAAATTCAGACTGTGCTCACAGTACTCCAGAACTGAGTGATGCTGGCTTACAGTACTCCAGAACTGAGTGGTGCTGGCATACAGTACTCCAGAACTGAGTGGTGCTGGATCACAGTACTCCAGAAAGGAGTGGTGATGGCTCACAGTACTCCAGAACTGAGTTGTGCTGGCTCACAGTGCTCCAGAACTGAGTGGTGCTGGCTCACAGTACTCCAGAACTGAGTGGTGCTGGCTCACAGTACTTTTTTCTTGTAATCCCAGCCTGTTGTTTACATACCCCCTATGGAATTATCCAAATTCAGACTGTGCTCACAGTACTCCAGAACTGAGTGGTGCTGGCTTACAGTACTCCAGGACTGAGTGGTGCTGGCTCACAGTACTCCAGAAAGGAGTGGTGCTGGCTCACAGTACTCCAGAAAGGAGTGGTGATGGCTCACAGTACTCCAGAACGGAGTGGTGCTGACTCACAGTACTCCAGAACGGAGTGGTGCTGGCTCACAGTACTCCAGAACGGAGTGGTGCTGGCTCACAGTACTCCAGAACGGAGTGGTGCTGGCTCACAGTACTCCAGAACGGAGTGGTGCTGGCTCACAGTACTCCAGAACGGAGTGGTGCTGGCTCACAGTACTCCAGAACTGAGTGGTGCTGGCTCACAGTACTCCAGAACTGAATGGTGCTGGCTCACAGTACTCCATAAATGAATGGTGCTGGCTCACAGTACTTTTTTCTTGTAATCCCAGGCTGTTGTTTACATACCCCCTATGGACTTATCCAAATTCAGACTGTGCTCACAGTACTCCAGAACTGAGTGATGCTGGCTTACAGTACTCCAGAACTGAGTGGTGCTGGCTTACAGTACTCCAGAACTGAGTGGTGCTGGATCACAGTACTCCAGAAAGGAGTGGTGCTGGCTCACAGTACTCCAGAACTGAGTTGTGCTGGCTCACAGTGCTCCAGAACTGAGTGGTGCTGGCTCACAGTACTCCAGAACTGAGTGGTGCTGGCTCACAGTACTTTTTTCTTGTAATCCCAGGCTGTTGTTTACATACCCCCTATGGACTTATCCAAATTCAGACTGTGCTCACAGTACTCCAGAACTGAGTGGTGCTGGCTTACAGTACTCCAGAACTGAGTGGTGCTGGCTCACAGTACTCCAGAACGGAGTGGTGATGGCTCACAGTACTCCAGAACGGAGTGGTGCTGGCTCACAATACTCCAGAACGGAGTGGTGCTGGCTCACAGTACTCCAGAACGGAGTGGTGCTGGCTCACAGTACTCCAGAACGGAGTGGTGCTGGCTCACAGTACTCCAGAACGGAGTGGTGCTGGCTCACAGTACTCCAGAACGGAGTGGTGCTGGCTCACAGTACTCCAGAACTGAGTGGTGCTGGCTCACAGTACTCCAGAACTGAATGGTGCTGGCTCACAGTACTCCATAAATGAATGGTGCTGGCTCACAGTACTCCATAACTGAATGGTGCTGGCTTACAGTACTCCATAACTGAATGGTGCTGGCTCACAGTACTCCAGAACTGAGTGGTGATGGCTCACAGTACTCCAGAATTGAGTGGTGCTGGCTCACAGTACTCCAGAACTGAGTGGTGCAGCTCACAGTACTCCAGAACTGAGTGATGCTGGCTCACAGTACTCCAGAATGGAGTTGTGCTGGCTTACAGTACTCTACAACGGAGTAGTGCTGGCTCACAGCACTCCAGAATGGAGTTGTGCTGGCTTTCATTACTCTACAACGGAGTTGTGCTGGCTCACAGTATTCCAGAATGGAGTTGTGCTGGCTCACAGTACTCCAGAACGGATTGGTGCTGGCTCACAGTACTCCAGAAAAGAGCAGTGCTGGCTCACAATTCTCCAGAATGGAACTGTGCTGGCCCACAGTACTCCAGAACTAAGCAGTGCTCACATGTCATTACAATAGCTCCACTCAGTCCAAAAATGCACCCCTATTGCTGGAGTAAGAAGAGAAAACTGCTATAATGGACAAGCTGGAAGACTGCAGGAAAAAGTAATGTACAGTATATATACGTTTTTTTTTTCAGAATCAAATACAAAATACAAAATGTCAAAGCATGTTTTGGAAGATGGGGGGATTAAGTGCCAAGAGTTTGGCTTTAAGGTACTATAGAGCCTCTTATAATAATCCTGTATTGCAAAACGACTGCTCAAACTATACCTGTAGTGTTAACATATCGCTTTATAATAATAACTTTATTCCTAAAATATGCTGTTACTTCTTGAAAAATAGCATGTGCCCTCAGCTCGTTTTATCCTGGAACAATATCTTGTTTTTTTTTTTCCCTTACTAAAGTGCCTCCAACCAAAAACTATTAAAAGAAAGGCAATTTTGACATGCTTTTTTTTTTTATTCAAATGCAGAATTCATGTCAAAGGAAACTTTTACATCAGTGACAAGGAAGCTTAAAACCCATCAGTTTGGAGGAAGGCTTGCTTGGTAAGACACAGTATATTTCCATTAAGTTAATCTAAAAGTCAGCCTTTTGTAATCCTAAGTATAATACATTAAAGCCTTTCAAGTGCAACTCAGCAAAATGCAGAATTTCATATCCCTACTTACTGCAGGCGCTCATTGCTAACTATTAAACATTTATATATTGTACAGGTTAAAGATGGGAAACACTCACAGTGATTAATTATGGATGATATTGGGAATATCTCGCCCTTCATCCTCTCATCCAGCCTTTAATGCAAGTTTTCCACAAAAAAAATTTTTTTTAGAAGCATCTTTTTTTAGTCCCTATAAGGATTAGAAGCGTTTACAGCACATTCAAGCTAAAGATGTGGATGTTTGTCCTATCAAACGAGTGACAAATGTATATAAGGATCTTTGTAACAATTCTTCCTCCTCTCCTCTGCTTTAAATGAAAGTGTCTGTTGCTGTACGTATGTCAGTTTTGTTTTTATAACAAATTTGACCCATTTATCTCTTTCAATGGGGGGGGGGGGGGGGCTTTTCAAAAGTCCTTTTTGTGTGTGTGAGTGTAAGTTTGGATTTAAAATGTTACTAAACCCACAACAATAAAATCAGTCTGTATATGCAGTAAAGCATGCTTGTTATATTCACTGCGGAACCTAAGGGGTTAATTCTCGGCATTGTGTGAAAAGGCTGTTTGATCCTGTCTTCGCTGATCCTCTCCTCCTTCCATTGTCCCCTGATCCTTTCCTGATAACACAGAACCTATGGAGTCAGGCTGTACATGCTCAGTTTGGTGTGTATTGCTAGAGAGGTTTAGAGAGTCAAGGGTCTTGCAGTCTCATAGGGCAGTCAGAAAACTCCTCCTACAAGCTTTAACCAGTGCTAGGCTGGACACTGATAGAAGTCACAAGACTGCTGATAAGAAAATGTTTATATTTACTAAAACTATTGCATTACCATGTTCTGTGTGCTGTGGGAGACCAAATATAGTGAATGCAAGCTCCTGGGTTTAGTAACACTTTAAAGTAATTGTATTTTTTTTTTAATCAAGTAATTCTCTATTGAAGTTTCAAAGCAGGTGGTTTTGCACAGAGTGGCCCCAATCCTTCTTTTTTTGGATCCCCCACTGGAGCTCCTGGCTCCTCCTCCTCTTAGCATTCCACCATATAAATCTGTTAACTATTGTGGCAACCTTGGGGACTCAATTCCAAGCTGTGTTGTCTGCGTCTATAAACACAGATAGTGCAGCTCAGCTCTTCCCCTGGCTCCCTCATCACAAGATTTGACTACCAGTAGCAGGAACCTGGCAATGGCTCCCACTGCTGTCAATCTGCCCCATGAGGAGAGAAAGAGTGGAGAGAGCTGCTGCTCTAGGGCACAGTGCTGTATCAAGATCAGGCTCAGGTTAATATAAGGGGGGGCTGGGGGAGGAGCTGCATACAGAAGGTTTTATACCTTAGTGCATAAAAGCCATTAGCATAAAAAAAAATCTTCTACCTTTACAACTGCTTTATGTTTCTTTTTTTTTTTTTATAAAATTTTATTGAAAAAAAGTGCATTACACAGTGACATAATCAGCAGGTTCAAGGGTTTTTGTATAATGTACAATGTACAAGTCAGATAAAACATCGAGGTGGGTCTCGCAATGCTGTATAGGCACAAATATTTGAAATCGAGAGCGGAGAGTAACCCTCTCCCTAGCAAAACTGAGAAAACATGAGGAGGCCATGACTGGATGGATCTGCTAACAATAAGACACTGAACTAACCTCATAAGGAGAACAAGGTATGTTACAAATCAAAAAGAAGGCTGAGAAAGGGGGGGAGGAAGATGGGGGGGGGCAATTCTGTTGTTCTATTGAAGGTAGGCATCCAGTAGTAGAAAGGGTCATGCTCGACAAGAATCATTGTAGACAAAGGAGAGTTTATATTTACTAAAACTATTGCATTACCATGGTGTGCTCGTTCATGAGGAGTGAGCTGCGCCATAATAAAAGGGTCCCATCTGTTGTGGAAGCGTTGTGAGGCTTTCTGGTGGGCCAGATTGGCGTTGAGATTGTCCCGAAAAAGAAGCTGCAGGAGATCTCTTTTAACCTGGGAGATGGAGGGTACGGAAGTAGAGGTCCAGTTGGCTAGTATGGCCCTTCTCGCTAGCAGGAGGCAGATCAATGCCCAGTCTTTACCCGGTGGACTGGGAACGGTGGACCAAGGAAGCAGTGTGGGGTCCCAGTGCCCGAAGATAAGGAGGAGCGGGTCCTTGGGGAGCTTTAGCAATGTAATCTTTAATATAAATGCCAGGATTTGGTCCCAATAGATAAAAGTGCAAGTCCAGTAACGGTGCGTGAGAGAAGGCTTGGGTTGATGGCACAGTGGGCATAATGAGAGCGAGGTTAAGGCTGAACATTGTTTGGAAGTTGGGAGAAAGGGAATATGGGCACGGTGAGCGATTTTCAGCTGGGTTTCCCTCCAAGATTCATTAGGAACCAGGTTGTATACAGAGTTGAGGCCTTGCAGGATCTTGTCCACTATGTCTTCTTCTGGAAAGTCTTTTGCCCAATTTAACACTGAGGATGAAGCCAGAGAGGGGGTTGTTTTCAATAGTAGAGGTTTATATATGTCGGAAATTTTGCAGGTGTCCTTTTGTATGAGTGTCTCAAGGAACGAGGACATGAATCTTGTGGATTCGTTCCTGCCGGTTTTTTGATGAAAGCTAACACATTGACCATAGTGGAAAGCAGAAGCAGAAGCATCTGGGAGAGAAAATTTGGCGGCTAGGTAACTGAATGATGCTACCTGACCGGATTCAGGATCACACAGGGAGAAAAAGGTATCGAGGCCCTTTTGGCACCACACATCATAGGGCTGGTGTTCCAGACCCTGAGAGAAACTCGGGTTTCCTTGTATCGGGAGGAATTTGGAAATAAATGGAGAGAGTCGGAGACTTTTCCTTACCTCCCTCCAGGCAATAGCGGTGTCTCTCAACAAGAGGTTGTGCTGGTGCGGTGTTGGTAGAGATTTCCATTTGCAGTGAAGAAGGGCAGTAAGGGAATAGGGATGGATCATTGCAGTTTCCAGCTGGTAGTTGGAACATTGGGATTTTTGGGTAATCCAATCCAGGCTCACCCGCAAAAGACAGGCTAGGTTGTACAATCTAAGGTTTGGAAGACTAATACCACCTTCGGTCCTGGGAAGATGAAGTTTTGAAAAGGCTATGCGTGGTCTTTTGTTTCGCCAAAGAAATTTTGATATTGTAGAATTCAAAGTTTTGATATCTTTGTGTCTAATAAGTAAAGGTATCGTTTGGAGAGGGTACAGCAGGCGTGCGAAACTGACCATTTTTACCAAGTGGCATCTTCCCAGGAGCGAGGGGGGCAGATCCATCCAGTTTTCCAGTTCCAGGGTAATCTTGGCAAAGAGGGGGGGTAGTTCAGATGGTAAAGAGAGGAAGGGAGTTTCCCTATCTTGATACCTAGGTAGGTGATATGCGACTTTGCTATCGTGAAGATGGATTTTTGAGCCCAAGCTGGAGGTGGGAGGGGACCGAGGGGCAATATCTCGCTTTTGGAATAATTTATGCGTAATCCAGAACATTTTCTGAATTGATCAAAGTTGCTTTTTATCGTGGGCATGTCTGCGGAGGGATTGGCGGAGAAGATGAGGACGTCGTCTGCAAAAAGAGACGTCTTCAATTCCTGATCCCCTATTTTAATGCCATGGATTGGGGCCACTGTTAGCAAATATCTAGAAAGTGGCTCCAGGGCCAAATTAAAGAAGAGAGGGGATAGAGGGCAGCCTTGTCTCGTGCCCTTATGTAGACGAAATTCATTTGAAAGCAGGCCGGCTGCAACCAATCTGGCTGCCGGTGATGTGTACATAGAATTTATGAGATGGAGAAAGGGGCTAGTGAATCCCATTTTGTTCAGAACCATAGACAGCCATTCGATACTCACGTTGTCAAAAGCCTTTTCGGCATCAAGAGTAATAATAGCAAAGTCCCCATTTGGGTTGCATCTAGCGTGTTCTAGTGCCATCATCACTTTTCTGATGTTGATCGTTGCCGTTCTGCCCTTCACAAAGCCTGACTGGGCAGGATGGATCAGAGAAGGGATGATGTTAGCTAGTCTTGTGGCTACTATTTTGGAAAGGATTTTGACATTGAGATTCAGGAGTGAGATGGGCCTATATGAGCCAGGTTCTGTAGGATCCTTCCCCTTTTTTTCTAGTAGTTTTACTATTGCCTGGTTGCCGTGGGTAGGTAGGGGCCACGTGACCATATGTGTTGGTAAACCTTTTCAAGTGTGGGTGCTAGGTGTGGGTTTAGGGATTTATAGAATTCGCCCGTTAGTCCATCTGGGCCGGGTGCTTTTGAGGAGGCTAGAGTGCGGATCGTGTTGGTTATTTCCGCAAGAGAGATGGGGGCATTAAGAGTGTCCAGTTGCGAGGGGGATATTTGGGTCAGAGTCACTCTGTCTAGGAAGTCGTGTGCCGTGGGCTTGTCGATAGGGTCGGCAGCATACAACGTCGAATAATAGCGCAGCATAGCCAAATTAATGCCTTTTTGCGTAGTCGTGATAGAGCCATCCGGCTCCCGGATAGCGGGGATAATAGTTGGGCGGAAAGGACCCTTGCATAGTCTGGCTAGCAGTTTACCGGCTTTATTCTCAAATTTGTGGAGAGTGGCATCAAAGTGTGCTCTCTTAATCGATTCCAGGGTGTCAGCCCAAGTGTCAAACGACTGTTTGGCTATTTGCCAAGCAGACCGGTTCTCATGTGTATCGTGGGTATAGAGTGCTCGTTGAGCCTGATGAAGTCTGGAACTGGATGTGTTGTAGTTGAGGTGCGCGTTTTTTTTGAAGGAGGATGCATAAGAAATGATGCGTCCCCGAAGGAAAGATTTCCCTGCATCCCATAACAGATTTGGGTTATCAGCATGGTCCGCATTCGTTTGTGTATAGTCGCCATTCTTTTGTGATGTAGGTGTGGAAATCCGCGTTGTGTTGGAGGAAGGAGGGGAAACGCCAAATTTTGGGATTTGGATGGATATCAGGAGTCTCTAGAGATACGGAAATGGGAGCATGGTCGGAGATAGCAATATTGTGAATCTCTGCGTCTGGGATTAAGGGGAGTAGATCATGTGAGCAGAATATGTAATCGATCCTGGTGAAAACATTGTGTGGATGTGAGTAAAAGGAGAATTCCCTATCAGTCGGGTGGTGTAGCCGCCATACGTCAAGGAGACAAAGGGATTCCATTGTTGCCCCTAGCAATGTGGTGTTAGTTGGAGTCGGGTATGGGTTAAGTCGTCGTTAGGGGGATTTGTCATCTAGTGGGTGAACCACGGAGTTAAAGTCCCCCCCAACGACCTGGGGAAGTAGAGGGTAGCGCAGGGGCCAAGTGGTTAGCATGTTGAAGAACTGCTTCCTGGGGCTGTTAGGGGCATAAATGTTGGATATTACTATTTCCCTTGTCCCTATGAGGACACGAATAGAGAGCAATCTGCCCTGGGTATCCGTGTCCGTAGACAGGATTGTAAATGGGAGATGTTTGTGAATGAGTATAAGGACTCCTGCTTTGCGGCCTATGGCTTCTGAGCCAGCCACCGTTCCCACCCAGAGTTTCTTCATCCGAACGAAGTCGGGTGAAGAGAGGTGTGTCTCCTGAAGTAAAGCTATATCTGCCTTGAGCCGTTTGAGATGTCGAAGAACCTTCATTCTCTTAGAGGGGAAACGAAGGCCCTTCACATTCCATGAGATTATTCGCAGCATAGGGAGATTAGAACGGTGGTACGGTGTACAAGTAGTAAAGCCATTGGAGTGTGAGCGCTTTGGAACAGTAGGTAGCAGTAATCTACACTGGAGCATGTTTGTAAGGCCCTAAGAGGGGGGATGATGGATAAATGTGCACTGGTAGTAGGTTCAGTGGGGATAAGGAGAGGAGAAGAGGGGGAGGAAAAGAACTGGAATGGTAACCAAAAGTAGAATAAGCAGAGGTAAACATAATTACTAACCAACTTCGCTTTTTTCCGCATGGGGAACACCGTGAAGACCAGTTCCCATAACCAGCCCTGTATCAAAATAAGGGCTTCCGCCCCTCGAAGAGGGGATATGAAATAACATCAGTGCAGGCGGGAGAACAGTGCGTGTGAGCAGGTTTGCACAGAGATACCCAGGGGGAAGAGGGCATGAGCGCATGCATGAAAAGATATAATCATCACAGGTCATTGAACATGAAGTACCGTACTAGGCAACATAACCATATAGCTACGAACCACTGGAGAAAAAATATATAACAGAACATAACAAAAGAACAACAAAAATCAAGATCGGTATGTAGGCAAAGGGGACCCCATACCCGTTTAAGTAGTAACGGATATTACCTGAGAGGTGTGGACGGTCCAGGAGGGAGAGTCCAAAGTCAGATCACCTTACCCAGGTAGGGAGGGTGGCCAAATATGGCTGTAAAGAAGAAGCAATTGTGTATTGAGACATCTTTGCCCCTCAACGTGTGGTCATGCCATGTTGAGTTGGACCCGAGGCCCTGAAGCGCTTGGGAGAGTCTTTCCACGGACTCCTTTGATCCAGGGCTCAGTTGATTGGGAGGACCTTGGGTGTGGGGCTGAGGTGGGAGCCCGAGCGTGATGATTTCAAGTAGGATGACGCCTCATCAGGGTCTTGAAAGGTCAGTTGCTCACCGGAGGGCGTTTTGATCCGCAGAGTAGCCGGGAATGCCAGTGTGAATTTGAGTTGTCGCTGGTGGAGTTCTGCGCAGATATGCTGGAAAGCCCAGACCCAGTGCTTCAGGAATGCGACAGGCACATAGTTCTGTTAAAGCAGATTGGTGAAGCGATTCAGGTAGTCCTACAAATCGCAGGTTGCTCCTCCTGGACCTATTTTCGAGGTCGTCGAGTTTTTCTAGTATATATTTGTTAGTTCTGTCCTGGGCATGTTCCAGAGATTGCGTCTGGTAAAGTTCATACTCAATAGTTGAGATACGGTGTTCTGCTTCATTCAATCTAGATGCATGTTCCCCCAGCTGGGCTTGAACCTTCTGCATGCCTGAGCTGACAGCCTTTTCCACTGATGCAACAATCATAGGGGAGAGGAGAGCAGCTACAGCCTGAGCCAGGAGTTCTGTGTGGTGATCCTGTGGCAGTGGAGGTATGTGAGGCTGCTGCATAAAAGGAGATGTTTCAGGGCTAGATGGAGGAGGGGGGGCCCGGGGCTGTGGAGGCAGTGTGTCTCTCAGGGTAGGCTGAGGTGTGGGCTGGTCTCCTACCTCCATCGCTGGCACCATCTCTGCAGGCTGGGCCGCACAGGCCGAGTCCATGTAGGCCGAAGCCGGGGCCTCAATTTGCGGCGGGGCTGGCCGTACGATCGCGGCTCGGCCCGGTTTTCTCGACGAACAGGTCCATCTCGTGGCCGGGGTCGTGGGGAAGACTGCTGAGGTGTTTGGGGCGGAAAAAGCCGAGTTTATAGGCCGATTTGGACGGGGGTTTGCGGGAGCTGTGAGGGGAGACAGCTACTCCATGTGGCGCCAGAACCGGAAGTGCTTTATGTTTCTTAGCTCACTTTAGTAAATGGCTATCTGTGAGGCATAGTGATTACAAAATGGCTGATTGTCAAAGATTAAGCAAAGGACCTTTTGATAAGATGTGAACTGTGTAAAACCTAGTGAGCTGCTATGCTTATTCCACAAAGCTGCCCACACTTCCTACACTTCCATAAAATATGTGAATCAACAATTTTAATACAATAGGTGCATCGCTAAACTACATAAGAATATCCCATAAGGACATTAAGTGCAATCAATAAACAAATAAAGTTAAAATAAAGTGCATAGTGCCAAATAAAACATAAGAATCCATAGAGTGTATTTATATGTATAAAAAGTTGTGCAAAAATTATGAAAAATAACATACCAGTCCAATATATATATATATATATATATTGAAATAATGAAACAAATCAGATTTTTTTTTTTTTTAAAGACAATTTTTATTGAAGATTATATACCAGTACAGGCAAGCAAAACAGCTTATAAACAGCAGCAATTGGTCAGGTTTACATATAACGTATGACATCTGTGGACGTAGCCGCTGTCGGACAAATGGTTATTTCAAAGCAAAGAAAAAATAAAAAGAAAAGGAAAGAAACACAGCGAGATAAAAGAAAAGAAAAAGGCCGAATGGCCGTGTAAGGTAACACGGAGCATAGTACATCATATTATGACATAACAAAATGTAACTTAAAACATAATTGCGTGGGCTTTCTCTCCTCCCCCATAATAGGTAGTAGCCCGTCTCAATTCAGTTGTAGCGTAGGTATAAGTGTCTGCGGGTCTACATAACGTATGGGTTCACCTGTGGGGATCTAAGCTTACAGATGGGAGCATGTCCCATTGTAAGGAGGCGTCAGATGCCTACAGAGCTAGTTGAAAGACTAGTAAGGTTGTCTAGTTCAGTGTTGAAAGATGACCAAAGTGTTTTAAAATTGTGCATGAAGGCGCTTCTCACAGTACAGTAAAGCAATATCATGAAAAGAGTTCGTACTAGTTCTCATGAGGAGCTGTTCCGCATAATACGTTTATAGGAGTCTGTGGTTTTGAAATGGATCCAACAAGCCCAAATTGTCGTGAATTTTGTAGGGGTGTCATGTGCTTGGTGTATAAGGTCTTCCATTGTCATGATTGCGTCAATCCGATTAAACCAATCATGTATTGATGGAGGGTCGGGTGTACGCCATTTGCATGGGACGCACATTCTGGCGGCATTTACCATGTGCATAGCTAAGGATTGAAAATAAGAGCGTGTGGATTTGTTCGAATAATGTAGTAAAAATTGAGCTGGAGATTTGTCTAATCGGTAGGTAGAGATATCAGTTATCATCCTGTGAACCTCCGTCCAGAATGGCTGTATGTTGGGACATGTCCACCAGATGTGTATAAATGTACCTACTGCCATATTGCATCTCCAACACATCTGGGAATTAGCAGGGTTCATAATGTGAAGTTTATAAGGAGTGTTGTACCATCTGGAAGCTACTTTAAAAGCATTTTCCTGAGTGTGTACGTTAACCGACCCCTTATGGACACACCTGAAGATATATTCCCAATCCGTCTCAGGAATGTGCATCTGAAGGTCAGTAGCCCATTTCTGCCTTATTCGCATATCTGACTTATCACAGCCTTCTTCGACAGAGCATAGATCTTCGAAAGGGGTCAACGCTCTGGACCAATGTGGTCTGGGATGATGATTGAGCAAAAAATGACGGATCTGTAGGTAAGTCCAAAAGGGGAAGGCACCTTGAGAAGTAGAGGGTGCTAAGTCATTTCTGGAGCGAAGTGTGTTATTATGAAAGAAGTGCAGTGCTCTGACTGTGGTGTGAGGCCATCCTGGTGCTAGGAATGATGGGTGTGACCCTGGACTAAAATCTGGATTACCCCTAAGAGGAGTCATGGGCCCATTGGCTGAGGTGATACCATAATGAACACTAGCCCATTGGAGGGCGTTCAATGTCTGAGCTATCAAAGGGTGAGTTTTGTGCGTTTTAGACTGGTGTTTGTAGTTAAGCCAAGGAAGGGAAGTCAGGGGAATGGGAGAAAAGGCTTGTTCAAGACGAACCCAATCCTTAAGTGGGGCGTGGATGTGCCAATCAATCAACCTGGTGAGATGACAAGCAACCTGGTATTTGCGGATGTCTGGGAGGCCTACTCCACCCCGAAGCTTTGGGGAAGTTAATTTCGAGAAGCTAAGGCGGGGACGGCCCTTATTCCAGATAAAAAGTGTGCATAATTTCCGAAACGTGGAGAAGAAGTTTGGAGGAAGTTTTATCGGGATCGTCTGGAGTAAGTAGAGGATGCGTGGGAGAATATTCATCTTGATTATGGCAATCCGACCGAACCATGAAAAGCGCTCTGGGGACCATGACAGAAAGTCAGCGGAGATCTTCTTCAGCAGTGGGGTGAAATTTAGATTATAAAGATCAGCTAAGGAGGCAGGGAGTTGGATTCCTAGGTAAGTGATAGATTTAGTCCTCCATTGAAAGGGAAAGTTAGCACGGCAGAGGGAGCAGACAGATTCGGGTAGGGAAATATTCAGGGCACTGGATTTATTGAAGTTTATTTGCAAATTTGAGAGGGTCTTGAAGTGGGCAAAGTCTTGCAATAGATTAGGAATGGTAGTAAGGGGGGAGGAGAGAAAGAGGAGAATATCGTCCGCGAATGCGGCTACCTTATACGTATGGTCTTTGACGTCAATTCCTCGAATGTCAGGGTTAGCTCTAAGTCTTCTTAAGAGAGGCTCTAGGGTCAAAATAAAAATCAGCGGGGACAAGGGGCATCCCTGGCGCGTACCATTCGACACGGAGAAGGCATCCGACAGGTGGCCATTAACCCTAACCTTTGCAGTAGGGTTTGAATATAGGGCTTGTATTAAATTCAGCATTCTCGGGGGTAGATGTATAGCCTTGAGAACTTCTGACATATAGTCCCAGGCCACCCCGTCGAACGCCTTCTCCGCGTCCAATGACAGCATGAAACCAGGCATCTGAGAGGTTGTAATCCAATGGTTGATATTTATTGCTTTCAGGGTATTGTCCCTAGCTTCCCTACCAGGGACAAACCCCACTTGATCAAGGCCGATAAGTTGAGGGAGAAGCGGCAATATTCTATTGGCCAAAGTTTTCGCGTACCATTTTAGGTCTACATTTAATAGGGAGATAGGTCTATAGTTGGTCACAACTGAGGGATCTTTGCCGGGTTTAGGGATTACCGTGATGTGGGCTTGCAACATGTCGGCGGGTGGGGATATGGGTTCAGAGAGGGATTGAAAGGCCGAGAGAAAGTGTGGCTTAAGAATATCCGCAAAGGTCTTGTAGTATGCTACTGTGAGGCCATCGGGGCCTGGACTCTTGCCCAGTTTAAGTTGCTTTAGAGCATTGGATATTTCTTCTATCGTCAAGGGGGAGTCCAGGTCTCGCGCAGTATCGTCTGAGATGGGGGTGGGGCTATACTGGTGCAGGAAATCCTTAATTCGGTCAAGTTTCGATGGGAGGTCTGATTGTGGGGTCGTTGGGGAGAGGTTGTAGAGTTTGGTGTAATATTGAACAAAGTGATTGGCTATATCGGTAGATTTATGAAGCCGTCTTCCAGTAGGATCCGTTAACGAGTGAATAGTAGACATGTGCATTCGTTTTCGTCCAAATGCATTTTCGTCCGAATTTCAGCTATTTTCGTTTTCGTTTTGACAAACGATAACGAAAGCACAAAATCCGAAAAACGAAAGATCCGACATAAATAAATGCTTTATTTTCGTTTTCATTGTTACAACAGTTCGATATAGAATAGGAGATTCGACATGACTCTGACAACAATCTGTGTCTATAGAACCTGTGTTCGAATGTGCCTAACCTTACCTCTATTGGTCCAAGATTATATAGAGAAAATATTCGACAGAGAAAAAAGATTTGACAGAGAGAAAAGATTCTGCAAGATACTGTCCTAAAAAGTGTTTGGGGACCCGGGTCCTGCCCCAGGGGACATGTATCAATGCAAAAAAAAGTTTTAAAAACGGCCGTTTTTTCGGGAGCAGTGATTTTAATAATGATTAAAGTGAAACAATAAAAGTGTAATATTCCTTTAAATTTCGTAGGGGGGGGTTGTCTATAGTATGCCTGTGAAGGGGTGCATGTTTCCCGTGCTTAGAATTGTCCCTGCACAAAGTGTCATTTATGCAGGAAAAAAAGTCCTTTAAAATCACTCGCAGCTATAATGAATTGTCGGCTCCGTAATACAGAGAACACTCATTGAAAGTCATTGATAAAAAAATAAATAAATAAATAAAAAAAAAAAAGCGTGGGGGTCCCCCAAATTCAATTACCAGGCCCTTCAGGTCTGGTATGGATATTAAGGGGAACCCTGCCTCAAATTTAAGAAAAAATTTGACGTGGGGTTCCCCCTAAATATCCATAACCAGACCCTTCAGGTCTGGTATGGATATTAAGGGGAACCCCGCGTCAAATTTAAAAAAAAATTGACGTGGGGTTCCCCCTAAAAATCCATACCAGACCCTTTATCCGAGCACGCAACCTGGCAGGCCGCAGGAAAAGAGGGGGGGACGAGAGAGCGGCCCCCCCTCCCTCCTGAACCGTACCAGGCCACATGCCCTCAACATTGGGAGGATGCTTTGGGGGTCTGTGACCCCTCAAAGCACCTTGTCCCCATGTTGATGAGGACAAGGGCCTCATCCCCACAACCCTGGCCGGTGGTTGTGGAGGTCTGCGGGCGGGGGGCTTATCAGAATCTGGAAGCCCCCTTTAACAAGGGGACCCCCAGATCCCGGCCCCCCCCTGTTTGAAATGGTAAGGGGGTACAAAAGTACCCCTACCATTTCACAAAGAAAGTGTAAAAAATGTTTAAATAAAACAAACACACTTTTGAAAAATTCCTTTATTAAAAATAAAAAAATAAAAAAAAGATTCCAGCGGCGGTAATCCACTCTTGCTATCCAGCGACGGACGGTCATATCTCCAGCGATGTCTAATGTCATCCAGCGCAGCTCAGCATCCTTCTTCTGTCTCCGTGTAGGAGACATTGCAGGCATTCCGGCGGCTGACGTTTGTTATATACGGAGGGCGGGGCCACCCGTCACCTGACCCCGCCCCCCTCTGACGCAAGGGGAAACCCGGGGTTCCCTGTGACGTAGGGGTGACCCGCACCCCTCTGATGTAACACAGGCAGGTTTCCGTTACATCAGAGGGGGGTGGGGTCACCTATACGTCACGGGGAACCCCGGGTTTCCCCTTGCGTCAGAGGGGGGCGGGGTCAGGTGACGGGTGGCCCCGCCCTCCGTATATAACAAACGTCAGCCGCCGGAATGCCTGCAATGTCTCCTACACGGAGACAGAAGAAGGATGCTGAGCTGCGCTGGATGACATTAGACATCGCTGGAGATATGACCGTCCGTCGCTGGATAGCAAGAGTGGATTACCGCCGCTGGAATCTTTTTTTTATTTTTTTATTTTTAATAAAGGAATTTTTCAAAAGTGTGTTTGTTTTATTTAAACATTTTTTACACTTTCTTTGTGAAATGGTAGGGGTACTTTTGTACCCCCTTACCATTTCAAACAGGGGGGGGGCCGGGATCTGGGGGTCCCCTTGTTAAAGGGGGCTTCCAGATTCTGATAAGCCCCCCGCCCGCAGACCTCCACAACCACCGGCCAGGGTTGTGGGGATGAGGCCCTTGTCCTCATCAACATGGGGACAAGGTGCTTTGAGGGGTCACAGACCCCCAAAGCATCCTCCCAATGTTGAGGGCATGTGGCCTGGTACGGTTCAGGAGGGAGGGGGGCCGCTCTCTCGTCCCCCCCTCTTTTCCTGCGGCCTGCCAGGTTGCGTGCTCGGATAAAGGGTCTGGTATGGATTTTTAGGGGGAACCCCACGTCAATTTTTTTTTAAATTTGACGCGGGGTTCCCCTTAATATCCATACCAGACCTGAAGGGTCTGGTTATGGATATTTAGGGGGAACCCCACGTCAAATTTTTTCTTAAATTTGAGGCAGGGTTCCCCTTAATATCCATACCAGACCTGAAGGGCCTGGTAATTGAATTTGGGGGACCCCCACGCTTTTTTTTTATTTATTTATTTATTTTTTTATCAATGACTTTCAATGAGTGTTCTCTGTATTACGGGAGCCGACAATTCATAATAGCTGCGAGTGATTTTAAAGGACTTTTTTTCCTGCATAAATGACACTTTGTGCAGGGACAGTTCTAAGCACGGGAAACATGCGCCCCTTCACAGGCATACTATAGACAACCCCCCCCCCCCCTACGAAATTTAAAGGAATATTACACTTCTATTGTTTCACTTTAATCATTATTAAAATCACTGCTCCCGAAAAAACAGCCGTTTTAAAACTTTTTTTTTGCATTGATACATGTCCCCTGGGGCAGGACCCGGGTCCCCAAACACTTTTTAGGACAGTAACTTGCAAATTAGCCTTTAAAATTAGCACTTTAGATTTTGAACGTTGGAGTCCCATAGACTTTAATAGGGTTCTAAAGTATGCTATATACTAGCTCCGTCGAATCTTCTTTATACATTCGACAGACACCATAAGCCTTCAAAGACAGATTCGACCGTGATTCATGTGGATTTTCGGACGAATGCAATTTTTGAACGAAAAACGAAATAAATAAAAACGAATTTCGGGAGTAACTAAATAAATTAAGTTTTCAGACGAAAACGAAATTCCGAAACGAAATATTTTACTCTGCACATGTCTAGTGAATAGTAGTTGAGGCCCTTTTAACTTGGAGTGCTTTAGCTAATATTTTACTAGTTTTGTTGCCATATTCATAGAATGTTTTTTTGGAGAGAATGTATTTGCGTTTGACTTGTTTATCTAGCATTTCCAGAAGTTGCGAGTGTGCTTTCGTGAGGTCCTGGAGCGTCGCTAGAGCTTGGGTGCGCTTGTGTACTAACTCCAGTTTTCTGATTTGGGCTAGAAGGTCAGTGTATAATTTCTTTTTTTCGCGTCTACGCTTGGCCGCCAAAGCTATAAGGGTTCCCCTTATCACACATTTATGAGCTGCCCAATTATTTAGAGGAGAGGTGTCAGACTCATGATTTTCAGCGAAGAAATTTTTTAAATGGGTAGTAATTTCTGTTAATAAGGCTGGGTCTGTGAGTAGGGAGGAATCAAGTCTCCATATAGGAGCTGCTGATTTGGTCTCAGGGAACTGTAGCGTCATGGAGATCTGGTGATGGTCTGAAAGTATCATTGGGTCAATAGAAGCGTTTTGTAACAGTGGAAGATCCTTCTGTGAGAGAAATAGGAAGTCAATACGGGAGTATCTGTCGTGGGGAGCTGAATAGTACGTATAGTCTTTGCCGTCGGGGTGCAGTGTTCGCCAGGTGTCGTGTAACAAAACGGTCGTCAGCGTAGAGTTGATGGTTTTCAGGGCTCGGTATGGGATTGACGATGTGCCGGAGGATGTGTCAAGGATGGGGTTGAGGGGAACATTGAAGTCCCCACCTAAGATCACTATCCCCTCCTGAAAAGAGATCAGGGAGGACGTTATTTCTCTGAAAAAATTAACTTGATGGGTATTTGGGGCATACAGATTAACCAGGGTGATAGTAGTGCCAGCGTATTGACCTTTAAGAAAAATGAACCTGCCATTGATGTCTATGAGCTGATCAGTTAGTTGAAAAGGGCAATTTTTGTGGAAAATGATGGATACTCCTTTCGATTTCGTTAGAGGGGAAGTTGCGTGAAAGGCAATGGGGTACCTATGGTCACAAATTTTTGGGATTGAGTTTGTCTTGAAGTGGGTTTCCTGAAGAAAAATGATATCCGCCTTATTCCTGTGCATTGTGAGGAGAAGCTTAGAACGTTTCTCTGGAACGTTCAGGCCTTTGATATTGAGCGAGACAATTTTCGCCCTAAGAGGTGTTGAGGTGTCCGTGCGGGTAGGCATTTTCGTGTTATGAATTTGGAGGGAGACGAGAGTCTACGGGTAGCGTGTGTGTCGGGGAGGAGAGGAAGATCCAGCAACAGGAGAGTAGGTGGTCGTATTATGATGATGCTTTCGCTAGTGATTAAAGTCTTTAATTGCCCAGAAATCTGAGCTTGGCTGGTATTATGAGTACGTTCGACTATCTGATGTCAAGAAACTATACAGCAAGTGGCAGGGAGTTCCCCAGGACCTCTGAGGGAACTAAGGAACTACCAATGTACAATTGCCAGGAATAGCCAGTGGCGTCAGGAATAAGTGTGTTCAATGTGATTCAGAGGTGCCACCGTTGTGGGGTTGGTTTAGTGTTAGACGAAGTCAGGGGTATAGGTGCACACAATCAAATAATCTAGTTATAGACAATGAGCAAGGTCAATGGTCTCCACTGATTTACTAGGGAGGCCTATGGACCAACTCTGACTAGGTAAGGTGTCACAATAAATTACCGTCCGTCTGGCCCGTGGCCCAAACCATAATCATCGGATGAGTAAGGATTATGGTTAGGGGAGGGCTTTATCGTGTGAACAATTATTACGTTTAGAGAGTAAGGCGTCTGGTTCAATTACATCAATGTGTTGGTAATGTGCAAGACAACTTCTGTCTCACAGGGGTTTCCCCTGTATGATGTCAGGACATATGTGTTTAAATAAAGAACACTAAATGATTAAAAGGTCACTTGCTTGATCTATCTACCAGGTAGGTAACATAGCTATGCGACTGCATCTAGAACTGGAAGCAGGGATAGCGGAAAACAAAACAAGTATTCAATAGCAAACATAAACAGAGTAAACTAATTCCCTCCTGAGCTAACAGGAATTACTCAGCTTACCCCCCACTTAAGTGTGAGGCATCCCGGTCTATGAACGTAAGCAGAAGAGCATCACGGAATCAATGACTATTACCATATATGAATCCACGTTAAAACAGTTTACCATCCTATAGAAGTAACTGCCTTGGGGAAGAGTACCAGGAGAGGCCCCGCAAGAGACGGGAGGGATCCGCGGGCAGAGTGAATCCATCTGATCGCATCCGCTCCTCCAAAAAAAAAAAAACCCCACCACAAACGAAGCCTCTCGCTGCACTCCCCCCCGGGATGGGCTATTCGTCATTCCCCAGAGTATGTCGAATCAGGAAAGGGTAGATTGGGTCCTAATCCTCTGCAAGTGCGACATACAGTACTTTCAATTATGCCAGTGAAAATTACCGATCTCACCCATACTGCATCTACGAATCTACTTACAAACCTTCTAATATGGTTCAATGGGTAGCTCACATTCAGTGCGGCATGCAAAGGTATTGATTATAAAAGAGCCGAACGGTTGTCCCTCAGCATTTCGCCCAGGAGTCTGTGCCTGTGTTAGGACGAAGATCTGGATGCCACATGAGGAGGCTCAGCGACAAAGATCAATGCTAACCACAGAGAAAGATATATTTCGTCCCGAGCAGAGGGGAAGAGTAGATGCGCATCGCCGTGTGCGGTGGTGGAGGGGCATAGATGTTTCGGATCCCGTGTTGGCAAGTCGTGAGGGTCAGCTACGTAGTTTAAGAAACTTGGGTGGTGCTCAAAAGAGTGCAGCAGGAGCTGAATAAACCTCCGGCATGGGCAGATCGGGTGAAGGTGTCAATCTGAAGAGGTAATCAACGGACCGTGGATATGTGTAAGACACCTCAGACAGTTCGGTGCATGAGCTTCCAGGGAGTAATCATTTTGACCGGGAGCTCGCCGCTTGATTTGCGTTTTACACGGGGTGGGAAGTCACAACTGGGAGCTGAGTCAATTTAATGAGCAAGGAGTGATACTGTTTATGAAAAAGAAAAGTCGTATAACCAAACGACAAACCTGGGAGAAATGATTCATCACTTTAGCGGTCTCTGCGTGCTCTCCGAGGTAGCGGCGCTGCAGTCGGGCTCGTAGGTGGGAGTCTGGCGTGAGGTCCCCCTCCTGATCTGCCTGTGGACGGCGATCTACGACGCCGATAGTGGGAGGTTTGGGTCTCCATAGGGTCAGGATCCAAGCTGTTGTAGCTGCGGAGGGGGATGTGGAAATCGGCATACCAGTTCGGCAAGTCCATGTATGGTATGTCCAGCGTACGGCAGAAGAGATCTAGGTCTTCAGGAACTCGTAAGGTAGCTATGCGGCCTTGATGTGTGCCTTGGAGGGCGAATGGGAACCTCCAGCGATATCGTATCTCCCTTCTTTTTAGGACCTCCAACAGTGGACGGAGGTCTCTTCTATGTCTAAGCGTGATCGCCGACAGATCTTGGAAGATTTGAATTGGGTGCTCCTCGTGCAGTATCTGCGGTTGTTCACGGGCTTTCTTGAGGATGTCCTCCTTAAGTGAGAAGTCGTTCACAAAGCAAACGATATCCCTAGGTGGATCTGCGTCTTTGCCCTTGGGACGGAGAGCTCTATGAATACGGTCCATAGCGATGGCCATTTGCGGAGGTCTCTCTAGCAGGTGATTGAAAATGGCTACGACTGCCGGCACAAGCTGGTCTTGGTCCACTGATTCTGGTAGGCCGCGCACTCTAAGATTATGCCTGCGGCCTCTGTTATCAATGTCCTCGACATGCCGCTGGATGTCTCGGAGCTGCAAAGTGTGGGTGTCCACCCGCCGATCGGTTCTTTGGATCGCCTGTTGTTGTTGCAGAGCCTGAGTCTCTACCGCCTGTACTCGGCCGGAGATCAATTGTAGTTCACGGCGGAGGTCGGCTATGGCGGCCGTGAGTGTGTCCTTTATGTCGGTTGCCACTGCCCGCAGGTCTTGTAGGCTGGGGTGTTGATGTGACGATTGGCCCCCGGTGCTGGTGATTGATCCGTGGGAGTCAGTGTGATTCCAATGTGGCCGGGGGCGGGAGAGTTTGCCGCCATATTAGATCCCTGGCTTCTGAAGAGTTCCGGGATCGTTAGATTTGCACGGGTATCTGTGTCCCTTGGAGAGCGCGAACGGGATGTAGAGCGGCTCCGGGATGATGTGCCCATGTTCGGCTAATAAAACGGAGCATAGAGTCCCCAATAACGAGAGTTTAGGACACAGGCCAGACGGAGCTCGGGAGTTAAGCGGCCATCTTCGTCCAAGGCTAGCCACGCCCCCCCCAAATCAGATTAATATAGAGTAAAAAAAAAAACACTTCACACATCCACTGCTGTGTATATTATCAGAATCTTTCCACCGGTTGTCTCCTCATGTACCTTACAAATGTGCCTTTGTAAATAGTTAATCCTTCAGAGCGTTCCTCCTTGTATTCCTCTTACTTAACCACTTCAGCCCTGGAAGGATTTGCCCCTTCCTGACCAGGCCATTTTTTGCGATACGGCACTATGTCATTTTAACTGACAATTCACAATGTTGTACCTAAACAAAATGTATGTTCTTTTTTCCCCACAAATAGAGCTTTCTTTTGGTGGTATTTGATCACCTTTGCAGTTTAATTGTTTTGTGCTATAAACAAAAAAAAGTGTAATTTTTGAAAAAAACTCAATATTTTGTACTTTTTGCTATAATAAATATCCCCCCCAAAAAAAATAAAAAAATCTTCATAAGTTTAGACCAATACATATTCTTCTACATATTTCTGGTAAAAAAAATCGCAATAAACGTATATTGATTGGTTTGCACAAAAGTTATAGCGTCTTCAAAATAGGGGATAGATTTATGGCATTTTTATTATTATTATTATTTTTTTTTTACTAGCAATGGTGGTGATCTGTGATTTTTATCAGGACTGAAACATTACGATGGACGTATCGGACACTTTTGACACTTTTTTTGGGAGCAGTGACATTTATACAGCAGTCAGAGCTAAAAATAGCCACTGATTACTGTATAAATGTCACTGGCAAGGAAGGGGTTAACACTAGGGGGAAATAAAGGGGTTAAATGTGTTCCTTATGTGTGTTTATAACTTTGGGGGCATGTGGCTAACTAGAGGAGGAGAGAGATCTTTGTTCCTACTTAGTAGGTACACACAATCTCTCTCCTCTCCCCTGAAAGAACTGGGATTTGTGTATTGACACACACACAGATCCTTGTTCTCGCTCTGTCACAAACAACCGTGGGTGCCCAGCAGTCATCGCACCTGTCGGGTACATGCATCGGCTCCAGGGATACGCTTTGGGCGCCTGCTACAGCGTCTTAAAGAACCTACGTACAGCTACGATGGCTCGCCCAGGGGAGCCAACCTGCCGCAGTATAACTGCGGCGGCTGGTCCGGAAGTGGTTAATGTTGACTGTGAGCTTCAATCATATCGATCCCCCCTCGGTATTTATCCTCCTTATTGATGTCCATGAACTCCAATCACAACGACCACATGCAAAGCATTCAGATCTTGCAATAGTGCTTCATCATTTTAAAACTTTTATTCAAAACTAAAACAATTTCAATGCACTCGCATTTGAATATTGTTAATCAAGCATGTATATATTGCATGTGCCAATGGTGCTGGGACGAATGTTTCACCTTCCAACCGGCTCTGCAACCCCAGCCGCCAGTGCTCCCTCCGTCTGTAACACTCTGCCTGTCACTTCCTGATTCCACATTCGTCAGCCTCTCAGGTCCCACCTACTAGTTTTGGCACTCCTTTTGACTTTCTCAGGAGATAAGATTGTCTGACGACTATCCCTGTACTTATATAGCAGTTACTGCTGTCATTTTCTTGTAGCCTGTGATAATATTCCTATAGCCTATTGTGTAGATACTCATGCTGTATTTTAATATAGTGACCGCTGTATTAACCCCGTTCTTTTTAAGTGAACACTGCTATTTTTTGGTGTAGTGGATATCACCTTCGCCTAGCAGTAAGAAGGGTTGCTGGTTCGAATCCCAACCATGACACTACCTGCCTGGAGTTTGCATGTTCTCCCTGTGCCTGCGTGGGTTTCCTCTGGGTACTCTGGTTTCCTCCCACACTCCAAAGACATGCTGGTAGATTAATTGAATCCTGTCTAAATTGTCCCTAATATGTATGAATGTGAATTAGGGACCTTAGAGTGTAAGATCCTTGAGGGTAGGGACTGATGTAAATGTACAATGTATATGTAAAAGCGATGCGTAAGTTGATGGTCGCTATATAAGAACTCGAAAAAAAAAAAAAATAAAAAAAAAAATATATATATATATATATATATATATATATATATATATACCTATTATTTTGCAGTAAAAAACGTAATAACAATTAATTCCCCATCAGGACTAAAATATATATCAATAAATCCTAAGAAATTGTATCAACACAATTATATTGTGGAATGAAATAAAATTAGAAATTGTCCATAAAACTCCACTTTTTTGGGGAAATAACATTTCCCACAACTGGGTGATTTATGTACATTGCAAGGATTATAACAACCTTTGTTGCAGATTCCTACGCTTTGTCATTCTGAAGAAATCCATGTGTGTTTGTCTTGCCTCTGTTCTGAGTTGGTCTAATGGGAGTGGTTTCATAATAATAAGTCAGCTGTGGCAACTACAAGGTTCCAATGAGGAAGCTGCTGGGCCTGCATCCATTTAGACATGTTCCTATTGGAAACATCTCACCAAAAAGGACATTTTTGTTGCAGGGGGTCCTTGAAATCTGACTTGTATCTTAGGCAGACTTCTGGGAAAATTGGTAAGCCAATCACACAAGCAGAAAATTATGTTTCTGGGGAGTGGTCAGTACACATTCTGTGTATAGAACAACTTCATGTAGCCATATTGCATTGCATATGTAGACATTTACAGAGGCTACAGATTGAAAGGGAAAGGAAATGTTAATAACATGCAATTACAATATGACTTGTATCGCAATTGTTTCATAGTTAGTAAGGTTGAATAAAGACATCAGTCCATCAAGTTCAACCTGAGTGAGTGTCTACAATTGTCCATATCCCTGTACGTTACACACTCACATTGGTCCCTACCCTCAAGGAGCCCACAATCCAAGGTCCTCACTCATATACTCGGGTCTTTGGTTTGTGGTAGGAAACCTGAGTACCTGGAGGAAACCCACGCAGGCACAGGGAGAACATGCAAACTCCAGGCAGGTAGTGTCATGGCTGGGATTTGAACCAGCGACCCTTCTTACTGCTAGGTGAGAGTGCTAACCACTACACCACTGTGTGAGTGCTATATTTTATTTTTTCTGTATTTGCTATTTTTTCCCCCACATAGATGGAGTTACCCTTTAAGGTTACACTGTTTGTTTAAGCCCCTGGGTGCTAACAATCCAACAATATTAAAAAACTGGATACATTTACCAACAGGAATAGTGGGAGGAAATATATGCTCAGAGATTTTATATTGTGCAATACTAAGGGGATTGTGTACGTTATAGAATGCCCTTGTGACATGATCTCTGTGGGTAGAACTAAGAGGGTCATGCATGTAAGAATAGAACCTGAATAATAATAATAATCAATGAACATGTATACCAAATAACCAAAGGTAAAAAAGAACATTATTTATATTAGCATTTTATGTTCAATACTTTTTATTGATATAAAGAAATGTAGAGTAATACAAAGTATGCGATTAGTACATCTGTATTTTCAAATACAACAGAAAAAAAAATTAAAAATACAAAGTTATAAGGGGAAAAGAACAGTATATAGACTGCTGTAGCGGTAATAATCCAAAATATAATGAATAGGTGGGGTAGCACCCTGTTCCAGGTACCCCAAATGGGAACACACTGTACACAGGATCAAGGTGCTAACCCTGTCGGCAGGGAGGGAGTGGTATCCGAGGAGAATAAGATTAACACCATATTCTCTCCCTGTGTTAGCAGAATGAACTAGTGATTCATAGCCTAGAGCTAGAAAATGGCAATAACAAAGCTAGTATAAGGTTGGCAACATGAAACACAAACTAATAAAATAGAACCACTGAGGGCAAATAGATGGTAGTAGTCAGTAGTGAGCAAACAGCTAGGAGGTAGGCACAGAGATAAAAAAAAAAAAAAAAGGGGGGAGGGGGGAGAAATAGGGGGGCAGGGGCAAAATGAGTCCCTCTTGGATTATTGATAGTAATCAGTGGAATAAAAGTTTAGACGATTCGTACCAGTTTAGCCAAGCTTCCCATTTGTGTGTCAGTTGAGGGAGAGAACCTTCTGCTAAGGCATACATGCGTTCATACATGCCGTGTATATGTGTTTCTCTGATGACATCTGAGTGTGAAAGTTGGTCAGTGGATTTCCAGTTACGTACAATGGTCAACCTTGCAGCTAGGCATATATGTGTAACTATGCATTGAGAATTGTGGGGGTAGTTTTCGATTCCAATATTAAGTAGTGCCAGTTCTGGAGATGGAGGGGAGGCAATATGTGTAATTTCTGAAATAAGACGAAAGGTATCAACCCAAAATTGCTTCATTTTAGGGCAGTCCCAGAGTACGTGATATAGAGTACCTGGGAGGCCACATAGTCTCCAACAGTTAGGATCTGTGGAGGGGTTAAATTTATGTATTTGCGATGGGGTGATGTACCACCGATTTTGTATTTTATGAGAGAGATCCCACAAGTTAGCCGATTTAGTTGCCTTGAAGGTGGCGCTGATAGCAGTGTGCCATTGTTGAGGAGAATACGTGGAACCTAAGTCTCTTTCCCAAATTAGCATGGGAGGTAATTTTTCAAAAGTAGTTTTGCCATCTAAAAGGGCGTAAAAAAGGGAGATACCTTTGGTCGGTGAGGAGGTGTTGGATAGGTAGCGCCAAGCCTCGATAGGTATGTTACGACGAAGGGACGGATTCCTTATGAGACAGTGTGATATTTGGACATATTTGAAGTAATCAGTATGAGGTAAGGAAAACTTGGTCTGTAAGGAGGTAAATGGATGTAGGTATTCATTTTCATATAGGTCTGAGACGTGGGAGATACCCTTGTGTTTCCAAGAGGAGAGCTGTATGTCTTTAATCAGTACCTGTACCGTTTCTATGGGGAGAGGGATTTTGCAGGTATGAGCAGTGGAGTGCAAATGTTGAAAGAGGTATGTAAAGGCCGCCACGGATGCTTTGATCGTTGGGGATAGAGATTGGTCAGAGTTTTTAAGTTTGGGCGCGGATAATAGCCAATTTCGTAGATTTACGCCTGGTACTTGAGAGGCTTCCATATTGCTCCATTGATTATTTGGATCAGGGGTGAACCAAGCTTTGAGTTGGGTTAAGAGTGCCGCATTATAGTAGTGTCTCAAATCAACATATCCCAAGCCCCCTATGCGCCTATGTTTTAGAAGAATACGTCTTGCCACTCTGGATTTTTTGTCTTGCCATACAAACTTTCGAAGTATGGAGTGAATTTGTGTAAAGAATGAGGATGGAATGGGTATGGGCAATGCTCTAAATAGGTAGAGCAACTGCGGGAGTTTGAGCATTTTAAATGCTGCAAGTCTGCCTGAGGGTGATAATGTAATTTTAGAGATATTGGCTAAGTCTGCAGGAAGCTCGGCTAAGAAAGGGGCGAAGTTCGCTTTGTATAGAGCAGTGGTTGTCTTAGTGAGTGAAGTGCCCAGGTATGTAATGGAGTCCGAAGACCAGGCATATTGGTATTGAATGCGCAGGTGTTGTTGCTGTAAAGGAGACATTGCTAGGGGTAATATATAAGATTTAGTTACATTAATCTTGTAGTAGGATACACAGCTAAATGCATCAAGTAAGTTTTGTACCGAAGCCAGGGAAGAGGAAGGATTGGTCAATGTAAATATCACATCGTCAGCAAAGAGGCTAATTTTGTGTTCCTTGCTGCCCATAAGCACACCCGAAATAGATGCGTGTGATCTTACTTTAGCCGCAAGGGGTTCGATTAACAAATCAAAGATTAGGGGTGAAAGGGGACAACCTTGACGTGTACCATTCGTAATATTGAATTTAGTGGACAACATGGAAGAGCAATAGACTTGCGCTGACGGGTTGGAATACAAGGCCAAGATTGCCATCAAGATATGGCCCTGGAATCCAAATTTTTCCAAAGTCTGTTTCAAATATTGCCAGTGAACCCTATCGAATGCCCTCTCCGCGTCCAAAGATAGGAGCAGAGAAGGCTTTCGACGGGTCACTGTGTGATGAATAACATTGATCATTCGTCGGGTCGCATCAGATGTCTGGCGGCCTTTTAGGAATCCTGCTTGGTCGGGGTGTATCAATTGTGGCAGTAGATCTGATAATCTATTAGCTATTACTTTAGCATAGAGTTTTACATCGTGGTTAAGTAGGGAGATAGGGCGGAAGTTTTGTGTGGATGTGGGCTCCTTCCCTGGCTTCGGTATCGTTATAATTAGAGCTTTCAACATTTCTTGCGGGAGAGAGGCTGAGGAGGCAGCAGAATTAAACCATGGAGTAATGTATTTAGTAAGGATCGGATGAAATTGTTTGAAGTATTCTGCTACAAAGCCGTCAGGACCAGGTGCTTTATTATTGGGCAAGGATTGAATGGCTCGTGTAATTTCTGTCGTCGTGAATGGTGCGTTGAGTTCCTCTAATTGAAGGGGAGTTAATCTGGGTAGGCTAGTTGAGTCTAGAAACGACTGGATTTGTTGGGGAGTAGGTTGGGGTTGGTGTGGGTCGTATTTCAAATTATAAAGAGTACTGTAATAGGTGCTAAAGGCGTCAGCAATGGCTTGAGGGTCAGTCAGTTTGGCCTTAGTAATCGGATGGTATATAAAAGGGATATGAGATTTAGAGGAGTACCCTTTGATCTGGCAGGCAAGTAGTTTACCCAGTTTATTGCTTTCAGCATAAAATCTCATTTTCAGTCGTTTTTGGTACTTGTCGTGAGTTTCTAACAGTAGGGCTCTGAGATCTAATCTTAGGGCAATCAGTTTTGATTTGAGTGTTTGTGTAGGATTTTGCCTATTAAGGAGGTCAGTGGATTGAATGTCTGCTAATAATGAGTTCATTCGCTGCCTCCTCTGTCTCTTATCCTTAGCTCCCAGCTGAATAAAGAGTCCGCGCATATATGCTTTATGAGCTGACCATAAAACCTGTGGGTCAGAAACTGAGTTAGCATTTTGCTCGAAGAAGGAAATCAAGTTGTCCTGTAGCAGTTGCGCATGTAGTGGGGATTGCAGTAGTCTGGTATTTAGTCTCCATAAGTAGGTTGGAGCATGTTTAATGGAGTCTTCAATGGTTAGGCTGACAGGGGAATGATCGGACCAAGAGGTCATATGAATAGTAGAGTCAGAGACTTTCTGTAGCGTCCATGGGTCTGTGAGGAAGAGGTCGATACGCGAGTACGAATTATGACAGGGAGAGAAAAATGTAAAGTATTTTTCATCTGCGTGAGTGCATCTCCAGACATCATAAAGCCTTAATTCATGCAGGAGGGAGTTTAATTCCGGGCGGCGTCTTGTAGTGCGTGAAGATGAATCTAGTGCTGGGTCAGGGGTACAGTTGAAGTCTCCACACCATATGGTTGCTCCATGTTGTAATGCTTCAACTTTTTTGTGTAGCTTTCGAAGAAAGCGGAGTTGATGGGTATTGGGGACATACACATTGACAATAGTGTAAGGGGCATTGTTAATATGACATTTTAGAATGATATAACAACCTCCGGGGTCCAAAAGGCACTGATCCTGGTGATATGTTAAAGCGTTGTGAACAGCTATTAATACTCCTTTTTTTTTCTGGTCTGCGTTGGCTGTTATTATCGTACTAAAGTTTCTGTTGGTACAGGAAGGAGGATTGGTGGCCAAGAAGTGCGTCTCCTGCGCACAGAGGATGTCGCATTTGGTTTGTTTAGCCAAAGCCCAGAGGGAGGCTCTTTTAGCCGGGTGATTTAGACCTTTAGTATTAATGGTAACAATGGTTATAGTCATGTTGCGTATGTGAGGGACAGCTGTAATGAATTGAGGTACCTTTGTTTACGTTGAGAAGTGGAGATAGAACAGTAGTCCTCGCAATCTGAGATGATTCGGGTAGGAAGGTGATTCCGGGGAGAGGACGTCGTCGAATTGTTGTTCAGTGGACTATCAAGCGTGCAAAGACGGACCTCGGACGGATCTTTCAGTAGCAGATCTTGGATACCTGTTAAAAAAAAAAAAAAAAAGGTAGGGAAAGAGATTTGAGGTAGGTCGGTGCCTTCAAGCGATAACTCGTCAAGTGCGGAGTGGTTCAAGTGAGCAGTCAGGTGAGGATACCGAGGTGTCCCCAGGTATTGGTTATTGTGCCAATCGATAAAAAAAAAAAGATCAAGACCAACAAAAAACAAAAAACAAAAAAAAACGTAAAATATGGCGAAACTGGAGCCAATAAAAATACACAAAAAAAAAGAACAAAAACAATTCTCAGGGTGTAAGAACGACACAGCAGTGTCTAAAAAGATAACCCTGAATGGGGGTGTAAGTCTTAACACGACCGAGTGTGAGCAGGAGTCACATCTGCATGGCCAAAGAGAAAAGTGTACCCCAGCCTTTCAAATAGGTAGGACATGCCTGTGACCTCTCGGGGGGAGAGGTTGGGTCAGCACGGTGCCAGTATTGCTTTGGTCCATAGGCAGTATGTCGTTATTGGAAGGTACTATAGCCCAATCTTGTAGTAAACGCAGACCTTGTGAAACTGAGGAGATCACATGTTTGGAGCCAGCATGGCTGATGGAGAGTTTGGCAGGAGCAATCCATTGATATTGTATCTGGTTATTGCGTAAGGTTTTGGTAATGTTATTCAGTTGCCTACGTCTGCTCAGGGTGTGCTGAGAAAGGTCGGCGAAAAATTGGAGGTGATGATAGGGTTCAGGCAGCGTTTGCAGAGCTCTGGCTTTTTGCATGAACTGCTCTTTAATATGAAAGAAATGTACCCTGAGGATGACGTCTCTGGGAATGGAATCCGGTAGAAACGCAGGTTTTGGTAGTCTATGGATACGGTCTATGAGTAATTCCATATTTTTTGCTTCTGGAAGCACAGATTTGAGTAAGCCCTTTGCAAACGCAGGAAGATCAGCATTTGGCACTGATTCTGGCACTCCGCGAATTTTAAAATGATTGCGTCTGGCTCTGTCTTCTAAATTTGCCAATTTGTCAGTCAGCCATATAGTTTCTTGGGCCTGGGCTTCTTGCGAATCAATTATGTCATTTATGGTGGCAGTCATAGCGTCCACATTGGTTTCCAAATGAGTGACCCTGCTATCCAGTACTGTCATTCTATTGCCAAAGCCATGCATGACAGAGAGCAGGTCAGATTGTAGGGAGCTGCGGAGAGAGACATTAACATGTCTTTAAGGGTTGTGTCTATGACAGCCTGACCTACAGTAGGGAAGGAGGCTATGGCGTCAGGCTGAGGGCTCTGTGAGGGGACTCCATATAGTACTTCCCCTGTGCTGTCTCCCTCCCGGATTCCCTCTGAGGCATCCAGCCTCATTTTACTTTTTGCAGGGCTGTGGGTGGTTGGAGTCCCGGGAGGGGAGCGAGAGGATTCCCCCGATGTAGAGGCACTTACCAGAGCAGCCTCCGGCATTGTGTGGCATTCGTTTCTGTGGGGAGGGCCTGCAGACATTGCCTGTGTGTTTCTGTCAGCCGTCTCGGCGCCATCTTGGCCGCGCCACGCCGACGGCTGATACATGAAGGCCGTTAGCTTACGGGGCAACCGGGTCTCCTTCCGCTTTAGCGACATGTTCCTGCAGTAGTGCGGGAGCTGAGGTCTCACTATAGGCGTCTGTTAACGGCTGGGGTATGCGGTGAGTAGCTGTTCGTCGCCGTGGATGAAGAGAGCTCAGAGCTCAAGCGCCCATCTTAGTCACGCGCCAGCCACGCCCCCTATCTATATTAGCATTTTAAGACACATCACAACAAGCAGTTGTCAGGGATGAAATTTTGGGGATTGGAAAAATATAAAAGGCACTGGAGAGGTAGTAACAGGATTAGAACACACAGCCAAATGGAAACCTGGTGGGTATATGTGTAGCACCCTCTACTTAGGTAGGTGCTAGAGGAGGTTTTTTGCTCTGTGGTGTAGGTAAATTTAGGCAGGCCAGGCTGGCAGCCAGGCCTATTTGTTTTGGTTTGTGAAGCCTGAGAGTGGCTCAGAGTTAGCAGCTGGTGACTCACAGGCAGCATCACTGAGACCTCCCTCTGTCTTCTATAGGATTATAGAAGTTGAGAAGGAGAGGAGAGGTGGAGCTGCCTGGGGTGTTCTAAGGAGCCTTGACCAATCCCCAACCTGGATTGGCAGGGGCAGGCCTCCTTAAATACCTAGAGTCAACCCAACTGTGGAGGAGATGTTGGGTGGAAGAACTGGAGAGGGAGTACTAGGCTGTCGGGGCCTTTGAGTGAGCTCCCCTGTCTGGGGGTTGACCTTGGGCCTGGGGCTCAGGTGCAGGATGGAACTGTACAGGAAAGCATGAAGTTACTGGACAGGAGGCACAGGAGGATCAAGAGAAGACAGCAGGAGGTAGTACTGCCGGGCAAGTCTTCAGGAGGTATCCACCGGTTGCAGCCAGTGACATGTGCAGTCAGGAGGACTGGGGGGCATGCCTGAGAGGACTGAGAAGAAACAGTCAGAGATGGGTGCAGAGCCAGTATTGAGGACTGCAATTTCATGGGCAGTGAAAAAGGGCAGCTGCAGCCAGGAAGGCTGGCAGTGTCTGAAGAGGGCTGACTGGGAGCTGTAGTCCACTAGTTAAACAGCTATCAATAAAGACTTTTCATTTATTTCTACTCCATAAGGGCCTGCCTGCAAAAGGCAATTGCTAAGGCTTGGCTGAGCCAGTGTCAGGCCTAACTTTAACCACTTGCTTACTGGGCACTTAAACCCCCCTCAGTCCCAGACCAATTTTCAGCTTTCAGCGCTGATGCACTTTGAATGGCATGAAATTTTTATCATTTTTTTCCCACAAATAGAGCTTTCTTTTGGTGGTATTTAGTTACAGCTCGGAGTTTTATTTTTTGCTAAACAAACAAAAAAAGATGCAAAAAAAATCATGTTTTAATAGTTTGTTATAAAATTTTGCAAACGGGTCATTTTTCTCCTTCATTGAAGTGCGCTGATTAGGCGGCACTGATAGGCTGCATTGGTGGGCACTGATGGGCTGCATTGGTGGGCACTGATGGGCTGCATTGGTGGGCACTGATAGGCTGCACTGGTGGGCACTGATAGGCATAGTTAAGGCGGCACTAATAGGCACAGATAAGGCGGCACCGATGGGCACAGATAAGGCGGCACTGATGGGCAAAGATGGGCACAGATAAGATGGCACGGATGGGTGGCACGGATAAGTGGCACGGATGGGTGGCACGGATGGGCACTGATAGGTACCACAGATAGATGGGACTGATGGGCACTGATAGGTGGCACTGATAGGTGGCTCTGATAGGTGGCACTGCTGGGCACTGATGGGCGGCACTGCTGGGCACTGATGGGCGGCACTGCTGGGCACTGATGGGCGGCACTGGGGTGCAGCACCTTTGAGGCAGATTTTGGGTGGCACTGTGGGTGGCACTGCTGGGTGGCACTGTGGTTGGCACTGTGGGCACTGCTGGGTGGCACTGTGGGCACTGCTGGGTGGCACTGTGGGCACTATGGGCACTGCTGGGTGGCACTGACAGGGGGGCACTTACTTTATTTCAGGATGGCACTGCGGGTGGCAGGTGGGCACTGGCAGGGGGCAGGTGTCCGTTTAAATTGCTGGCCGTGATCGGGACTGATGTCCCGAACACGGCCGCCGGCGATCGGCTTTTTTTTTTTCTCCTCGCGCTGTCAGCGCGAGGAGGAATACTAGCCGATTACCGGCTCCGTTTTATCACATGATCAGCTGTCATTGGCTGACAGCTGATCACGTGATAAGGGGTCGGGATCGACCCCTTACACGGATCGGTGATCAGGCGAGTCTCACGGACTCGCCGATCACAGAGCGCGCCGCGCGCGCCCCTCAGGGGGCGCGCAGGCCGCTCGTAACCGGGACTACGTCAATAGACGTAGTCCCGGAAATGTGGGTCCGCGCTATTGCCGTCATTTTGCAATAGCGCGGTACCCAAGTGGTTAAATGTGCTAGCTGTTCCTGGGAGTTAAGAGTTATAGTCTGCAAGCAAGGAAAGTGCTGAAGGAGACGGAAGTGGTAACTTGTACAAACAGAGGCGGATCTAGGCTTTAGGAGGCCTTAGGCAAATCTGAGACATGAGGCCCCACTCACATCCATAATGGGAAAAATAATTCAAGTGATAAAAATTAACTGTATCAATTGCAAGAGTTTTAAATTCTATGAACTATGAATTCAACGATTATAGAATTTTCTCTAACCAATTTTTTAATCAAATCATATATATATTACATATATATTATATATTACACGCATATTTCTCCATTTACATGAAGGTCAGGTTAATATAACCCAGCCAGCACAGAGTTCCCTCATATATCAGAGTCTGCAGTATTCCCCCTTACAGTGCAAGGGAACTCTGATATAAAGGGCAATGTTGCGAATCATGATCTAAGGGGGAATCCGCAGCCTTGGTTATATAGGGGAACTCTAATGTAAGGGAGGGGGGAGCTCTGGTGTCAAAAAATTACCTTTATATCAGAATCCACTGCATTCCCCTTCACATCACAGAGTTCCAACTTGCATTTAAAATGGGAACTCTTATGTCGAGGGGGCTGTGGAGCACCTTCCGCAGAGTGAGAGAGTTGCAGACATGATACAGTAGATGGTCAGAGACTGCAGACATGATACAAGAGATGAACAGAGACTGCAGACATGATACAAGAGATGATCAGAGACTGCAGACATGATATGGTTAGCGACTGCAGACATTATACAAGAGATGGGCAGAGACTGTGCTGACATACTACAGGAGCTGATCAGAGACTGTAGACATAGTACAAGAGATGATCAGAAACTGCAGATGTGATACAGGAGATGGTCAGAGAGTGCAGATGATACAAGAGATGGTCAGAGGCTGCAGATGATACAAGAGATGGTCAGAGGCTTCAGACATGATACAATAGATCAGTGGAGGCTGGTGCTCACAATTCTTGGGGGGATGGGGTGCAAACAAACTGAGAAATTATAAAAAAAACATCAATTGCAGCCCCTGTACCCATCAAATGCAGCCACTGTGTCCATCAAGTGCAGCCACTTTGCCATCAAGTGCAGAAACTGTGCCATCAAGTGCAGCCACTGTGCCATTAAATTCAGCCACTGTGCTCTCAATAGCAGCAACTGTGTCCATCAAATGCAGCCACTGTGCCCTCAATAGCAGCCACTGTGCCATTAAGTGCAGCCACTGAGCCCATAAAATGCAGCCACTGTGCCCATCAAATGCAGCCACTGTGCCCATCAAATACAGCCACTGAGCCCATCAAATGCAGCCACTGTGCCCATCAAATGCAGCCACTGTGCCCATCAAATGCAGCCACTGTGCCCCACTTATCCACATCTCTTGTGGGGTGCCTAGAGCCACCCCTTTGTGGCAGACAGCATCTGTTTGATTAGGGGGAGAATATATGTGCCTGGGGGTGGATTTCATATCCAAGCCCCCTTGTAGCAAAAGTCCTAAAGTGCCCCCTTGCACAGTGGCATCACTAGGGTGGGTGTCACCTGGTGTGGTAGAATGTGGTGTCACCCCCCTGCACTTAGCAGGCTAGTGTGTTGGTGTGGCTCTCCCCCCTTAACCTGCCACAATGGATGGAGCAGGGATAGGATTGAGGGGGTGGGGGAATAGAGCTGCAATGGGATCAGGGGAATGGATGGAGCGAGAATGGGATTATGGATGGATAGAGCTGGGATGGGATCAGGGTGGTAGATGAAGTTGGGATTCGATTGGGGGAATGGAGTTAGCTGGGATGGGATGGGGGATGGAGGAAGCCAGGATGGGATCGGGGGATGGAGGGAGCCGGGATGGAATCAAGGGGATGGAGGGAGACGGGATGGGATCGGGGGGGGTGGATGGAGCCGGGATGTAATTGGGGGATGGATGAAGCTGGGATGGTATCGGGGGAAATTAATGGAGCTGGGATGGGATTGGGGTGGGGTGGATGGAGCCAAAATGGCATGGGGGAATGGATGAAGCAGGGATTGGATTGGGGGATTGATGGAGCTGAGATGGAATTGGAGTGGGGTGGATGGAGCTGGGATGGGATCGAGGGGAATGGATGGATTCGGGATGGGATTGGGATGGGGTGAATGGATTTGGGGTGGGATTGGGATGGGGTGAATGGATTTGGGGTGGGATGGGGGTGGGGTGAATGGATTTGGGGTGGGATGGGGGTGGATGGAGCTGGGATGTATGGAGGGATGGATGGAGCTTGGATTGGATCGGGGGGATGGATGGAGCTGGGGTGGGATTGGGGTGAGGTGGATGGAGCTGGGATTGGATCAGGGGATGGATGAAGCCAGAATGGGATTGGGGTGGGGTGGATGGAGCCAGGATGGGATCGAGGGAATGGATGAAGCCAGGATGGGATTGGGGTGGGGTGGATAGAGCGGGAGTGGGATGGGGGTGGATGGAGCTGGGATAGTATGGGGAATGGATGGAGCTGGGATTGGATTGGGGGATGGATGGAGCTGGGGTGGGATTGGGGTGAGGTGGATGGAGCCAGGATTGGATGGGGGTGGATGGAGATGGGATGGGGGGTGGATGGAGATGGGATGGGGGGTGGATGGAACTGGGATTGTATGTAGGGATGGGTGGAGCTGGGATGGGATTGGGGTGGGTGGATGGAAATGGGATGGAATGGGGAGTGGATGGAGATGGGAGGGTATGGGGGGATGGATGGAGCTGGGATTGGATCGGGGGATGATGGATATCCTCTCCCCAAATTACTCCAAGTGAACTCTTTGCTTGTTCCCCCTTCCTCAACCTCTTCTTCATGCCCCCCTCCCCTCCTCTGTAATGCCCTGTATACATGAGCAGAATTTCCTTCTGAAAAATCTTGGGTGGTTTTTCAGACGGAATTCCGCTCAAGCTTGGCTTGCATGCACATTGTCACACAAAAGTTCTCTGAACTTTTGACCGTCAAGAATGCGGTGGCGTACAACACTACGACGAGCTGAGAAAATTAAGTTCAATGCTTCCGAGCATGTGTAGACATCTGACTTTTACTGTCGGAATTCCTGATCATGTGTATAGGGCATAAGACTCGCTTTTAGATTACGCAGACCTCAGACCAGCGTGCTCACCTCTCAGTACAGGTGGTGTGCCTCCTTTCCCCCTCCTCCTCTGACCTCTGTGCACAGTAAAACATTACAGCACAGGAGGAGGAGGGATGGGTTCAGTTTGCTCTGCTCCGCAGTGCACTCACTGCACTGTGTGAGTCAGGCAGCTGGGGAGAGATGCCGGGCCAGCTGCAATGCACAGTGGAGTGGAGCTCATGGTGTGCAGGAACGGAGACACCCCACACAAGCCGCGGACATTGCGGTACTCTGATTCGCTGGGACTCCGGGTCTCCGGGTCACGAATGGATCAAATCATCGAGGCTGCGGTATGGGCAAATTAGGCGGCTGCGAGGCTACTGTAGGGGCGAGGCCTAAGGCGACCGCCTAATTTGCTTAATTAGAGAGCCGCTTCTGTGTACAGAGAAGTGTATATAGTTGTCCCAATTGATTGAGATACAATCTGTCAACCGATTGATAAACAATCCACCGATTAATTGATATACAATCTACCAATTAATTGATACACAATTCACAGGACATCCCATATTTCCCTCACCCCATCCAAGTTAAATTCCCTCAATAAAATAAACAAAAACAAGCACATGGACTATTCATTGTCTTAAGGTGACTGAGAAGTGAATGCCAGGCTGGGCAGGGTGACAGGTTACATAGTAGGTGAGGTTGAAAAAAGTCCATCAAGTCCAACCTATGTGTGTGATTTAGGGATGAGCCGAACACCCCCCTGTTCGGTTCGCACCAGAACCTGCGAACAGACCTAAACTTCGTGTGAACTTTAGAACCCTATTAAAGTCTATGGGACTCGAACGTTCACAATCTAAAGTGCTCATTTTAAAGGGTAATATGAAAGTTACTGTCCTAAAAAGTGTTTGGGGACCTGGGTCCTGCCCCAGGAGACATGGATCAATGCAAAAAAAAGTTTTAAAAACAGCCGTTTTTTCAGGAGCAGTGATTTTAATAATGATTAAAGTGAAACAATAAAAGTGTAATATTCCTTTAAATTTCGTAGCTGGGGGGTATCTATAGTCTGCCTGTGAAGGGGCGCATGTTTCTGGTGCTTAGAACTGTCGCTGCACAAAGTGTCATTTGTGCAGGAAAAAAAGTCTTTTAAAATCACTTGCGGCTAAATTGTCGGGTCTCCGTAATACAGAGAACACTCAATGAGTGTTCTCTGTATTAGCCAACAATTCATTCATTCATTGATTAAAAAAAAAAAAAAAAAAAAGCGTGGGGGTTCCCCTAAATTCAATCAAAAGGCCCTTCAGGTCTGACATGGATATTAAGGGGAACCCCGTGTCAAATTTAAAAAAAAAATTGACGTGGGGGTCCCCCCAAATATCCATACCAGACCCTTCAGGTCTGATATGGATATTAAGGGGAACCCCGCATCAAATTTTAAAAAAAATTGACGTGGGGGTCCCCCTAAATATCCATACCAGACCCTTTATCCGAGCACGCAACCTGGCAGGCCGCAGGAAAAGAGGGGGGGACGAGAGAGCGCCCCCCCCTCCCTCCTGAACCGTACCAGGCCACATACCCTCAACATTGGGAGGATGCTTTGGGGGTCTGTGACCCCTCAAAGCACCTTGTCCCCATGTTGATAAGGACAAGGGCCTCATCCTCACAACCCTGGCCGTTGGTTGTGAGGGTCTGCGGGCGGGGGGCTTATCAGAATCTGGAAGCCCCCTTTAACAAGGGGACCCCCAGATCCCGTCCCCCCCCCTGTTTGAAATGGTAAGGGGGTACAAAAGTACCCCTACCATTTCACAAAGAAAGTGTCAAAATGGTTAAATAAGACAAACACACTTTTGAAAAATTCCTTTATTAAAAATAAAAAAAATTTAAAAAAAATTCCAGCGGTGCTAATCCACTCTTGCTATCCAGCGACGGGTCTCCGGGGTCCAGCGATGGATGATCATATCCAGCGACGGGGGATCTCTCAGTCCAGCGCTGTCCATACCTCCTTCTTCTGTCTCCACTGCGGAGACACTGCAGAGAGCCGAGCGCTGACATTTCTTATATTGGGAGGGCGGGGCCACCCGTCACCTGACCCCGCCCCTCTGACGCAGGAGAGGGAAGCCAGGGGTTCCCCAGTGACGTGTGGGTGACCCCGCCCCCTCTGATGTAACGGAAACCTGCGTTACATCAGAGGGGGCGGGGTCACCCACACGTCACTGGGGAACCCCTGGCTTCCCTCTCCTGCGTCAGAGGGGCGGGGTCAGGTGACGGGTGGCCCCGCCCTCCCAATATAAGAAATGTCAGCGCTCGGCTCTCTGCAGTGTCTCCGCAGTGGAGACAGAAGAAGGAGGTATGGACAGCGCTGGACTGAGAGATCCCCCGTCGCTGGATATGATCATCCATCGCTGGACCCCGGAGACCCGTCGCTGGATAGCAAGAGTGGATTAGCACCGCTGGAATTTTTTTTAAATTTTTTTTATTTTTAATAAAGGAATTTTTCAAAAGTGTGTTTGTCTTATTTAACCATTTTGACACTTTCTTTGTGAAATGGTAGGGGTACTTTTGTACCCCCTTACCATTTCAAACAGGGGGGGGGCCGGGATCTGGGGGTCCCCTTGTTAAAGGGGGCTTCCAGATTCTGATAAGCCCCCCGCCCGCAGACCCTCACAACCAACGGCCAGGGTTGTGAGGATGAGGCCCTTGTCCTTATCAACATGGGGACAAGGTGCTTTGAGGGGTCACAGACCCCCAAAGCATCCTCCCAATGTTGAGGGTATGTGGCCTGGTACGGTTCAGGAGGGAGGGGGGGCCGCTCTCTCGTCCCCCCTCTCTTTTCCTGCGGCCTGCCAGGTTGCGTGCTCGGATAAAGGGTCTGGTATGGATATTTAGGGGGACCCCCACGTCAATTTTTTTTTAAAATTTGATGCGGGGTTCCTCTTAATATCCATATCAGACCTGAAGGGTCTGGTATGGATATTTGGGGGGACCCCCACGTCAATTTTTTTTTTAAATTTGACACGGGGTTCCCCTTAATATCCATGTCAGACCTGAAGGGCCTTTTGATTGAATTTAGGGGAACCCCCACGCTTTTTTTTTTTTAATCAATGAATGAATGAATTGTCGGCTAATACAGAGAACACTCATTGAGTGTTCTCTGTATTACGGCGACCCGACAATTTAGCCGCAAGTGATTTTAAAAGACTTTTTTTCCTGCACAAATGACACTTTGTGCAGCGACAGTTCTAAGCACCAGAAACATGCGCCCCTTCACAGGCATACTATAGATACCCCCCAGCTACGAAATTTAAAGGAATATTACACTTTTATTGTTTCACTTTAATCATTATTAAAATCACTGCTCCTGAAAAAACGGCCGTTTTTAAAACTTTTTTTTGCATTGATCCATGTCCCCTGGGGCAGGACCCGGGTCCCCAAACACTTTTTAGGACAGTAACCTGCATATTACCCTTTAAAATGAGCACTTTAGATTTCTCCCATAGACTTGTATAGGGTGTTCCGGCTTTTCGAATTTGCTGCGAACAGCCCAAATTGTTCACTGTTCGCTGAACAGGCGAACAGGCAATGTTCGAGTAGAACATGAGTTTGACTCGAACTCGAAGCTCATCCCTAGTGTGATTATATGTCAGTATTACATTGTATATCCCTGTGTGTTGCGGTCATTCAGGTGCTTATCTAATAGTTTTTTGAAACTATAGATGTCCCCCCGCTGAGACCACTGCCTGTGAAAGGGAATTCCACATCCCTGCCACTCTTACAGTAAAGAACCTTCTATGTAGTTTAAGGTTAAACCCCTTATCTTCTAATTTTAATGAGTGGTCTTGTTAAACTTCCTTCCGCAAAAAAGTTTTATCCCTATTGTGGGTTCACCAGTACGGTATTTGTAAATTGAAATCATATCCCCTCTAAAGTATCTCTTCACCAGAGAGAATAAGTTCAGTGCTTGCAATCTTTCTTCATAATTAATTTCCTCCAGACCCTTTAATAGCTTTGTTGTCTTTCTTTGTACTCACTCCATTTCCAGTACATACATGAGGACTGGTGCACAGGACTGGACAGCATACTGGTGCAGGTGCCACCAGACTCTTGTAGAGTGGGAGAATTATCGCTTTATGCACTTTATTCTTCTCCTCAGTCTTCACAAGGGAATCGGGGGCTTCAGTAACCAAAACTGCAGTGTTTATCCTCATGACACATCACAGGAAGCACCCTCATAGCTAACAGAGGAAAGAATTAGAATTAGACTTGGGAAACTTAACATTAATAAATCACCTGGGACAGGATGACTTGCACCCAAGTGTACTTAGAGAACTCAGTCAAGTAATTGCCAGACCATTGTTTCAAATTTTTACTGACAGTCTACTGACTGGAATGGTACCAGCAGATTGGAGAAAAGCCAATGTAGCACCAATATTTAAAAAGGGCCCAAAATACATCCCTGGGAATTACAGACCAGTTAGCCTAACATCAATAGTATACAAGCTCTTGGAGGGGATGATAAGGGACTAAATAAAAAATGTTAGTAATGAAAACGATATCATTAGCAGTAATCAGCATGGATTCATGAAGAATCGTGTTAAACCAATATATTAATATATTAATATGTATTTATTAATAATAAACCAATATATTAACCCTCTATGAGGAGGTGAGTTGCCATCTATATAAACGAAGGCCGTAGATGTGGTGTATCTGGATTTTGCAAAAGCATTTGACACAGTTCCCCATAAACGTTTACTGTACAAAATAAGATCCATTGGCATGGACCATAGGGTAGACTATCACAAATTTACATTATTCACAGAGCATATCTCACACCCCTTAAAGTGGCTAGATACAAACGTAACCAGACTTTGGTATGTCTGATGTGCACCCAGAAGACTGGCACGTTCTTCCACCTACTTTGGGTATGCTTCAAAATACAGGGTCTGTGGAAACAAGTTGTAAATTTCCTGCACGACACCATGAGTTCACCCTTAGCACTAGATCTGAAGCAATGCCTTCTGGGAATATTTCCCGATGCAATAGATACATTTACCAAAATCTTTCTACATTAGACACTGTTTTCGGTCAGGAAAGTCATAGCCAAAAAATGGATGAGACCTTCACCTCCACAGATGGAGAAATGGAGAACAGAAGTAAAAAATACCTTGCCATACAAAAAATGCATATATATTAATAGAGGTTGCCCAGCCAAATACAACAAAATATGGGATCGATGGTTGCAGGAGTCTGAAACATGCACATGATGACACATAAATAACTTGAAATAAACATACAGAAGAGTGTCTGTTTGAATATAATTTATTGATGTTTGTACCCTTGAAATGTACTCACACAGTAAAGTGACTCATAGGGGGTTATTTACAAAAGGCAAATCCACTTTGCACTACAAGAGCACTGCAAGTGCACTTGGAAGTGCAGTCACTGTAAATCCGGGGGGGACATGCAAGGAAATTAAAAAAACTTTAGCTTGCACATGATTGGATGATGAAATCAGCAGAGTATGGAGGGTCTTCTCAGTGCTGACAGTTGCTTCCATAGATTCAGAACCTGGGCTTCCAGGGAAACAATGTGCTTACATTTTGTGCAGCAGTATTTGCCCTCGATCAGATAATAAAAGAACGCATACAAGCCGCAAGATGTACACCGAGTCACATCTACACCACCGCCGCACATCATACCTACCAATTTAATGACGATTGGGATTATACCCTGTCCAATTTAACTAACAACTAGCTTCCTGACACTACTACTTGACAATACAATACACAGGTACTCAACAAGACAATATCCAGGTACTTGCAGACCCACGTTCACTCGCAGACCCATGTGCACTTGCAGCCCTATCTGCACTCGCAGACCCATGTGCACTCGCAGATCCATGTGCACTCGTAGACCCACATGCACTTGCAGACCCACGTGCACTTGTAGACTACTTGCACTCACAGCCTATGTGCACTCGCAGACAATGCACACTCACAGACAACTTGCACTTGCAGCCAACGTGCACTCACAGACAACGAGCACTCATAGAGCACTTACACTCACAGACAACGTGCACTTGCAGACCACGTGCACTCACAGACAACATGCACTCGCAGATCACTTGCACTCACAGCCTACATGCACTTGAATCTTACGTGCACTCACAGCCCATGTGCACCGGCAGACAATGTGCACTCATAACGCACAGGTACACACCATACACAAGCACACACTACACACAGGTACATACCACACACAAGCACACACAACACACAAGCACACACAACACACAGGCACTAACGATCCACACACTACTCAGACAACACTCAGGTACTCACACTACACAGGTACTTTGACCCCTGTTAAAACCTCCTGTTTTCAATTCTTGTTTTTAACTCACCACTTAGTTCAGTTCCACTTGTTCTAAGTTCCAGCAAGCTTAAAGATGAGCAGGCTCAGAAAGTTATATATGCCTCAAGCACCTGTGACCAATATTCGCTCCCCTTAATTAATGGGCTGAAGGAAGGGAAGAATAAAAAAAAGTCTGTTTAAAAAGTGACAGAGAGGGTGTTAAAAAAGCTACAAGGAACCCCTCCTCAAAAAAAAAAAAATAAAAAAAAAAAAATGCAACACAGCAATCACGAGCAGTCTAAAGCAAAACTTTCACACTCTCCACTCAAGGTTCTCAGGGTTCAGCTTCGAACTTGCTATTTAAGTACAAGGACAGTCATCAGCCAATCATATCTCCCAGAGGAAGTCACAACGAAACTAGTAGGAGGGACCTGAGAGGCTGACAAACATGGAATCAGGAAGTGACAGGCAGAGTGTTATAGACGGAGGGAGCACTGAAGGCCGGGGCTGCAGAGCCGGTTGTAAGGTGATTCATTTGTCCCAGCACCATTGGCACATGCAATACTGTATATACATGCTTGATTAATTATTTTCAAATGTGAGTGCATTGAAATTGTTTTAGTTTTGAATAAATGTTTTAAAATGATAAAGCACTATTGCAAGATCTGAATGCTTTGCATGTGGTCGTTGTGATTGGAGTTCACTAAGGAGGATAAATAATAATGGTGATCGATATGATTGAAGCTCACTGTCAGCATAAAGGAGGAGGAATACGAGGAGAAAAGTTCTGGAGGATTACAAATTTACAAAGGCATATTTATAAAGTATATGAGGTGAGGGCACAACTGGTGGAGGGAGCACAAGGATTATGATAATATACACAGTGGTGGATGTGTGTGAAGAGTTTGTTTTTTATCTATATTCATCTGATTTGTTTCATAATTTTTTCAATATATATAGTGGCCTAGCACATTATTTTTCATAACTTTTTCACAATTTTTTATACACATAAGGACACTCTATGGATTCATATTTTTTATTTGGCACTATGCACTTTATTTGAAGTTTATTTGTTTATTGGTTGCACTTAATATCCTTATGGGATATTCTTATGTAGTTTAGCGCTGCACTTATTGTATTATAATTGTGATGAGATGGCTTTTCAGGATGGGTAAGTTGCAATATATAACAATTTTGTTGTTGGGTTTAGATATACTTTAAACTTCAACAAGAATGCCCCAAGGCTCTGTTTTTGTAAATTCACTAAAAATCAATAAAGAGAATTAAAAAAGGAGGTATACCGTGTGTCTGTGTATCTTTTTACATACATAAACCTACATGTCTTTGCTTCATTTCTAAATGGTATTTGTTACACATGAAGATGGATTTCTTTCAGTAACAAAAAGTATATTGGGGTCACATGGGAATATCTCAATATCGAAAACTCATTCTCTCTGTGAAGAAGATGGAACTGTGTCCTTTTATGAAAAGGGTAACCTGTCATGCTGAAGAGCACTCTGGACAAGGAGAGCAATTTCCTAGTTAGTATACCTTGACAGAACTTCAGAAGTGAATGCAATCACTAAAATGGATTCCTATGCTACATTTATCTTCCTCACTGCAAGTACTTTGGAGGGATGGATTCCAGATATGGCTGTTCCCAAGTATTATGCATGCTGTTTCTGCAGTTATTCACTAAATGTTTTACTGTTAACATAAACATACTGTCTGGTGTTCTGCATTGTTGATTATTCTGTATGTTTTCCTGTATTATTGTGTGAAGCTGGCATACCCCTTTGTACACAAAGGCATATGTCCTGTTTCTGTCATAGACACAAGCACATACGTTTCACTGTTTTCCTAATCTCAAACACAATATAGTGGTCCTAGGTACCCACAGATTTGGGATTATTCGATCTTATGTAGTATTTACTGTATATATGTCTAGTTTTTTTTTATTCAAGTAATAAATCAAAAAAAGGCCACAGGAATTAATGCAGCATGAGAAAAATAGGGTTAAATTTGATTTTAATTTATAAATTATTTTTATTAATTTTAGAAAAAGGTTACAAAGACAATACAATACAATACAATAAAAAAAGCAAGGCAACATTCATAAGACAAGAAAAAAAAAAACAAAGGGAATATTTTGATCTCATTTACAACACAACATGGATACTCTAACAAACATAAATAAAAGGTGCATATACTACGAACTTATTATAGCAACCATATATATCATAGACATTCCCCAAAGAGGAGGCGAAAGGTAGCATAAAAGGTGGAAGCTTCTCACATCTAAATGCAAATAATCCGACAGATCTTCTTCCCAAGTAGATCTATGGATTACTAGACCTCTATGCCTGGTCGCCACCCTGCGTGTCCCTGCCCCCCCCCCACCCCCCACATCAACTTCCAACCACCCCCTACTTCCTGTGTCCATACTCTAATTCAAGGAAAACCAAAAAAGCTGTGACAAAAAAAACAAGAAAGAAAAACCCTTTGTGATTATTCAGGGGAAAAGGAAAGTTAAAGCGAAACGAAAGTCTTGTTTTATTTTTACTTTAAAAATAACAAACATGTTATTCTCGCCTGCTCTTTGAAGTGGTTTTTTACATAGCAGCCTGGATCCTCCTCTTCTCGGGTCCCTCTTCAGCGCTCCTGGCCCCACCCTCCTTTCGAGTGCCCCCACAGCAAGCAGCTTTCCATGGGGGCACCCGAGCTGAGCCACAGCTCCGTGTGTCAATTCAGACATGGAGACGCGGCTCAGCCCTGCCCCCTCTCTCTCCTGATTTGCTAACTGTCTTTGACAGCAGTTGGATCGAGATGGGGCTCAGGTAACTATTAGGGGGGCTGAAAGGGGCTGCTACACACAGAAAAATTGTATTCTTCATGCATAGATGGTATACAGTTAAAAAAATGTCTGCCTTTACAACCACTTTAAAGTGTTAAATTTGAAAGAGTTAAAGTTGACTAAGTTGACATATGGACATGGATATAACGCTCAACTTCAGGAAAAAAAAAAAAAAAGATTTACCCCTACATACTTGAGGGAAGATTTATAAGGTTATGTACTTACCCTATATAACAAAAAACAAGATACTCTCGATGGCTTATACACAACTTACACGTAATGAAAAAAAAATATATATTATATTAAAAAAAGTATTATTTTTATTTTCAATTGGTAAAATTTCATCAATAAAAGCAGCAATAACAAAAGGGAAAGGGGATGGAAAGGAGAACATGTGGAAAAGGAGGAACAACAAACACAAGAGCTCTGGTGTACACAAATACTAGGAATAATAAGGAATAAAGAGCCTGTATATGCAGGAATGCATAATTAACTGGCGTCTGTCCCACGCGTTTGCACGCCACCAGCAAGGTGTGCTAGCGAATTGCTTTACAACGCTGGACAGGTTTCCATGGAGTCAGTGGCCATAGCCAGGATTCTGCCAGACTCTGAGGAGGCCATAGAGCTGGCCTTTAATTTTTTCATTGCTGGAAGGAGCATGCAATACAGGATGGGGATGTGAGAAGAGCTGGTTCATACTTTGATTATGCATACAGGTGAGATAGGTCAGGGTATCAGCAGGCTTCCATATAAACGGCATATCCAGTATACAACCTATTCTTATGTGGATACAACAAACTGGATAGTTGCAGAACAGGAGCTTGTAACTCTCAGAAAGTAACTATTTACCATCCCTTTTCTTTTAAAATATATTTCAATATGGTCAGTTCACCTGTGGGTTTGAGATAACTGTCTCAGCCCTCTCTGAATGTATATATATATATATATATATATATATATATATATAATGTAGCGGCCATAACCCTTGGCAGGGCGGCCTTAACTTTTGGGCTTACCGGTTACCTCCGCTTGGCTGGTTCTTCTAGGGGTTCCCAGAGTTGGTACCCAACAACTTTGGACACTGACACCATAAAAGTCCTTTTTATTTGCAGGGATAACATCCAACAAACACAGTCTCCTATGGGAACAGAGGGCAAGGGTGAAGAAACATAGGCACCTTGAACTGCTAATTATCAGAAAGTCTCTAATACCACCCAGAGAGTAGCCAATCGCAGCTGGGCACTTTAAAGCTGAACAAATCTCTAGCCAGAGATTATGGCAGTCAGCACTTTGATCCAGAACTTCTGAAATCTTTGACTTTGAGTAATTTGGAACAGAAATGAACAGGAACCTTTTTCCTCAGTACCTGGAACGTTCTCTGTCTCCTTGGCAGTACTGGAAAAAGCGTGGATACGTCAGTGTCCTTCACAACCCAGCAACCAGGCACTTCTCAGGATGCCAGCTTGTTGGCCCTACTCCGAATAGTCCTCCCCCGGTCATTTACATGAGCTGCGGGGCCCCTCCAAGCCGAGAGCACACCCAGATGCCTTGAATCCTCCCTCAGATACTGCGCCTCGGACCAGCCGGTTCCGAGACTCGGGAGCAGACGGATCCCCACCCCAGACCAGGCGGGTCTATTGGGGTTAGCCAACCGAAGCATGTTGCGAAGCGACGAACGCTCCTGTGACCGGGACCCCTCGCGGGGCTACCCGGGTGCAGAAACAGGAACAGGCAGCTAAGGCCTCATGAATGAACCTTGAGCACGTGACTTCAACCTCTTAAGTACCTATCCCTAGACTCCTCAGCGGGGTCCGGCGCATCCACTGATTGGCTCCGGGAAAGCTGATACCTAAAACGTCCAACCAGGTATGGTTCTAAGCATGTCATGTGCACCTAACTGTACACATGACCAGGCAGAACTCTAACACAGCCCAGCCAAACTGATGTCAAAGTTAAACCTACATAATTAACCCTCAGAACCCCTTTACTGTTCTGAGGCAAAAACTAAATTTGTACATGACAGACACTTTGTCCAAAGTGTCATCGCTACATATATATACATATATGTTTCTTTTAATGCAGCTTGTGGGTGCTTTAATAGTGAGGAACTGATGATACCACTAATCTTATGATAAACGTATAACTAGCCACCTGCTCTGACATACTGGATAAATCAATATATTACACAATGGATTGATAGATAGTTAAACAAGGTAATTATACCCATTGAATTCAGCTTTACCCATATAGATATGTTATAAACGTTTAAACATATGTTTACACCTTTTGGAAATGCATATCCCCCAGGTGATGCATTTAATCTGAGAAACACATTCTTTCTGCACAAAATAGGATTTGAATAAGTGCATAGGATATTCTTACAATAATAAAAAAGTTGAAGGTAAATAATCTCTAGATATTATATACATAATACGCGCATTTGAGTCTCCTCTCACCCCTGCATGTCTAATTAAGTATAATTAAGTATGACCTTTTGCAGACAGAATTGGACTCCCTGCCCATTTTCTAGATGGTGGACCACCGTAAGCACATCTTGATGTGATGTGACGTTTTGTCTTTTTGCTGTGGCTATTTAAATATCTCTTATATCAAAGGTAGCACTGTTTGTTATTTTTGAACTCCTGCATAAACAGGCTCGTTATTCCTAATGATGATGATGTTATTGATGTCAATATTGCTAATATTCTGTATTGATATGTTATAGATGTCTGTATCTCCCTGAAGAAGATTGTATACAAAATTATGATTGAAACGCGTTTGGGTTACTCTAAACAGTAATATCCACAGATAAACCATTTGTGGATGTCATTCTGTTAAATGTCATATAGACATATAATATGTTTATTTTTGTGTACACCAGAGCTCTTGTTGTTGTTCCTCCTTTTCCACATGTTCCCTTTTCCATCCCCTTTCCATCCCCTTTCCATCCCCTTTCCCCTTTGTCATTGCAATTGAAAATAAAAATAATATTTTTATATAAAACAACTGTTTTTCATTACTTGTAAGCTGCGTATAAGCCATTTGGAGTATTTTGCTTTTTGTTATATACATTATTGGGCTAGCAGCACATTGTTTATAACCAGGAGAGGGGGGTTACACATTTTAATACCCTGTAGAAGGAAGGAGCTTATACTTACCTATTCCCACTCTGCACTGTGACCTGATCCATTCCCAGTGGCCAGCTTCAGGGGAGAGGAGGTACAGCCAATAATGGATGCCCCATAGTAAGCTTATGGCCTCTGAGAATAGGTAAGTATAAGCATCTTCCTTTTACAGGATAGTTAGTATAGGAGTTAGAAGATGTAGGAAGCAGCTTTAGGAATAGTTCTAGTGTTAAATTATACTTTAAAACAACACAATGCATCTCCTTTCCATCATTAGATTTATCTATTGTGTGTAAAATGAAACTTTTGCTGTAAAGAGTAACTCCACTTTTGTTGAAAAAAAAACATTCCCCTTTGGGTGATCTATGTATGTTGCAGGGATTTTAACCACTTGAAGACCAGGCATTTTCTGGCACATTTGTTTCCCCAAACCTGCTATATTTTTTTAAAGCAGAGGTCCTAGAGAATAAATTGGTGGGTTTTGCATTTGTTTTTAATGTCAAACAGTATTTTCACAGTGTTTTTTCAAATGCAATTTTTGGAACAAAATAACATTTTTTAAATTCGAATGCAAAGAAAAAAACAATACATAATCCGAATTTTACTATCCATAGACAACACTTTAAAAGCCTTTACGGGTTACCAATTTATATCCACAGAGAAAGTCTAGTGCTAGAATTACTGCCTATGATCCGACGTTCATGGTTATACCGCACATTTGTGGGGCGATTGCGCTCTAGGTGCATGAAGGACCGACACACATGTCCACCTTTGTGCGCTAACACGGGGGGTGGAGTTACTTTTTCTTCATTATTCATTTATTTTTATTTTTTACACTGTTGTTTTTAAAAAAAAGCATTACTTTTATTGCTGTCACAAGGAATGTAACCATTACAAACAATGTAACAGGTACTCTTTATGGAGGGATCAAGGGTCAATAAGACCACAATCCCTCCTCTGCACTTTAAAGAACTCAAAGTGCCAACATTTATGTTTTTGAATACTTTTGATTTTCAAAAAATGGCGCTGTTGATATCCAGTTAAACCAGATGTGATGTCATCGCTTTTGGATTATAATAGCGGAGACCCGATAAAAGCCGATTCCAGCTTGTATGGGTCTCCGACTAGCCAGCGTAAGTGCCGGCTAGTAGTTTAGTACTCTCGTGGGATGGGAGAGTCTGAAAGACCTGTGGAAGGCAGCGGGAGGGAGGGAATTGCCATATTGCATTTTATAGGAAATGACAGAGCTGCAGATTGAAAAGGAAAGGACATTTTTAATAACATTCAGTTACAATATAACTTGTGTTGCAGTTGTTGCAGCATCCTCCAGGACTGTGACATCATAAGGGGGCGGGATCACCATGTGACATCAACCGGTGACCCCGCCCCCTGTCCCTATATAAGTCACCGCACACGGCGTCCCTGGCATTGCGGCCGGAGAGAGCGTTGAGTCAACATCTCCAGAAGAAGAAGACGGTGGCGGCGGCGGCGACAGAAGACTGGGCCACCGCTAGTAAAAGAGCTGGAAGAAGAAGCGGTGACCCGGCAAGAAGAACCGAAGAGGGGGACAAGACCCCCGAATCTGGAAGAAGGGGCAGCAGCGAAGGAAGACCGAGCCTCCGCTAGTAAAAGAGCTAAAGGAAGAAAGCGGAGGCCCGGCAAGAAGAACCGAAGAGGGGGTCAAGACCCCCAAATTTGGAAGAAGACCCCCGTCGGCGGCGAAGAAGAAAGCCGGGCTCCTGCACTAGTAAAAGAGCTAGTAAAAGAGCAGAAGATAACGGAGGAGTCCGGTGAGAAGACCCCCCAAGACGGAAGACCCCTGGAGCAGTGCAATAAATTATTTTCAAACCTTGTGTGTTGTGTTTTTTTTTTCACAGGTGAATGGGTAGGGGTACATTGTACCCCATACTCATTCACATAGGGTGGGGGGGCGGTATCCGGGGGCCCCCTTAATAAAGGGGGCTCCCGCATTCCGATAACCCCCCTCCCGCAGACCCCAACAACCAACGGCCAGGGTTGTTGGGAAGAGGCCCTTGTCCTCATCGACAAGGTGCTTTGGGGTGGGGGGGCCGCAGGGCACCCCCCTTCCCCCAAAGCACCCACCCCCCCATGTTGAGGGCACGTAGACTGGTACGGCTCAGGAGGGAGGGCACTCACTCGTCCCCACCCCCTTTCCTGACTGGCTGGGCTGCATGCTCGGATAGGGGTCTGGTATGGATTTTGGGGGGGCCCCATGCCGTTTTTTTGGCATAGGGGATTCCCCTTAAAATCCCTACCAGACCTAAGGGCCTGGTATGCCCCCGAGAAGGCATGCAGGCTTCATTAGTGTGGCGACATTATCACCGCTCTCTCGCTCGCTTGCTACTATAGGAAAAATACATTTTCCTATTGCAGCCAGTGTGAGAACCAGCGCGATGGGATTGCGCTGGTTAGAGAAGCCTGTCGCCGGGAACCAGCGTGTCAGGATCGCGCTGGAAACACAATATCGGCGGCACCTACTGTAGGATGCATGGTGTGCTATGCAGCGCTCTAGGTGGAATGCACGTTGACACCTGGATAGCTTTTACAGTTACTGCTGTGCCTGTATAGGATGGATTTTTTTTATGTTTTTTGTCTTATGCTAAACCTGGTGAAGGTTTTTAATAAAATACCAAATCTGCTACGAGATTTAGACCCTAGAGTCATGGACTGTTGTGAGAAGGGAATGAGTTGAGCTAGTCGTGGATTTCTTAGTCATGGAGACTGCCTAAGCCTCATTTGACTATCTTATTATATCACAATGAAGGTCAACTACATTCGGTGAGTGGGGATCTTCACTTCACTTACACGAGGTGTTTTTTTGGGAGCGCATTGAACTACGTGCCGGTCAATGTGGGCTATGCACGGCAAGAGTAATTTGAATTGGAGAGGACTTCACATTGGATACCATAGGTCTAACAAGTAGGGATAGGCCAAATGACTCCCTGTTCGGTTTGCACCAGAACTTTCGAACATTGGGAAAGTACGGAACCGAATAATGAACCCCATTGAAGTCTATGTGAAAAAATCTAAAGTGCCCATTTTAAAGGCTTATATGCAAGTAATTGGGCATACAATGGTTATGGGGGTCTGGGTACTGTCCTGGGGGATATATCAATGAAAAAAAGGTTGTAAAAAACTAAATTTTTTAAATGAGCAGTGATTTATTGATGCTTAAAGTGAAAGTATAAAAATAAAAAAATGCTTTCAATATATTGTCTGGGGGATCCCCTTAGCCCATCTGTAAAGTGGCACATCTGTGCTTTGTATAGAAGCTGCTTTAGCAATAATTGCATTTATAAAGCCCAAAAAATGGAAATTTCCCTCCAAGCTATCTTTATTTTGTAAACAATGGCTTGGGGAGCCAGTCTGTATGATGAGGCCACAACGTAGTGCACAGGGAACACGATTAGAGATTTTTTTAAATAAATTTTGGTGTCTATACCACAGACTTTGGATTTCTGTTTCTGTAACAGGTGCGTAAAAATTGTTCTTTTTGATTGTCGGTGGCACCTTCATACCGTAACCCTATAGAGGTACTCTTGATGAAAGCAAGAATTGGCCTTGCTGTCAAAAATTGTGATGAAATGCACCCATAAAACAGGTATGGAAAAATTGTTCTTTTGGTGTCAGTGGCGCCTTCCCACCATAATCCTATAGAGGTACTCTTGATGAAAGCAAGAATTGGCTCTGCTGTCAAAAATTGTAATGATATGCACCCGTCAAACAGGTGTGGAAAATGTGTTCTCTGGGTGTTAATTGTGCACATGAAACCTACACCAAAAACATTTTTCCAGATGAAATCAACACATGCAACACTAGTCCGCCTAGAAGTCCTGCAGAGATTCCGCATCCCAAAAACACTTAATCAGCAACATCAGCATTAGGGGCTTCATAGCCGCACTGAATGCCCAGCAGCTCAATAGTTTACTAGGTAAGTTCTGGCCAGTGGTCTATTCTCATGACTGGTACATATGAAATATCATGTCTAGTATCTGAAGTACCTGGATACTCATGATTAGGTGCATTTTGGCCATCTGGCCTGCTTACTTTGCATATACATCATTGGGTAAATATAACAAACATATACCAAATATACCAACATATAAGATATTGCTAACTGCATTTATTATGTGCAAATAATAGTTGATGTATACATTTACGGTGTGTTTTTCCCAACAGACTGCCCCTCTGAAGAAGACCCCAAAAGTGAGGTTCGAAACGCGTTAGGGTTATTTTTCATACTTCGGACAACTTTGTGTATTTGATTGTATGAAATCTCAGTCTGTACTGTATATCCATATTTTTTACATTAGTGTTGTTCTGTTGGAGCTCATTCTTTTTAACTACCATGTTAAATCTTTTTATCAATAAAATAATTTTTGGATTACTTATATATTGTTGACTCAACCTACAATTCTGCTGCCTAAAAATCCCATTTTTGGGGGAGCGTTCGCTATTTTCTATCTTTTGGGGATGAGCAGCACTCTCTAACCTATATTGGTGTGTGTCTTCCCTTTGCTATATACTATATGGTCTGCCCTAAATACTCTGCAGAAAATTGAGCCTTAGGCAGTTATGCTTGGTGGGTCCTGCTATAAAATATTATATCAAGAATTGTAATTACGTGCCCCTGTTAAATAGGGGCAGAAAAATTGGGCCTTGGGTGATGGTGGTGGTGCCACAACACTGTAAGCCCTCACAGTTACTCTTGGTGGGTGCAAGAATGGACCCTGCTGTGAAATATTATATCAAGAATTGTAATTACATGCCCTAGTTAAACAGGGGCAAAAAAATTGGGCCTTAGGCAGTGGTGGTGCCACAACACCGTAACCCCTCACAGATACTCCTGTTGGATGCAGGAATGGGCCCTGCTATGAAATATTTGATCAAAAATTGCAATTACATGCCCCAGTTAAACAGGGGCAGAAAAATTAACCTTATGCAGTGGTGGTGCTGGTGCCACAACACTGTAACCCCTGACAGTTTTGCTTGTTGGGTGCAGGAATGGGCCCTGCTATGAAATATTTGCTCAAAAATTACATGCCCCTGTTAAACAGGGGCAGAAAAATCGGGCCCTAGGCAGTGGTGGTAATGCCCTAAACCAAAAATATTGTTGAAAGCTATCATCATCAAGATTGAGGAGGAATAAGATAGTCACTCAGCATAGGCAGACTTCAAGGGATCCCACATCCATAGAAAAACCAATCAGTTACATCAGCATCAGGTGCGTGATAGCTGCTGCTGATCAAAGACTGATTCATTTTTATGAATGTGAGCCTATTAATGGAGTCTGTGGACAGACGCACTCTTTGATCCATTACAAACCCTCCAGCAGCACTGAATGTGCATTCAGAAATAACGCTGGATGCAGAACAGGCCAGTAGCTCAATTGCATATTGAGCAAGTTCTGGCCAGTGGACCATCCTCAAGACCCAGTAACCCAGTGGATGGTCTGTTGGAAAGGTCTCCAAGCCCACTCTTGCCACAAGATATTCCTGCACCATGCAATGCAGACGCTGATGATGGTTGCTTAGGACTGAAAAATTGTCTAAAGGCATCGGTCAGCCGGCCACCTTCTCCACCGCTCTTCCTCTGACTGACTGAAGCCTCAGCAACACATTGTCCACCACCAGGAAATTGTAACCTCCCAGGGTCTGGAAACGCATTGCACAAACCTTTCTTCATGGCCTCCTGAAGATATTTCATCCTCTGCTCCCTCTGCAAAGGCAGAATGAATTCTGAAACCTTACCCTTGTAACGTGGATGAAGAAGGGTTGCCAGCCAGTAATGATCCCTTTCTTTGATACCACAAATCTTAGGGTCCTGTTTAACTGTGGCATGTAATTACAATTCTTGACATAATATTTCACAGCAGGGCCCATTCTTGCACCCACCAAGAGTAACTGTGAGGGCTTACAGTGTTGTGGCACCACCACCACCACTCAAGGCCCAATTTTTCTGCTCCTATTTAACGTAATTACAATTCTTGATATAATATTTCATAGCAGGGCCCATCAAACATAACTGTCAGGGGTTACGGTGTTCTGGCACTGCCAACGCCTAATGCCCAATTTTCTGCAGAGTATTTAGGGCAGACTATATAGTATATAACAAAGGGAAGACACACACCAATATAGGTTAGAGAGTGCTGCTCATCCCAAAAAGATAGAAAATGGGGAACGCTCCCCCAAAAATTGGATTTTTAGGCAGCAGAATTGTAGGTCGAGTCAACAATATATAAGTAATCCAAAAATTATTTTATTGATAAAAAGATTTAACATGGTAGTTAAAAAGAATGAGCTCCAGCAGGACAACACTATGTAAAAAATATGGATATACAGTACAGACTGAGATTTCATACAATCAAATACACAAAGTTGTCCGAATTATGAAAAATAACCCTAAAGTGTTTCGACCCTCACTTTTGGGGTCTTCTTCAGAGGGGCAGTCTGTTGGGAAAAACACATTGTAAATGTATACATCAACTATTATTTGCACATAATAAATGCAGTTAGCAATATCTTATATGTTGGTATATTTGGTATATGTTTGGTATATTTACCCAATGATGTATATCCAAAGTAAGCAGGCCAAATGGCCAAAATGCACCTAATCATGAGTATCCAGGTACTTCAGATACTAGACATGATATTTCATATGTACCAGTCAGGGAATCAGATACTCACACTTTGGAAAATCCCACTACTATAGCACAAATGTGAATCAGACAATAACACGTTCTCAATCTACGCGTCTGAATCCTTTAAACCCGATACGGGGACTTTCCTCACCTCAAATAAACAAGGGAGTAGGAAATCTGGACACATATATAACACAGATTCAACAGAATCCTTCAGTGTTATTAATCTTTCCTCCTACCCTCTGTCCCCAGTCGAAATTAATGTATTGGCTCGCAGATTAACCTTTGGTCCACAAGAAAACTTTGACTCATTTGAAGTAGTTACAGACCTACAGCTCTTCGCACGCAGGCTCCTACTTAAGAGCCTGCATACAAAGACCGATACGCAGGTAGACACCACCGATCCAGTTTTAGTATGAGGGAGTTTAAGGCCCTATAGGACCTGACTCTCTTATTCCAGGAAAACAACACTGTAGACCTAACAGACCAAATCGATTTGGAAACATTACTTGAAGACGCTAATAAACCTTGATTAGACTCTAAGACAGGCCTTAAAAAACTGTCCTCCAAATTCCCCCCTTTGAGTCTCAATACTAGAATAGAGACATTTGTGAAACAAACATCTAAGGACATTTGCAAACTTCCGCGCAAAAAAATCTGCCCTGACAACTTAACCCTAGATGAATACCAGGCTGTAGAGACATTATGTAAGAATACTAGTATAACAGTGAAACACAGTGCAAGGGAGGGAATGTGGTCCTAATGGACAACTCGGACTACATATGTATGTGTCAAGACATTTTGAACAATAAGAACTGGTATCAAACCATTTCGATTTAATTGATTCATATATATATTATACAAAATTTTACAATATGATCGATTTAGCCCTCAAAAGAGGGGTCATTACTAAAGACCAATATGACTTTATTAAGATCAAACATCCTAAGGTGGCTACATTCTACAGCCTGCATAAAATCCATAAATGCCAGACCCCACTTCCCGGATGACCCATCGTCTCTGGTAAAGGAGCAATAGCTGAAAATTTGAGTAAAGTTATTGACTCCTTCTTACCACCATTTATTATAGGTATGCCCTCTTTATTGAAGGATACAATACACCTGCTACAAATAGTCAAAGATTTAACCCTACCAGCCAATTCACTACTAGTTGCCATCGATGTCGAGGCGCTGTACAGCTCGATCCCCCACACTAAGGGGATTGCAGCTGTACAGGGGTTCCTCCAACAAAGTTGTAGGTATGATCAGACACTCAATGAATTTATTGTTGATGGACTGGATTACATTTTGCATCATAACTTTTTTGCGTTCAACAACTCCCACTACCTCCAGGTGCAGGACGTGGCCATGGGCACATGTTGTGCCCTGGCCCACGCCAATCTGTACCTGGGTGAGTGGGATCAGTACCTCCTAGGCAAGGAGGACCTCGTCATGTATAAGAGCCACATCATTATGTGGCTGTGGTACATTGATGACGTCCTCGTCTTCTGGGAGGGACCCGAGGACCTACTATTAAGGTTGTATGCTCCCCTCAACCAAAATGAGCACAATCTTAAATTCACAATGATGTATGACCATCACCAAATGACCTACTTGGATGATCATACTTCGGACAACTTTGTGTATTTGATTGTATGAATTCTCAGTTTGTACTGTATATTCATAATTTTTACATTAGTGTTGTCCTGCTGGAGCTCATTCTTTTTAACTACCATGTTAAATCTTTTTATCAATAAAATTATTTTAGATTACTTATATATTGTTGACTCGACCTACAATTCTGCTGCCTAAAAATCCAATTTTTGGGGGAGCATTCCCCATTTTTGACCATATAGTATATATACTTTTGTTCAGAGTATACAGTGCCTGGGGGTCCTTCCCACACCATTTTTTTTTATTTGGCTGCGGGGTTCCCTTAATATTCATACCAGACCCAAAGATCCTTTTAATGGGCTGGGGGGACTCATGCCATTTTTCTCAATGATTTTCATGTATATTGCCAGGACCTGACAATACATTACAGCCGCAAGCAGTTTTAAATGACTTTTTTTCCTTTAGAAATGTGGTATTGTTCTAAACATGGGAAAACTGCACCACTTTACAGGCATACTATAGACACCCCCCAGGAACGATATTTACATGAATATTTCATTTTTATTGTTTCACTTTAAGCACTCTTAAAATCACTGCTCCCAAAAAAAACTTGCTTTTTAAAACTTTTTTTTGCATTGATACATATCCCCTGGGGCAGGACCCAAAAACTTTTTAGGGTAAAAACTTGCATATAAGCCTTTAAAATTATAATTTTAGATTTTTTACGTTCGTGTCCCATAGACTTTAAAGGTTTCCATGTGTTTGAACAAACTTTTTTGCATGTTCGGGTGCGAACCGAATCGGGGGGGGGGGGGGGGGGGTTGTTCGGCTCATCCCTAGTTCTGAGACTTTCCCCTTATAACAGTGGTCATGGATGGTTGCCAACCAATAGTCATCCTTTTCCTTGGGTCCAGGCTTTGAAGCATGAGAGAGCCCATGCAGAGCAAATTTTCAGACTCCTTGGGGTCACTGTGGATTATAGTATCTGGAACTGCCTCCTTCCAGCCAGCCACATACTACTTCCAAGGGTTCTGCAGATGGGAAACCTCTTAATGTTCGATGTATGTCTTCCTCTGCTTCAATGCCTCAGAAACTGACCTCCTCCTCTCTCTTGTGTGTTCTGTGGCATAGGAACAATGATGTCTGCATAAAGTGGGCCTTGAGAGGAAAGAAAGTCCTCCTCTTCATACTGCTGCTCTGCCTGTCCATAATGCCATGCAAGAACACAACAGAGATTGTGTCACTGATGCATGCATTTTCATGGCTCACCATCCTTGTGGCCTCCTCAAATGGTGACAGTACAGTGCATGCATCCTTTATGATCAGCCATTGGTGTGGGGAAAAAAAGCTGAGCCAGCCTGAGCCGTTCTGCCACACTCACACAGGTATTTTTTGATGGCCTTCTGTTGCATATGCAGCTGCTGCAGCATTGCCAAAGTCAGGTTCCACCTTGTGGGCATGTCACAAATCAGGCAGTATACAAGCAGGTGGAATTCCCACTGAATTTCAGCCAAGCGAGCACTGTCTGTGAATGACCGCCTAAAATGGCTCTTCTAGCCTGCTTTAGCAGATCTTCGAACCCTGGGTAGCTATTTAAATACCGGTGCACCACCAAATTGAGGATATGTGCCAGGCATGGCACATGTGTCAACTTTCCCTGTCTAAGGGCTGACAGGAGGTTTGTGCCATTTTCACACATCACCATTCTTGGCTCCAGCTGGTGTTGTGTGAACCACCTCTGGGCCTGTCCCTGCAGAGCTGCAAGAATTTCTTCTCTGGTGTGGTTCCTGTTCCCTAGACACACCAGCTGAAGCACTGCATGGCACTCTTTAGCCTGAGTCATTGAATAGCCCTTTGAATGCTTAGGGGGTACTTGAGGTTCATAGGAAAATTTAGCAGAGGAGGGCATGGAGGAGGAGGAGGAGGGTTAGAGGTGATGAATCTGGCATAATCACTAGCTGTTTGGAGATGTGGGGGCACAACAAGCTGCAGCACTGCACCCTGTCCTGCATCCTTTTGAGCTGCAAGCAGAGTTACCCAGTGTGCTGTGAGCTAAATTTATCCTCCTTGTCCATGCTTGCTGGACCATGTGTCAGCAGTATCGTGGACTTTGCGACTGACTGCCTTGCCTAATGATGCCACAACATTGTCTTCCACGTGATGGTAGAGAGATGGAATGGCCTTATATAAAAAAATAGAGACTGGGAACCCTCCATTGTGGTACAGCACATGCTGCAAATTCATGAAAGGGGCAGAATCCACCAGGCGGAAAGGCAGAAGTTTTAGAGTCAGCAGCTTTGACAAGCTTGCATTTAGACGTGTGGGTGACACGGACTGTATTTTTTTTCCGCTGCAGCAGACGGGTGGATGAATTTGGAGGCTATAGTCTACTGCTGATGGTGTGCTGCTGGCAGATGTGCTGCAAGGACCTGGGACACCCTGCACTATACTATCATCCCTCTCAGTGGGGACTGCTGAGAGGTCATGAGGTCTAGCAGGAACAGACTTAGGTGAGTAAGGAAGAGGGACAGATTTTGCCCCTTTTGTGTGGCTTTAGATGCTTTTTCCAACTGGCTGAGTGATGGGAGGTTAAATGCCTCGTCAAGCATGTGGTACCCAAATGGTTGGTGTTTTTGCCAAGCTTGATGCGCTTTAGACAAATTTGCAAATAGCAGCAGTGCGATCAGCTGCACATGTACTAAAAAGGGCCAGACAGCTGAGCTGTGGGAAGTGGGCCGGGAGATAACAGCTCCACAGTGTGATGGAATAAGGTGACTATTCTCTACTCTTTCATGATGGCTGCCTCATTAGGGTTGTGCCTCACCCTCACTTTCATCCCCTGCTCTATCCAGGCACCCAAGTCGAGTCAGTGACCTCATCATTATCATATCCTCCATCATCATTACCACTGGAGATAACTTGGCAATATGCTGTGGCTGGGGGAACATGACTGCCTATTTGTGTACCAGTATTCTCCTCTCTCTGTAGGCTCATGAACTTGCCTTTCTCAACCTCAGAGTCAGAACCTACAACTGAATCGAGTAATGACAGTGCATCATCAAGGAGCAAGTGGCTGAAGTGGTTGACAATGTGTTCAAATTACTCCTCTGACTCTTCCATGCCTGATGCTGGGGCTATGGCAGGAATCACTTTGGACAAGGAGGCGGGTTTTGCCACTCTGGCAGCTGCAGGGGATTACTAGTCTCGGCTTGGGTGACAGAGGATGAGGAGGATGAGGACGGTTTGGTATGCCAGTCCACCAACTCCTCTACATGCTGTGGCTGGATAGCACAGGCAACATCACTAAACAGAGATAATGATGCCCTACATGAGGACTGACCACGTCCACCTTTACCTGTGTACATACGCTTCTGGTACCCTAAGGGCTCTTTCACACGGGGCTGATCCATGATGATCCGCCCTGTGGATATCTGCATGCTCAGCGGGGATCGCTCCGTCGATTCTCGCTGAGCAGGAAGATGACAGGTCTGTCTCTGCACACTGTGCAGGGACAGACCTGTCAGAGCGCCGCTCTCCCCTATGGGAGATTGGGTGACAATGGACCGGAGAGTCCATTGTCACCCGATCCGATGACGGATGGAAAAGTAGGTTTTTCCTCCGTCACACTTTTTCAGATTGGAGCGGGTCGGATGTCAGTGGACATGTCACCTCTGACATCTGACACTCCATAGACCTCTATGGAGCATCCATTCATGTCCGCCTTAAAAATTGACAGGCGGACCTGAAGGGATTGGTCGTGTGAAAGAGCCCTTACAGTGCCATGGGAACGTCTGCCTCTCCTTGATGTCCTCCAAGACATGATAGGGGGAGAGGTAGGTATATATGACAGAAAAATAGTAAAGGTCTTTCGAGCTGCCAAATCAAAGTTTCCCTATCTTATACTAGTATAATGAGAGCTGCTAGCACTAATCATGTCCCATACTAACGCGTGAGAATAAATAGTGTAAATCATGTGCTTAATGATCTGCTGAACCTGCAGCAAAAACCTAAAAAACTAAATTGTTATCTAAAGTTATGTGCCTATAAAATCAAATCCAAGAATATAATAATAATATATAAGCGACTAAAGCCGTCATTCAGCTTTCAACATCATATAACGTGAATATACACATATTTCATAAAAAATAAATATTAATACAAAAGTGATCCATAAAGTGTTCAAGTGCATATAAGTTAGTGATACTCTGATCACCCAGGATCAGTTTTCAGTGTCCTTAATACAGCAATAAAAAACGTGACTTGATAGGTCACTGTAGATATAGCGATCTGCAGCAGTGATTACACTCAGGTGCTCCCCACCCCAAGGTAATGGCCGCTCACCTCAGAGCATGTGACCTCACAATTAAGTTTGGTTAATACAGGCTTATGTATCATCAAAACGGATTCCAGGTCAGGTTGCAAGGTCCAAACATTGCTCAAAGATGTAGCCTCCTCACATTTAAATATCAAAAAGAAACTCCATAATGCGATACCGTTTTAAAATATTTTATTTACTGCAAATAAAGCCCTATTATAGGGTAATCACATGGATCTGGTGCGTTAGCGCACTGCTCTATAGCATGCCTTAATAGCATCAAGCTGTGGATGAGATTTTGTGCTCCTACTCCATAAGGTAGACTAGCTGTCTCCTGTGCTGTCCAGTCCCCTCCTCTATGCGTGTCAATACAAGGGAAATGTTGTATCTTCATCAGGGATATGCTGATTGGACAGTGGTTGAATTGTTAAATGTTATGGTTCATATATGTTGATCTGTGGTTGAGATTGTGCACTCGCTCCATATCGCCGCCTAGGGTTCAAACGTTATTTTATGGAGTTCATTTTTTTGACTGATTTAGCCCTCACGTTACTTAAACTTTGCAAGGAGGAGCTTAGATAGTCCTGTTGGTGTCACCTGTTAGGGTAGTTTAGTGAGAGGGATTAGGATTATTAGTATTTGAATGTCCTTGTACTACACCAAAATGGCCACTGGAAATGTCTATGTAATAAACCACAAGATATATACATATGTTTTGAACTACAAGAAAATGGCCACTGGCCAGATATTTAACAGACAGCACCACTGTCCAACTAGCTAATGCTATCCTGCATTGGCTCTGATGTTGCCAGGGGATAGTTCACAGCCAGGGCATAGGGAACACCATCTGCCAGAGAGAGGGGAGAATCAGGTAAATAATGTGCTTTTGCTCCCACTGAAGGAGAGAAATTTAAAATTTCCCAGAGTTGGGTTTTAAGACACCAACATTTGTGTGCCTACAGGCTCCAGTAATGGAAATTAAATGCTGACTTGTTTACTGTCCAAAGTCAGGATTTATCCAAAACAAAACAAAAAATTAATGGACTGATTGGACTTGGTTTTAAATGATTTAAGTGGGATTTTAGTATCCAGCCTAGCATGTTTCTGTTGATGCATAAGTAGAAATTTGTGAATAGAATGACATAGATCAAAAACTCTGAGCAATTCTTAAATTAAATGAGCAAAACATTTTTCAGGTCTCATGCAATTGACTAGGATATTGAATAGTTATTTGAAGGCTAAATTTAAATATGTTTTGTTATTTGAAGCTAGTAAAAAATGACTACCGGTATATTTATTGGGGATTATCCATTTAAAAGTGTGGCAGCTTCAAAGTGAAGGACTTGTGGTAGAAAATACAACTAGCAAAAGCTTTACACAAGACCACATTTCAAAACACTGTTAAAAATGTCAGACCTAAAGTTTCACAGTCTCATTTCCACAAGAAGCGATGCATGACCCAGAAGATTAAGTTACTCAGACTTGGAACTGTATGAGACTTCCACACTTGAAAAAGCAGCCAGAGTACGTGGATCAACACATAAAATAAAATATATGGATCATCCAGATTTACCCAAGGGTTAATTGACCTAATTTACACGTCTGCTCTGCAAAAGAATGGTTGGTAGATTTGTGGATTTGCTAAGAAGAGGTTTTTTTTTTTCTTTTCTTTTTTTTGCTTGTCAAGAAATACTTTTTTCTTATAAACAAGGATTCTAAATTTTGGTAGCCAGAGCAAGACTTGGAAAATTAGAGCTATTGCCAGTGGTGAAAGTAATCAATCAAGTTTTCATCAACTGGCAAAATGAAACAAGGAATTTGATATACTTGCATCTGTTTTTATATATCAATCCCAAGGTCTTTAAGTTTTACAGTAACTGCAAGTCTAGGCAGATGCTAACTAGTAAGGTTAGCATAGCCATCAAAATAATTAATCCAAAGGGGCTTAGAAAACCAGGAAAACTAAAGACTAAATCTGGATGAATATGCTACAAATTACACATCTACTAGTTTAGGTTAAATTGTGAATAGATCTCAATCTTCATGGGTTTGCATGATCCGTTTAGATAAATTGAATGTGTTTGCCTAATTATATATTCAAGTTTTTGTGTCAGGTAATAATAATGTTTTTAAAACATAATCACCATCATATCTTATGTTTTATTTAGTGTGTTCCTACTGTGGGTTGCATTAAATTATCCTACACTTACAGATGTAGAAATTAAAAGAAAATAGCACATATAGGAAGCTTAAAGACAAACTATCAGTCAGTTAAAATTGTAGGGGCCCATTCTCACCTTTTTGGCTCATTGTGATGCATTACCATAGTGACATATAAAAACCTGAACTTGCGCTTGTTCTTTGTGGAGTGCAACACAAAACATGGCATGTGCATTGCAGGCTACTGTCATTGTGCATTGGGATGCGATTCTAAATAAATGATACAGAAATGCACCGCACAATGGGCTGTGCATTGCGGTCATGTGTGGTAAAATGCATATTGTAGAACAGTTTAGGACCGTGCAATTGTGTGAAGTCAGCTTACAAGTAAAACTCTTGTCTAAAATCAGATATCACATGGTACCCGCTGCCAAAAACCACCTGCGTAAGCCCTTAACCAATTGCTTACTGGGCTCTTAAACCCCCTTCCTGCCCAGACCATTTTTTAGCTTTCAGCGCTACACTGTTTTTCACACAAATGGAGTTTTCTTTTGGTGGTATTTAATCATCACTTGGGTTTTTATTTTTTTTCTAAACAAACAAAAAAAAGACAGAAATAAAAAAAAAACAAAAAAAAAATTCATAGTTTGTTATAAAATTTAGAAAATGGGTAATTTTTCTCTTTCATTGATATTCGCTGATGAGACTGTGCTGATGAGGCTGCACTGATGGGCTGCACTGATAGGCACAGATAAGGCAACACTGATGGGCACTGATAAGACAGCACTGATGAGCCCTGATGGGTGCCACTGATGGGTGGCACTGATGAGTGGCACTGATGGGTGGCACTGATGGGCCCTGATAGATGTCACTTATGGGCATGATAGGTGGCACACATGCTCACTGATGGGCACTGGTAGGTGGCACTGATGGACACTGGTAGGTGGCACTGATTGGCACTGGTAGGTGGTATTGATAGGCAGCACAGGTTATGAGACCCTGATTGGTGACATTTATAGGTGACACTGTGGGCATTGATAGGTGACACTGTGGGTACTGGTAGGTGGCACTGGTGGGCACTGGTAGGTGGCACAGATGGGAGCAGAGGCTCTCCACGATCGGGACTGATGTCCCTCTCACAGCTACCGGTGATCGGCTTTAAAAAAAAAAAAAGCTGATTAGCGGCTTTGTTTACATCGCATGATCAGCTGTCATTGGCTGACAGCTGATCACGTGACAAGAGGTCGGAATCTACCCCTTATGCCGATCTGTGATCAGCTGAGTCTCAAAGACTCACTGATCACAGAGTGTGCCGTGCACGCCCTGCATGGGGCGTGCGGGCCGCTCAAGTATGATAGGACATCCATGGACATCCTCCCAGCAAAGTAGGTCTGCGCAGTAGCTGTCTTTCGGCTACAGCATGGATGGGAAGAGGTTAAAAAGGACCTGAATTGTGGAAGCTGTGCCCATGAAAATGCAAGCCGAGCAAAGCAAATGACTAGTCAGTAGTATTTCCTGTGGTTCCCCTGTTTCTGATCGTTTCTCAATTCCTGTCTTATCAGGTATTTATCCACACTGGACTTACTAAAGGCACATAGACTGTGCTCTTTGCAAGCGCAGTTGCACACTGCAAGGGCCTTTGCTCCAGAGCTCAGAAAATGAGTTGAAGCTTCACTTTGAAAAGAACACCCAATCACATGCATGAAAAATTAGAAAACAGCATTTTGCTTACACATGACTGGATAATGGAAGTCAGCAGAGCTTCCCCTCATTTACTAAGCTCTGGATCAAATTCGGTGTACACAGTCTATTTTCCTTTAGTAAATCTACCCCTGGGTCTCTGTATTGATGTAGCTACCTCCTGCTCCCCAACCCAGTCCTCCCTTGGGCAGATCCCATATTTATCTCATATTTTTGCAAAGGAGCAGGTTCTGTGCTTCCTCATGTCAGAGCTGTCCCCCTGATGGTTTGTGGAATGTGACCAATTGAGTAATATTTAAGAAGCAGAAGGAGACGTGGAGGAAGAACAGATCCACAGAATAAATGAAGCAGAATCAAGAATATATTTGTACTGCAGGTCCTTGGGTACAGCTTCATCACCAGAGAATAGGGAGGGGCACAGTAGTGAAATTACCAAATCCTGTAAGTTTAGCACTCTAATGCCCCGTACACACGACCAGTCCGCCGGACAATCCGCCCGTGTGTGGGCTCCGGCGGACTTTTTGTCTCCAAAAGTTCCTGCGGACTTTTGACTCAAAATTGTCCACCGGACTCGACAGTCCGGCGGACAATCCGGTCGTCTGTGCGCTAGTCCGCCGGACTTTTGAAATGAACGGACTTGCCCACACACAGAGAAAAGTCCGTTCATTTTGAACTTGACTCCAGGTAGCTGGGACTAGCAAAGGAAGTCAATGTCGCCGCCTCCATCGGCGAGATTGACACCTCGCTGGCCCTGTCACCTGGTATGGACTTAAAGGGAAAGCCCTACGCCGAAAAAATGGCAACCCCAAGTCCATATCAGACCTTTATCCGAGCACGTAGCCGGGCCGGTCAGGAAAGGGGTGGGGACGAGCGAGCGCCCCCCCCAGCCGTACCAGGCTGCGTGCTCTCAACATGGGGGGTGCTTTGGGGAAGGGGGCATCCCACCCCAAAACACCTTGTCCCCATGTTGATGAGGACGAGGGCCTCTTCCCGACAACCCTGGCCGTTGGTTGTCGGGGTCTGCAGGCGGGGGGCTTATCGGAATCCGGGAGCCCCCTTTAATAAGATACCGGCCCCCCACCCTATGTGAATGAGTATTGGGGTACCATGTACCCCTACCCATTCACCTGGTAAAAAAAGTGTAACTTAAAAAACACAACACATGTTTTTAAAATAATTTATTGGACAGCTCCGGTGGTCTTCTGTCTTGGGGGGTCTTCTCGCCGGTCTCCTCCGCTATTTTTTTCTCTTTTGCTAGCTCTTTTACTAGCTGAGGAGCCCGGCTTTCTTCTTCATCACTGCCGCCATCCGGGGGTCTTCTTCCGACTTCAGGGGTCTTGTCCCCGTCATCGGGGTTCTTGTCCCCCTCTTTGGTTCTTCTTGCAGGGCCTCCGCTATCTTCTTATAGCTCTTTTACTAGCGGTGGCCCGGACTTCTGTCGCCACCTTCTCTTCTTCTGACTTCAGGGGTCTTGTCCCCCTCTTCGGGGGTCTTGTCCCCCTCTTCGGTTCTTCTTGCCGGGCCTCTGTTTTCTTCTTCCAGCTCTTTTAGTAGCGTTGGCCTGGTCTTCTGTCGCCGTCGCCGCTGCCTTCTCTTCTTCTTCTTCTTCCTTGAGATGTTGACTCAATACTCTCTCTGGCCGCAATGACAGGGACGCATTGTGCGGCGACTTATATAGGGGCAAGGGGCGGAGTCACCGGGTGATGTCACATGATGACCACGCTCCCTTATGATGTCACAGTCCCAGCATCCTCAGGGACGTGTGTGGGCAGGTCCGCTCATTCAGAAAGTCCGGCGGATCTCCGCTACAAAGTCCGGTGTTTTGTCTGCCGGACTAAGTCCGCAGGATAGTCCGATCGTGTGTATGCGTCATAAGGCACAGTGTCCTTAATTATTTCACATTGCAGTATTACAGATATAAAAATTAAGGCGTGAGAGTGCCTAGGCACAGAAAATACTTTTGCATTTTTCAGGAGGATTTTATGGCAAAATTTAAATTTTGGGGTACTTCTTAAGGACAATTAATGGTGCCTCAGCGGCAAATAACTGATGGAACCTTGGCATGCGATCATTAGAAATAATTTCATTGCTCTGACAACTCTAAACAATTGAAATGCAAAATATGATGAGTTGGTATGGGTTATTGTACTTTACTGTTATTTGCAGTACTTTTTTAACTAGTTTAATTATTTTGATGTACAAGGCATATGGTTTAAAATGTCTTATTGCCATTGCATATGGGATATCTAGCTTCTGTGCATGCACCCCAACATTTTCTGCATTTATAGCATACATCCCTGAATGCATGGGGCCATATAAGCCCCTAGTAGGTGCGTTACCTTCTTACGTCCAAGATACCTCTCACTTACTTCGTATCCTTGAGGACCTCCATGTCGACGGCGAGACCATCTTGGTCGCCATCGACATGGAGGCCTTATACAGTTCTATCCCTCATCACTTAGGCCTTACCACCATTCGGCATTTCCTTTTCACCAATCAGTTATACTCTTCCCAGTTGCCGGAGTTTATAATTCAGGCTTTAGAATTCATACTTACAATTTTTTTTCATTTGGTGGTTCCCACTACCTTCAGGTACAGGGCATTGCCATGGGCACTTGTTGTGCCCTGGCATACACCAATCTGTACCTGGGGGAGTGGGAACGCTTACTCTTCATGGACCCACAAGCAACTTGTTTCTGTCACCACATGACAACCTGGCGTCGTTAAATTGATGACATTTTGTTACTATGGAACCGGCCCCGTGGATTGCTCCACCAAAATTTTTTTCTAACAGGAAGCTGCCTTGCTGAGAAGTAAACTCCTAGCTAGGGGCTATTCCAACAAAAAACTCAAAATTGCATGCAAAAAGGCCAAGGCCAGATCTAGAAGTGATCTCCTTTTAAAAACACAGGTTAAACCCCATTCCCCTTTATGCATTATTACCATGTACTGTTCACGGTATCATCAGATTAAACATATTCTGTCCAAATACTGGCAGATACTCACCACAGATCACTCCCTTGCACCCTTTGTACCCCCACGGCCACTTCTTACATATAGGCGAGACCCTTCTTTATGTGATAAACTTTTTAATTTTAAACCCTTTCTTAAGGGCTTCCAGTCAGGTGTGTGTGAATTGGATCTATAATCAATGTTCTGTCTGGCAGATAACATTGCTTTTTCTTCAGTCATTTAACTCTAAGCCCCCTTTTGGAGAATAATTTTCATATTCAATTCTTTACAGTTTGTAGGTATCTTGTTGCATATATATATATATATATATATATATATATATATATATATATATATATATATATATATATATATTACATATTTTTTGTTCTAAATTCTGTTGCCATACATTGTCATGCCTGTTATATTACTTATATGTATTTATTTGTAACCATGCATTATGTATTTTGTTACCTCCGTTATCTCCTGTGATTGCCTGCCTTTACACAGAGATATAGTACTTACATTGCCGGTCTGCACAGCCTCAGTTCACCACCAGTGGGTAGCTGTAGCAGGCTGCCTGATGGCGCCTGTCTACAGCTGACTCTCATTTTGGCTGACTATATTAGGCCTGCAACCATGGCTAAGAGCATGGCGTGTGTTGCATACTGCCCAAGCACAACTTATTATCACTCTGTGTGTTCAGGTCAGTACTATTTTTCTGTGCAGTAATTTTGTCATTGCATATTTTCACTCAGGCTTTATTTCATTGCCGCATTTTATTATACTCCATTTTGTTCTCTTGGCAGACTCTTTTCTCTGTGCACACTGATGCCATTGATTTGCTGTTTGGGGCTCTATTACCAGACAGCTGAGCTCCTGCAGCCACAATCGACTTGGAGCTTGCACATCTATATCTGCCTGACCACCAATAGGCCTGTATATCACATCTACACCGGCAATACTTTGCCCTGTTGGCAGTTTTTTAAATCTATTTTGAACACTTGAACTTTTGCTGTTGAATACTGATGCTGTGCTAGACCTGTAAGTAATACTAATCTATATCAGTTTTATTACCATGGTTAAAATGTGGTCACTGTCTCATATTTTTGTATTGTCGTTTATACTTAGTCTCTTGGTATATTTATATTCTGGAATGTATCTATTCGCAATTATGCATCATGTATTTTGTTACCTCCGTCATCTCCTTTGATCGCCTGCCTTCACACAGAGATATAGTACTTACATTGCTGGACTGCACAGCCTTAGCTCACCACCAGGGGGTACTTTATTTAAAACACAGTACACAGGTATAATCCTTTTTTGTTCTTGGCTATGTGCTTATAATCATTGTACTATTTTTCGTCTTCCGGTCATTTTGGTGTCTGCCCGTCGCGCGTAAGACTCCACAGGCCTACCCACAAAATTGTAGGGGCTGCCTATCACTGGGCTGCCTATCTGGCCTATCAGATAGACAGTCCAAAGGCCAACTGAAGACGTATACATTGTATAGCCTTGCTAAGTGCAAGGCAGTGGTGTAGCATTGTCAGTCTAAAATAAAAAGGGAATTTGCCTTCACTTTAACCACTTTAGCCCCCAAAGGTTTTACCCCCTGGATCACAAGGGCATTTTTTGCTATTCAGCACTGTGCTATTTTAACTGCCAATTGCTCGGTCATTTAACACTAGGGATGGCAGAACTGTTCACCCGGCTGTCGTTTCGCTGCGAATTTTGCGTGTTCCCGATTCGCCCAATCGGCGGACTATTGCTGCTGTTCGCCCGGCGGACATATGTGTTTACAGTGTGAAAGAACTTTGACCCATGATGACACATCCATCATGGGGTACAGGACAGCCAATTGAGACATTTCAGCACATGGACAGTTGGACATTCCCCCTACCTTATAAATAGACCTGATCTGGTGGCCATTTTACATTCTGTCTTATTTCAGTTTAGGGACAGGAAGCTGTGTGGAGCAGGGAGAGACTGTAGTGACACAAATCGCTAGCTATTAGGTCCACAAAAGTCCTTTTAAGGACTGGTATGGTATAGGTGTAGTACAGTATATAGGGTTGAGTGTACTGCTGTGCTGGTGATTGCAGCAGCCTGTATTTTGTCAGTGCAGGGAGGGACAGGACACTGTGTGCAGCAGGGACAGTCAGTTTAATCACTAGCTAGCTATTACTATTAGGTCCACAAAGGTCCTTTTAAGGACTGGTATAGGTGTACAGTATATAGGGTTGTACACGTATAATATACTTTCTTCCAAATATAGAAAGAATATTTGACTGCTGCCCTATTCTGCAGCAGTCCTTTATCAGTGTAGGGACTGAGGTACAGTCTGCAAATCACTAGCTACTTGGTCCACAAAGGTCCTTGTAAGGACTCGTATAGGTGTACTATTTGGAGGGTTGTGGTGCACTGCTGCAGATTGCTGCCCTATTCTGCAGCAGTCCTTTATCAGTGTAGGGACTGAGGTACAGTCTGCAAATCACTAGCTACTTGGTCCACAAAGGTCCTTGTAAGGACTGGTATAGGTGTACTATTTGGTGTGCAGTATATAGGTGTGTAATACACGTATAAAATACTTGCACATATAGAAAGCATAGTATAGTGCATTTCCACTGTGCAGCATTGTGACTGCTGAACGGTTCTGCAGCGATACTACAGAGAGCGACAAACGCAATAAAAAAAAAGTATTATAACTGGTGTGATAGACCAGTGGCCCCCAAAAACAGATTGAAGTGGGGTGCTATATACCTTCTTCCACATACATACTGCACTTCTCTAGAGACTTTTGTCACAGGGTCATTTAAAAAATGACAGGCAGAGGAAGAGGCAGGCCCTTCCGCAGGGGTGGTAGGGGTAGGACAGGAGCAACAGACTTGAGCCAAAGTGGCAAATTACAGAAGGTGCGTGCGATTACGTCAAAGGACGTACCAGACTTGGTTGAGTGGCTCACTCAGCCTTACTCTTCTGCACCCTCCTCATCCTCTCGATCTGCACCCTCTTCTCCACTCTCTATGTGCACACCCAAAGACACTACCACCAACACCACCACCACCATATACCTTCCCCTTGAGTCACAGGAATTATTTTCTGATCCATATCAAGACATTTCCAATGCGCAGCCACTCTTGGCATTGGATCAGGAAGAGGAGGTAGCAACAACCGCCACTCAGCAGTCTGACAACAGTACCCAGATCAGCCCAAGGAGGAGGTTTGTCCCCGTTGTTGCTGCCTACTCCGAGATCTCTAATTATAGTGGTGGGGAAGGTGACATGGATGATGACGTGTCTAGGGATGCCACTTGGGTGCCCACAAGAGAGGAAGAGGAGGGGAGTTCAGAGGGAGATATGGACCAGCAGATAGGGAGGAGAAGCAGGAAGACCTTAGATTGCACAGGAGGGACAAAGCAGACTGCAAATGTATCAGGAGCAAGACATCGACCATGTACGGTCACATCTGGCGCTCCCAGGACGCCGTCACATGGCTCCGCAGTGTGGGCTTTTTTTAACGTGTCCGCTAATGACAATAGTGTTGCCATCTGCAATCTTTGCAGTCAACGCATACGTTGCGGTAAGCCCAACACTCACCTAGGGATGACCGCCTTAAGAAGGCACATGAGCTGCCATCACCAAGCCCAGTGGGAGCAATGGAACACACAAAGCCACACTCCAGGCTCTCACCGTCCAGCCTCATCTTCTACTTCTCCTTCTCCTCTCTCCTCACAATTGTCCTCCACTCCACCTTCCATCACGACAAGCTCACGTTTTTCTGCAAAAAGGCAGGCTTCCGTGGGCCAAATGTTTGAGCTTAAAAAAATTATGCTGCTGGATAATCCTCTCGCCCAACGGTTGACTGGTGGCTTGTCAGAACCCATAGCCCGCCAACTCCTGCCATATAAAGTGGTGAACACGGATGCCTTTTGAAAATTTGTGGCCATTGGAACACCACAAAGGAAGGTCCCAGGAAGGAATTATTTCTAACAGAATGGCATCCCAGAGCTATACGGCCATGTTCAGCGGCAAGTGAATGTATCTCTGGCACACAGTGTCGGTGCCAAGATACATCTGACCACAGACATGTGGTCTAGCAAACACGGGTAGGGAAGGTATATCACTTTTACTGCCCACTGGGTTAACCTTCTGACGGCCGTCAAGCATTTAACCCGTGGCACCCATGTAGATTTGGTTTTACCGCCACGGATTGCATGCAGGCCTGACTCTTCTTCTCCTCCTACTCCATCCTCCTCCCTCTCCTCCTCGGCTGACTCCTCCTTTTCCGCTGCTAGCGTCTATTCTGCTGCGCCGCCCAAGCTCCCCAGAACTTATTCGACATGCCAGGTGAGACGTTGCCATGCTGTGCTGTGTCTGTTGTGCCTGGAAGCCAAGAGCCACACTGGCCCGGCACTCCTTTCAGCTTTGCGTTCACAGGCAGATCAGTGGCTAACACCGCTCAATTTGACAGTTGGTAAAGTGGTGTGTGACAATGGTGCCAATCTGCTTAGCGCATTGAAACAGAGCAAATTACGCACGTGCCATGCATGGCACACGTCTTAAACTTAGTCGTGCAGTGATTCATTGTCAAATACCCTGGGGTCCAGGACATCTTGCGGCAGGCAAGGAAAATCTCGGCCCATTTCAGAAGATCTTACACGGCCATGGCTCGCCTTGCTGACATTCAGCGGCGACACAATCTGCCGGTCAGACGTCTTATTTTCGATTGCCCGACGCCATGGAACTCAACCTTCTATATGCTTGATAGGCTGCTCCAGCAGAAACGTGCAGTTAACGTCTACCTGTATGAACTCTGCGGCAGAACAGGTTCTGGGGAGCTGGGTTTTTTTTCACTGCGCCAGTGGCTGCTCATGCGTGACACATGCAGACTTCTGCGGCCATTTGATGAGATCACCAAACTGGTCAGTCGAAAGCCATGGCGCCATCAGTGACATGGTACCTTATGCCTTCTTAATGGAGCGTGCATTGCGTTGTGTCATTGATCAAGCCGCAGAGGAGCAGGAAGAGGAGGAAGTCGCAATGCTGGATGAATTCCCAGGGGGGGCTACTCTATCTGACAAATGTCAACAACAGGAGTCTGAAGAGGAGTCAGAGGAGGATAGTGTCAGGGCGGATGAGGAGGAGCAAGAAGAGCATGCTTTAAACCATGGGTCTTCAAACTACGGCCCTCCAGTTGTTCAGGAACTACAACTCCCATCATGCCTAGTCATGTCTGTGAATGTCAGAGTTTTACAATGCCTCATGGGATGTGTAGTTTCACAACAGCTGGAGGGCCGTAGTTTGAGGATCCCTGCTTTAAACCTTTCTGGGATCCCTGTTGTTGTGTGTGGATGGGGAGAGGAGAACGAGGAGGACGACATTATCCTGGATGATGAGCAGGAGCCTGGAGGGGGCGTGACCGGAAGTCGACGGGAGCGGACGTGTTGTGCCAGAGCTCCGACACAGCCGCCGCTTCATCCGCCAGCATCGGGACGATTCGAGCGGGGAGAGAGCCCTCGTCTCTCCCCGCTAAGTGCTAGAGCCCTCCCGTTCCATCCCGGGAGGTTTTTGAGGCTTTTCTCGGCCGATCGAGCCCCGTCCGGGCTCGCGGCCTACTTCGCCCGCCGGACCGCCGCCGCCATCTTGGTGCCTACCCTTGCCCTGGACCTCCACGCCATCCCGGGGTCCCTGCGGGGAGGCTGAAGTCCCTCTGCGGCCATCGAGGATTGCGGTGACCGGCGGGGGTGACCTGGACCGTCCCTGAAGGCTCCGGCCGTGCTGAGGCCTACTGCGGAGCCTTTTCCACACGAGGCCGGCTGCCATCTTTAGGCCTCGGGCCTACTCGACCTAACTGCCTAAGCGGAGGTGCTAGTGACTGCCGTGGAGAGGGGCTACATTTACCCTCACCCCCCATCTGCCGTGCAACCTGCCAAGGGTCCCTGGAGAAATCTGTGCTGCTCTCCCACTGTGCTAGCCTTCACCTGGACTCAAAGATACAAGAAGCAGTGCTCTACCATCTTCTCAGGTACCTTTCTACTACCACCCCCCTCCATCATCATCCCCCCCCTGTGCCCCTGTCCCCCCCCCACGTACTCCTGGGCTGTCTGTTGTGCCCCCACCTCACTCCCCCCCCCCGAACCTACCCACATCTCCCTCCCCCCCCCCCTTCCACTCCTGTGCCCACTGATACGAGCCTATTGACTGCCAGAACATGTGAGCACCCCTTTGTTATGACTGCCATGTAATTTTGGGGCCATGCCTCTGCCTTCCTGAGGCTCCCTCTCAGCAATTTTCAGCTTTACTACCTCCGGGAGCCACATCCTCACTCCCTCAGCCCAACCGTGCACCCCATGGGGAAGATAGGAGATCAAAGAAAGTCCTACGCTTCTGTGCTTCTCCCCCAAACCTCATCCACCATGGACTGTTATCTACATAAGTCCATCCCCTCCTCCCAAATGGAGGGGGACCCTGCATTAGACCCTCCAGCCCGCCATGAACCTGATTTGAACTGTCCGGATGCTCCCTCACCCATTTTTGACCAGGGGTCTCCTACTTTGCTGACGGCTGATGTCCTGTATGCTAAGCTCCAATCCCTGCTGAAAGCTATCACTCACTCCATTACTCAGGAAATTGGGAAACTGGCCAAAGAGCTGAGGGGTGAGATTGACCAACTGGGCGGCCGCACGGACACCCTAGAGACTACGTTTGATGAACTGGTCCAATATGTTCAAGTGTTAGAAGACGATAACGCCGCTGTTAAACACTCTGTTTCTCAACTCCAAACACATCAAGAAGACCTCGAGAATCGTGAACGCAGGCAGAACCTGCCCATTAGAGGCATTCCTGAAGCGGTGGAAGACAGGGATCTCCGTTCCTACCTTCTCAGCCTGTTTAATGTGGTGGCCCCCCGAATTCCAGATATTGATTGGCGACTAGACAGGGCCCATAGATCGCTGGCGCCTAAACCCCCTGCAGGTGCTAACCCGAGAGACGTGGTGGTTCGGTTCCACTACTTTGACAGTAAAGAAACACTCACACTTGCCACTCGTAACCAACCTAAGCTGGACTTTAAAGGTGCCAAAATCCAAAATTTCAATGATCTCTCACCAATCACCTTGGCACGACGAAGAAATCTGCGTCCCTTGACGCTTCATCTTCGGACCCACAAGGTTCCCTACAGATGGGGCTTCCCCTTTCGCCTCTCAGTGACTCGAGAAGGCACTCAGTTCTCTCTTCGTGACCTACATGAAAGCGACGCCTTTCTGCGTAGCCTTGGACTCCCCCCTCTCCCAGACGAAGAACCTACTCCACTTCCCTCTACACCTCGGCCGTCAGCTCTTCCTGCCTGGATATGGACCCCAGTTCGACCAAAGCCTTCTAGATCCAACCTTACCCCTCAACGGAGACCTTCCTTCAAACCCCCGACTTGAGGGACACTGCATCGGAACAAGTCTGAGCTTACCTAACCCCCTAGATGGGGCCTTGTTAGATTCTCCATGGTGCAGTTTTATGTTATTATGCCATGGCGGGCCCCCAGCACTTATTCCCCGACACTCATGGGGTGCACTGTTTATTGTTTAATGCTCTTCTTTTTACTGTTTGCAGCTTCAGTACATTGCTTTTTGTCTGTGATGTTATTATACATTCTGTTGCTACGTTTGCTTTTGATATGTGGCTGAATTGATTTTTCCAGCTATGGAAGGCGTGGGGTGGCCTATGGGCTCCTCACCCCCCTTACACTAGGTGGTCCTCGTGACCCCTGTTTTGGTCCTGGGCTCGGACCCGGGCTTCCTGGAGGTCATGTTCCTCCGGGTTTCTCTACGGATGTCGTTTTTATTTTTATTTTTTCTTTATTTTTGTTGTTTTTTCCTTTTTTGTGGCTACTGCCCATGCAGTCTCCCCTTAGGCTGCTTTTTTTTGTTGTTTTTTTCTCTTAACGTTTTTAGTTTTTGTCTACAGCCTTTTTCCGGTGATTCACAGACCCTTGTGACACCGTTTATCTGTACACGAGTTTCTTCTGGGAAGTTCTTTTTTGTCAGGCCTCGGTCTCCTTTGGTTTCCTTGGTGACCGACTGCCACAATTTGCTAGATACATGTCAATGTCGATATTATTGTCGCACCACTTTCTACCAAGCTGTCAGGCTCTCCCCTTTTCTCTCCCCTGGTTTCTTCTTCTCCTTTTGCCTTCTCCTCCCTACTACCTGGGACTCAACTCCCATTGACGGTTCTATGCTTCTCTCTCTGCTTTTTCACCTATTCCCTTTGATATATCGTTGAAGTTTTTTACCTGTAATGTGAAAGGTTTAAACTCTGTTCGGAAAAGGTGGTTGGCTCTGAAAGAGTTTAAGGCTTCTAAAGCGGACGTGATACTGATCCAGGAGACACACTTCCATCCTGGGGGTTCCCTTAAATTTGCCAGCAAAGCATTTCCGACCTCTTTTCTGGCTTCAGATCCATCTGGCAAGGCGGGCGTGGCGATCCTGATTGGCCGCTCCTGCCCGTTGCGAATTCAATCTTCTTACCTGGACCCCCAGGGCAGATTTATTATTCTGGATTGCATGTTTCAGTCTCAACCTGTCACGATCCTGAATGTATATGCCCCCAATTCTGGTCAAGTTTGCTTTCTCAATGCTGTTTTTGTTATGTTAGATAAGTATGCACACCCTTTCACAGTGATTGGTGGAGATTTTAATATGGTTATGTCCCCAGGTAAAGACAGACATGTTTTGTTCCCCACTAAAACCCCTTCCAATGTGGACGCCCTCTCCAAATCGTTCCGCAGACTTATTAGGGCCCGACGTTTACTGGATATATGGCGCATTAAACCTCCTACTCAGAAACACTATACTTTCTACTCCCACCCCCACAAACTCTTCTCTAGGTTAGATCACTTTTTCATCTCCACACCCCTCTTGACAAATGCTATATCCTCTGAAATTAATCCTGTCCCATGGTCGGATCATTCCTCTGTACATTTAGAACTCTCCCTATCCTCGGCCTTCCCCCGCTCCTGTCACTGGCGGCTAAATGAGACCCTCCTACGTAACCCTGAGACTACAGCTCAACTGACCACATGCCTTAATGAGTATTTTGAGCTTAACATTGGCTCTGTCTCTGAGCCCTCGACACTGTGGGAGGCGCATAAACCTGTATTCAGGGGGCACTGTATTGCCATAAGCTCTCGACTTAAAAAGGACGCCATACACCAAAGAGCCTCGGCTCTTCTCAAACTTTGCAAAGCTGAGGACCGTTTGTTCTCCTCTCCCACAGTGTCAGGGCTTCGGACTGTTGTCTACCTACGCAACCTCCTTAGATCGCTTGATATGCAGAAGATAGACAAATCCCTCCTATGGTCAAAACAGAAGTTTTATGAGTACTCTAACAAACCCCACCGGATACTAGTAAACAAACTTAAACCTCGACCTTTCCAAGCCTATCCTGACTCCCTTAAGCAACCCGACGGCTCCTCCACCTACTGTCCTCTCACTATGTCTAAGACGTTTGGTAACTTCTACCATAAGCTGTATAATTGTCTACTCGCTGACGATCAATACACTTTCACCCAGGAGAAGTTTAACTCCTTCGTGGAATCATTGCCCCTCCCCCAACTTTCCCCTGACCACCTCCCGTCTTTAAACTCTCCCATCTCCCCTGAGGAACTAGCTGCGGTTGTGGAGCATCTTCCCACCCAAAAAGCTCCTGGCCCTGATGGCCTACCTTACTCCTACTACAAGACTTTCCTTCCATTGCTGAGTCCACACCTCCTTTCCCTATTCTCCTCCTTATTGAAAGGCACCATTCCTGATCCCCAGTTTCTCCATGCTCACGTATCTGTGATCCCGAAACCAGATAAAGACCCCTCCCTCCCAGACAATTACAGGCCTATCGCGCTGTTAAATTCCGATTACAAAATCTTCACCAAAATATTGGCAATCAGGCTGTCCCGTTTGCTACCGCAACTTATTCATAAAGACCAAGTCAGTTTTGTACTGGCTAGGCATGCGGGAGACAATACTAGACGTACTATAGATTTGATTGACTTACTAAACAAAACGAACCGCCCAGCCCTTATATTGAGCCTTGATACTCAGAAGGCATTCGATCGACTCAGCTGGCCATTTATGTTTGCCACGCTCTCTCACTTTGGTATTGCAGGCCCCTTCGTTGCCGCCTTGAGGGCACTGTACTCCAGGCCCTCTTCGCAAGTCCAACTCTCCTCCTACCTATCGCCATCCTTCTCCCTTAGTAATGGCACTAGGCAGGGCTGTCCATTATCCCCCTTGCTCTTTATTCTCTGTTTGGAACCCCTGGCAGCGGCTATCCGTACTCACCCTGATATCCGTGGGGTGCAACTACGCCAAGCAGAGTATAAATTGTCTCTATATGCTGACGATATTCTACTGACTTTAACCAGACCCCTTACCTCCCTTCCCTCCCTACATGCTCTCCTACACCATTTTAGCTCGATCTCTGGATATAAAATTAACACTACCAAGACAGAAGCTCTACCTATCCTTATTCCCCCCGCGGATCTTGCCTCTCTGCAGCGCAATTTCGCTTACCGTTGGTGTACGGCCTCCCTCAAATACCTAGGGGTTAATCTTACCTCTTCCTACTCCAGCCTGTATCATGCTAATTTCCCACCACTCTTTCGGGACATCGACCGACTCTTGCGACAATGGGACTTGTATCCCATTTCCCTCTTGGGTCGCATCAATGTCCTGAAGATGTCCATTATGCCACGACTTTTATACCTATTCGAAACACTGCCGATCCCCATTCCCATGTCCCAACTCAAAGCGACTCAGAGGTCCTTCCTCAACTTTATCTGGCGCTATAAGGCCCACAGGATAGCCAGTTCCGTAGTGTTCACCCCCAGAGCTAGGGGGGGACTGGGGGCCCCAGACCTCCTTAAATATTATTATGCTACACATCTAAAACCGGTTATAGTATGGTCCCATAGAATGTCATCCAGTGTATGGTCTGACATTGAAATGAGCATTACCACCCCGGTCCACCCCTGCTCGCTGATTTGGGCGGAACTGGAAACCTCCGTACATCAACTTAGGAACCTTTCTCTTAATCCCATGCTATTTACACTTTCTATTTGGAAGAAATGTGCCCAACGTTTCTCCCTGGCCTCCCCATGTTCGCCACTATTGAACGTACTGTTCAACCCTGACATCCCGGACAGCTTGTCTTACACACGCATGCTCCCTTGGACGCGTGCGGGCGTTTTCCAACTTCGTAATTTGGTACATCCACTTACACATTCACTCCTATCCTTCGCTGACATTCAACGTAAATTCCAGGTCCCCAAGGGTTTGTTCTATTCCTATCTTCAAATCAGACATTACTTTAGCTCCAAGAACCCAACTCTAACCTTGAATAACCCTACCCCTTTTGAACTGCTCTGCTCCCAAGGTCCGAACCAAACGAGACTCATCTCTGAGATCTATAAGTATTTGCAGGCCTCTCCCTCTTTCTCCGGCCCAGGTCCCCTCTATATGCGTAAATGGTCTCAGCTTCTTGGCCAGCCCATTTCCACCCCCCAGTGGCTGAAGATTTGGGAGACTGCCTCTAAATCGTCTCGCTGTGTAGAACAGAAAGAGACAATATATAAAATCCTAATGTTTTGGTACAGAACCCCACAGCTTCTACATAAATATGATCCTCGGGCTTCCCCACTTTGCTGGAGATGTCGGAAGGCTATTGGATCCCTCTTTCACATTTTCTGGGAATGTTCGCTCATCGAACCTTTCTGGTCCTCGGTCCATGTATATTTGCAGGAACTGTCCGACACCATCCTTCCTCTAACCCCAATCCACTTTCTGTTAGGCCTACCCTTTCCTGATCTGCCTGCCAATGTTCAGAAACTCTTAGGCTATATTCTATTGGCAGCGAGACGGGCCATACCGATCAGATGGCTGTCGCAGTCCCCACCAACACTCCCACAGATATTGCAAACACTGGAACAGATCCGCAGGATGGAGCACCTTACCGCTGTTATTCATGATACTTTGCCTAGGTTTTCCTGAGTTTGGGATTTATGGGACCATTCCCACCTTAACCCGGGACTCCCTACAACCCCCCCCTGAAGTTTATTTGATGTCTTTCTTTACCCCCCCCCCCCCCTCGCCAGTATATGTTCTTCCCCCGGGGATGCCTCGGTCTGGTATAGGCTTCTCCCCGGACAGAGCATACTCCAGATCCAGTGGTTGGCTATGCCTTCTTGCAGACATGTAGCTATCTGGCCTACCCATCCATTGGACTCTCTCCTGTGCCCCCCCTCCTAACTCTTCCCCCCCCCGTTCCCCACGTTGCTAAATGCATTACTGTTTTGACTGAGCCTGTGCCTTGATATTGCCTGACCAATATACCACTGTGTTTATTTTCTGTTTATTGTCTGCTTATTTTTCTTTTCTTGCTCTTTGGCCTAACATTGCTGACACTGACAATCATTTGTTGTTATACTTCCCTCTGTAATTCCTCTCTGAAAATTTTCAATAAAAATACAATTGATAAGAGCAGGAGCCTGGCCACCATACCGCTTCCAGTTTAGTGCAAATGGGGGCCTTCCTGCTCCAGTGTTTTAACAGGGACCCCCGTATAAAAAGCATAAGGGTCAAGGACTAGTACTGGGTGGCAACGTACTTAGACCCCCCCCTTAGACAAACACAAAATGGCGGAAATGTTACCGCTGTCAGAATGGAGCACTTCCAGGCCTTGCTTCGAGAAATGCTGCATTCTGCTTTTGCGTGCGCTGGCAGAGGAGCAATTCCCTCTCCCAGAGAAAGAGTTGTGGGTACCATTCCAACAGCGCATGCAAGAAGAGGCCGGTTTGAACATGTATTGGTGACTTCTGATATGAGGTCATTCTTTCAGTCGACCCATCGACAGGTCTCATCTGGATCCAGCATCAGGGAATGCCTAGACCGGGCAGGTGTGCGACTACATCGGGTTAACGGCCGATGTGGAAGCTCTGAGGAGTGATGAACCCCTGGACTACTGGGTGGGCAGGCTTGACCTCTGGCCAGAGCTTGCCCAATTTGCAATTGAACTGTTGGCTTGCCCCTCGTCCAGTGTCCTGTCCGAAAGGACGTTCAGCGCAGCAGGGGGGATCATGACCGATAAGCGCACTTGCCTAGCTCACGACAGTGTTGACTACCTCACATTTCTGAAAATGAGGAATTCAACACATGTGACCAGTAGATCATGTATATCTCTATAAACAATTTATTTAATCACGCACACAGACCTTTTTTCTACATTTGGCTCACTTCCTTGTACAAAAAAAGCACACCATACTATATGCTCGTACCCTCCTGTTTGAAGAGGTTGAGCGGTGTCATATTTTTGGGGCCCAGCAGCGAGTTTCTGGTATCAGTGCTGGTGTCAGTGCACTCTATCACGTTGCTGGTGTCAGTGCACTCTGTCACGGCGCTGGTGTCAGTGCACTCTGTCACGGCGCTGGTGTCAGTGCACTCTGTCACGGCGCTGGTGTCAGTGCACTCTGTCACGGCGCTGGTGTCAGTGCACCCTGTCACGGTGCTGGTGATCATCTCCTGCACCCTCATCATAGCCTATCCTGACCTTTCCTCTCCTCCATTGCCTTCGTGCACTCCTGAGTCCTAAATTGTCAAAATTTCACATATAAAAAAAGAATGCTTGTAGTTGTCGATCCCAGATTCACTTCATACATGTGTTATGTCAGTGGCCATGTGGTGGGACTATGTGTGCACAGCTAGTAATAATTTTGTGGCTGGAAATATGACCTGTAGGTTTTTAAAGTTCGCCTGCCATTGAAGCCAATGGGGCCCGCCGCAAACATTGTGGTTCAGCTGCGTTCACGGTTCGCGAAACATCCCGTCGGAAGTTCGTCCATCTCTATTTAACACTGTACCCGTCGCATTTTTCCTGTGTTTAGAACAGTCCCTGCAGAAAATGATGTTTCTAAAGGAATAAAAGTAATTTATAACTGTTTGCGGCTCTACTGTAATGTTGCTCTCCCCCCCCCCCCCCCAGCCCATTACCAGGCCCTTTAAGTCTGGTAAGGATATTAAGGGGAACCCTGCACCCAAATTTTTTTTCTAAAAAGGCAGGGGCCCCCAGGTCCTATATACTCTGAACAGCAGCAGTATATAGGCAGTCCCTAAGTTACAAACAAGATAGGGACTGTAGGTTTGCTCTTAAAATGAATCTGTTTGGAATTTGGAACAGGACATTTTGTAAGTGTAGCTCCAGCCAAAAAATCTTTTTTTAAGCTTTTTGGATAACATAGGAAGGGTTATCATCACCCCTGTAACATTTGCGACATTTGCATTTTCACTCTTTGCCATTTGGCACTGCATCGCTTTAACTGACAATTGCACGGTCGTGCAACGTTGTACCCAAACAAAATTCACGTAATTTTTTCCCACAAATAGAACTTTATTTTGGTGGTATTTGATCATCCCGGCGGTTTTTATTTTTTGTGCTATAAACAAAAAAAGAGCGACAATTTTGAAAAAAAGCCACATTATTATTTACTTTTTGCTATAATAAATATCCCCCAAAAATATATAAAAATATTTTTTTCCCCTCAGTTTTGGCCGATACGTATTCTTCTACATATTTTTGGTTAAAAAATCGCAATAAGCCCGGGGGCGCATGCGCGAGGGTTCCAATATGGCCGCGTAAGCCGGGAGCTCTGCGCCACGCCGCCTCTCCAGCACTGCTAGCAGGCCACCCAGCCAAGCTACCGCTTTTGCGCACCGCGCATTGGATTTCCCACACACCGGGGATCATCCGGAGACCGCGCCGACGTCCCGGGACGATCGTAGGCCTCGTGGAGGTCGAGTTCCATTCCGCGGGTTGTACCAAGATGGCCGCCGGACTTTAAGCACTTGGGAGGAGAAATTTCCACCGCTCCGGAGGACCGAACGACTACATCTAGAGGTACCCCTCGATCCCCTACACAATAAGTATCCCTTGTATGCTCAGAATGGGGGCCAGGAGGAACTTGCAAGGGGAGTTCAACTCCGCCACACCATCCGGGAGTCACAAGATGGCCACCGCAGCGGCCACAGCCACTCAGCCCTCCCCACAGCATCTAGAGCTGACTCCAGATCACAAATCGGTCATAGCTCTGGCTATCCTCCACTTCATATCAGGGCCTCACAGCCTGGGGACTCCCTCCCCCACCTCTACAGAATCACTACTCAACCAAGCATTTGGAGACCAGGCCCAATCCCCGGCGGGCCCCCTGCCTTCACCACCCCTGGTCCTCAGGGTCCAGCCACACTAATGACTCAGTCATCCATGGAAGAACTGTTTCTCAAGTTCTCAACACTCCTAGATAGGGGTCTTTCGGCTAATGCAGCAGCCATAACGGGGGAAATCAGGGCAGATCTGCAAAACATAGGATCCAGGATGGATGCTATGGAAGACAAAATTGAACAAACAGCAGCTATCTCCCATCAAAAACCGGGCTCATTCAAACTTTGCAAGATCAATTGGATACAGCGTTCTCACGCATTGACGACCTGGAAAATAGGTCCAGGAGAATTAGAGGCCTGCCAGAATCTATTACAGATGTTTCAACGGCAACACAAGATTTAATCCGAGCTCTGGTCCCCAATATCCTAGCAGCTCGCCTGGAACTGGACAGAGTCCACAGAGCTATGGACCCCCCAGGAAGGACGGGTCTCCCAGGGATGTCATTGCTAAACCTGTATATTACGCTGTGAAGGAGGCAGTGATGAAACAAGCCAGAACCTTACCGCAAATCTCATGCCAAGGGCACCCAGTGCAAGTATTTGCGGACATCTCCCCAGCTACCATCCAAAGGAGAAGAGCCTTGAAGCCGCTCCTGATAGCCATGGTCCAAAAAAGACATCAAATATAAATGGGCCTTCCCATTTGCTGTGCGATTTACACTCAAGGACCGGTCATACTCCTTTTCCACATTTGAATCCGGAGAAAAGTTACTTCTGAAATTAAATGTTATTGCCCAAGAAATGGAAATGGAAACTGCTGCTCCAACCTCTACTTCCAACAAACGCCCTCCACCAACTGGATCCCCAAATCCACTCTGGAGTAAAACCAAATCCAGAAGATCATCCAACCACAGACCCCCCTGATCCATCCAGGCTCCTATGTGCTGTTTCTCCACAGTGATTCCACTCCTGGAAGTAATTTTTCTTGAACCTTGAGGACCGAAAGGTCTCCCAGTCCTCCCTCACTGGGGGCACTGATGCCATTTTGTTCCCCATAAACTAAGGGACCACTTTTTTCCCCTACACCCAGCTATTCCCCTAACGGGACTTGTTCTAACTATATCTCCTCCCTACCCCCCCCCCCTTTTTTTTTTTTTTAAGTAAGCTATCATTATATACCTGACTATAGAAATTGAGGCTGGACGCCTCTTGGGTGGCACTCTTTCTGTTATTTTGTATACACCTGTTGGCAAGCGCATGGTTATCTTGTTACTTGTTTCATTCCAGCGGGTTAAGAAGTGCTGGGGCGCGGCGTGAGCCACATGCGCCTCATCCTACCCTTTCGACTACCTAAGTTGTCGGAGGGGTCGGAAGACCAACCCCAGGGTTGGCATTATTTCTCTTTTTACCATATCTCGCAATCGACTGTGAGATGTCCTTAGTTCTTCTACCTCCCCTCCTGGTCTCCTTTCTACCAGGGGGGGACACTTCCTTCTCGTTTTGCTTCTTCTCTACTCCTACTTTTCTTCCCCCACCTTTTCCGGAGCGTCCCTCACTCAATTTTTCTTTTTCAGACTTGATGGAGTTCGGCTATATCACAAGGGTTCTCACAATCAACGAACAAACTCAATCTGCTAGGCTAATGCTACCTACATGGCTCCTCGGGAGGGTAAGTGATGTGTCGATAAGTAGCTCCCCCCACTTCAAGGTACATGGCTGACCAAATAAAACATACCTGGAGGGTAGCTTCACACAATGTGCAAGGCATAAACTCTCCCCTTAAACGTAAAAAAATCTTTAACTCATATAAATCTTCCAAAATAGATGTCCTGCTGATACAGGAAACCCACTTTCCTATTAAGTATAATCCCACTTTCTTACACTCTCACTATAATAAATTCTACCTTGCAAACGCAGTTAACAAGACCAAGGGGGTAGCAATAGTGTTTGCTAAATCCTGTAACTTTCAAATAATATCCGAAACCAAAGATCCTAACGGCAGATACCTGCTAGTGAAAGGCACTTTGGATGGCCACCTTTACTCATTTGTATCCTACTACTCCCCTAACAAGGGACAACAGCTTTTTTCAGAAGTCTTATCTTACACCTCACTCCCCTACTAGAGGGAACAGTTATACTCGGGGGAGACTCTAATGCGGCTTTTGATCAGGGATTAGACAAAACTAGACCCCTCGGTTCTCAACTTACCCGCCCTTCTAATGAGAGTCTCAAACTAGCGAAATTGATACACAAACAGGGATTGCAGATGTTTGGAGAGAACTAAACCCCACCAAAAGAGATTACACCCACATTTTACACCCCCACAATTCTTACGCCAGGATTGACCATCTGTTAGTAAAATCCTCAACTATCCCTGCCATACTTCAATCAAAAATTATTGACTCCTCCCTATCTGATCACTCATTAGTGGTCATGACCATCCGTTCACAATACGATAGATCGGGCCAGAAACAATGGAGGCTTAACGAGTCCATCCTATCAGATCCTGTTCGAGTCTCAATGCTAGCTGACTCCCTTAAGGAATATTTTAAATTTAATGACGGTGAAGAGGTTTTGCCGGAAACACTCTGGGCGGCTCATAAAGCCTTCATAAGGGGGGAACTCATCAGATTATCATCTGTCATTAAAAAAGAACGAGAGGCTTCAATTAAAAAAACTAGAAAACGAATACGTGTCCCTGAAGACTCGGCATAAACAAGACCCGACCCACAATTTACTCCCTCAACTGGACAGGATCAGGCTGGAACTGAACCTAGCCCTAACGGCTAAAGACGAAAAACAAATACGATGGTCGCAAAACATTCTATACACACGGTGATAAAATGGACTCTATGTTGGCCAATAAATTGTCTCTTAGACTCAAAACGCAGGCTTTACCAAAGATTCTAATCCCTGGACAGGGCCCCACAGCTAACCCTACGAAGATACTGGACTCATTCGCAGAGTTCTACAATAAACTATACTCACCAACCCCGGCCCCTACCGATCACTCCATAGACGCTTTCCTAAACGGCCTTCCTATCCCACAACTTTCTTCAGACCATAGAGACAGTCTGGAAGCTCCTTTCACAACGGCGGAAGTCTTAGCAGCAAGTAAAACCTTAAAACCTGGCTCAGCCCCCGGCCCGGATGGCCTATCTAATCCTTATTACAAAAAGTTCGCCGAAACTTTAGCACCTTATCTTTCTAAATTCTTTAACCATGCCTCGAAGGGAAACCCGCTTGATCCCCAGCTAAACGCAGCGCTTATAACTGTCATCCCAAAACCTGATAAGAACCCGGAAGAGGTCGGGAATTATCGCCCGATCTATTTGATTAACTGTGACATTAAAATACTAACCAAAATCCTTGCCACCCGGTTAGCAGACTTCATTAATGCATATGTGCACAGGGATCAGGTGGGTTTCATTCCGGGCAGACAGGGCCCAGATCAGATAAGGAAAACCATAGATATTATGTCAATTCTCCAAATGAATTGGGATGGGGGACCTAAACAATTGGGCATGCTCCTCTCACTTGACCTACAGAAGGCCTTCGATTCGGTCTCCTGGCCATATATCTTTGCTATCCTCCGCAAATGGGGCTTCGGACAACGCTTTATAGGCCTAATACAGGCTCTCTACTCTACTCCTACAGCGAGGATCCGAATCCAAGGCTTCTATTCCAAACCCATAGACATAAGACAAGGGACCAGGCAAGGATGCTCATTGCCCCCATTAATTTTCGCGATGGCGATCGAGACTCTTGCTATTGCTATAAGACAAAACCAAGACATAAAAGGGGTCAAATGCGGATCCTGTGTTCACAAATGTGCCCTATTTGCGGACGATATCATGCTATACATCACTTCGCCCATAACTTTCTTGCCCAATCTAAATTCCTTCTCCAAGATGTCAGGTCTCCAAGTGAACTACAGTAAATCCCAAGCTCTCAACATCTCTCTAACTTCCTCCACTGTTAAACTTTTAAAGCAGAACTTCAATTTCCAATGGAACGATTCCTCCATTAGATACCTAGGTATAAATCTCACAGCTAAGATAGAGACTTTATACAGTTATAACTATCCCCCGATGTACCGTAAGCTAGAAACAGATCTTCAGAATTGGTCCCAACTTCCCATATCATGGCTAGGCAGGATACACGCTGCCAAAATGACACTATTGCCCAGATTACTTTATCTGTTTAGATCCCTACCAATCCCCATTCGTAAGGATAATCTCTCAACCTTCCAAAACAAAATCCTAAAGTTCATCTGGGGTAAGAAAGGTTATAGACTAGCTTGCAATATCCTTTTTGCCCACAGGAAGAAAGGTGGATTAGGTCTGCCACATCTGTTCCGATACTACCAAGCAGCCAGACTAACACAGTTATCCGTAATCTACTCCAAATATGAGAAGCCAGACTGGATCCATATTGAGAATCAGGCAGTCCCCACTTTTACCCTAGACTTCTTACTGTGGACCCCCCAGAAAAACAGACCAGCTATCCTGTCCCCAACCCTCTCTCATTCATTTAAACTGTGGGATTCCCTGCGCTACTCTGCCTCCTTGGTTTTAACAATTAAACCTTTAACTCATATTTTTAACAACCCTCGCTTCCCTCCAGGGTACAATGTATTAGCCTTCAAATGGTGGGTCGATAAGGGCCTTTATAGGATAGGACACTTCTTCACAGCAACAGGACCAATCACCTTACAATTTTGTATCAAGAAACTAAGCCTACCTAAGACCGAAATTTTTCGGTTTCATCAGATTCAACATTTTCTACACTCCCTTTGCAAAGGGGACTCAAACCCCCCGACCTTTACAGAATACGAACTTTGGTGCGGTCAAGCCATGAACCAAAAGGGGGGATCTCCTTGGTGTACACATCTCTCACCACTCCCAAAACAAAGGCGCCCTATATAGTTGCTTGGGAAACTGACTTATCTTTTCAATGGCCATTGGACAAATGGCACTCAATGGGGGCTAAATCCTTCCGGGGTCTGCTCAACACAAACCTTATGGAAGCAGGGACACAAGTACTAACCAGATGGTATTACACGCCAGCCAGAATCGCATACATGTTCCCAACAGCCAGTCCTCTCTGCTTCAGGGGCTGCCTGCTTACAGGGACAATGTCGCATATTTGGTGGGAATGTCCAAGAATTCGCCCCTTTTGGAAGAAAGTTTTCAATCTGATTGAAAGGCTGATTGATTCCAAGGTCCCCAGGTCTCCCACGGTGGCTCTTCTTAATGATCCCATTCCCCATCTTTCTAAACCCTCCAGCAGATTGGCCCAATTTGTACTTTTGGGAGCCAAAATTTCCATAGCCAGGAATTGGAAGGAACCAGGGGTTTCTTTTACAACAGCCAATTGAAAGATATCCTGGATTATGTCTCAGGAGAGGCTGGCCAGTCTGCTGGAGGACACATCTTATAGATTCATGGCCACCTGGGAGCCCTGGGCCCGATTAATGGGCCTAACCAACTTTCCATATGTATGAACTTCTCTTATTGAACCCGGTCCGAGCAGTGACGCTCTTCCCACCCCTACCCCCTCTCTGTCTCCCCCCTCTTTCTCTTTCTTTTTCTTTTCTTGCCTTTTGTTCTCACATTTCCTCTCGGTATTTATACTTTGGACTAAGGTTAGTCCGGAAAGGTATATAAGTATCTGTAAACGTCTCTTAGGCACTGTTTGATGGTTAGCATAAAGAGTTATCCGTGACTTGCTTTAGTTTGCTCCACCCAGCAGAGGAGCTGCAGATCATCTCATGGGCTGATAAGCTGGCAGATCAGAAGTGCTCTGGTACGAGATAGACAATTTCCTTTTATTTATCTCTTTTTATATTTATAATTTGTGGGCACCAGCCTACCCCGACACAGTGTGATCCCATTTGGGGTGCCGGGGGTTATAGGCGGTGACCCGTTTCTCTCTTTTTCATAACTCCTAATAGTCATGTCAGTCCGTACCAGACATAGATGATTTTTCTTGTATTTTTTTTAACAACACAGCTACCATACAGTCCTCGATCTGACCTCACCGGTTTATACTGTTTGCCTGTATTGTATGACATGTTTACCACATTTTTCATGTATAAATTAGAAGTCATGTTGTCGCTGTCTATTGTTTGGACTTTATTCTGTAACAAATAAAAACCTTTGAAAGTAAAAATCGCAATAAGTATTTGATTACTTTGCGCAAAAGTTATAGTGTTTACAAAATAGGGGATAGTTTTATGGCATTTTTATTAATAACTTTTTTTTAAAATGGTGGTGATCAGTGATTTTTATCATGACTGCGACACATGGGACATTTTTGACACATTTTTGGAACCATTGTCTTTTATACAGCAATCAGTGCTATACAAATGCACTGATTCCTGTGTAAATGACACTGGCAGTGAAGGGGTTAACCACTAGGGGGCATTGTAGGGGTTAAGTGTGTCCTAGAGGCATGTTTCTAACTGTGGGGGGGGGGGGGGCCTGGCTGTGTATTAAATGTCACTGATCTCTGCTCCGATCACACGTTGCCCTTTGAGAGGCAGCCAGCGCGCGCACCCGCTGGTCGCCTCTTAAAGGGCAACGTACAGGTACGTGATTCTGCCTGTACGAGCCCTTCTGCCGACGTATATCGACGTAAGGCATTCGGCAAGTGGTTAAACTGGGGCATAAAAATTGGGCCTTAGTCGGTGATGGTGGTTGCACAACACTGTAAAGCCTTACAGATACTTTTGTTGAGTGCAGAAACAGGCCCTGCTGTGAAATATTAGATCAACAATTGTAATTACATGCCTCTGTTAAACAGGGGCAGAAAAATTGGGCCTTAGGCAGTGGTGGTGGTGCCCTGAATCAAAAATATTCCTAGAAGCTATCATCATGAAGATTGAAAGAAAGGGGGAACGAGGGGAACAAGGGGGACATTGGGACTTTACATGAAGTATGTGGTAGCAGGAGGTGAACTAATAGGAATTGTATTAATCATTGCAGTTGGATTTACAAGATATAAGTTACAATGATAAGCAAAGTAATAAACAATACATGATAATGGTAATAATAATAATAGTAAAACATGATAATAACATGAATATTACAAAGTATCATAATAAAACTCCAAAGTTCACCGCAGCAGGATTGGATAAGAGCATATGTAGCATAATGCCTGCAGGACCAAGGTCTTAGTGCACCAATTAGGGTAATGTATAGTAACGTCAGAATCTGAATGTATTCAATAGAAGCACGGCATATGATAGCTCTACGCACGTTTCGTGGCCTTTGTACCACTCATCAGGAGCAGAGCATGTGTTCAATCTATAATAAAGAGTAATATGATATTCAGAAGTAAGGTAAAGTAAATCAAAAATAATAATAAAACTGCATGAAAAAAGGTGGGGTAAACAAGTCACCCACATCTAGTACATGCTTACTCACTTAGGTAAGTGCACTGATGGTATGGTAGGTGGGTGCCGCAAGCCGTCCATATACACCCCCAACCGGGAGCCGTGGTGGGTAACTCAATGGAGATAGCCACAAGAGGCCGCAGCCCGAGCAGGCATAGAGTCACCACGAGGCACTTCTATAGAGAGAATTAAAATTTAGATCCATCAGGGGAATTGCGAGATGTGGAGAGAGTGAAGGAATAAGAAAGATAATTAATGAAGCTGAATGTTGAGAAGAAAAGGGGAGTGCAAAGGTGAGGGATCACCAAGCAAAGAAGTGAGGGGACCTAAACATGGCTGTGAATATAAGGGTGGAATAATAAGTGAACCACCATAAACATACACTAAGTGAAAATAAAAAAACAATGATGCCGGTGAATGGGAGTGCGGTGGTGCCTATTAGGGATAGGGATGCAGTGAAGGAGTGAGAGAAAAAAAATGAAAAGACTGCATGTGATCTAGTGTATAAAAAGCCTCGAGTAACCATACCTCCTGGAGAGCCGCCCCATGAGTACCACCACAAGTCATCCCACCACCGTCATGCCGCATGGCAGGGTGGGGGGAGAAGGACTTCCGCCAGCGGGATAGTATGTATCTCTGGTCTGGCGGATCCAACATACCCCCATGATGCCAGCAGTGTGTTGAGTTACCCACCATGGCTCCCGGTTGGGGGTGTATATGGACGGCTTGCGGCACCCACCTACCATACCATCAGTGCACTTACCTAAGTGAGTAAGCATGTACTAGATGTGGGTGACTTGTTTACCCCACCTTTTTTCATGCATTTTTATTATTATTTTTATTTACTTTACCTTACTTCTGAATATCATTACTCTTTATTATAGATTGAACACGTGCTCTGCTCCTGATGAGTGGTACAAAGGCCACGAAACGTGCATAGAGCTATCATATGCCGTGCTTCTATTGAATACATTCAGATTCTGACTTTACTATACATTACCCTAATTGGTGCACTAAGACCTTGGTCCTGCAGGCATTATGCTACATATGCTCTTATCCAATCCTGCTGCGGTGAACTTTGGAGTTTTATTATGATACTTTGTGATATTCATGTTATTATCATGTTTTACTATTATTATTATTATTACCATTATCATGTATTGTTTATTACTTTGCTTATCATTGTAACTTATATCTTGTAAGTCCAACTGCAACGATTAATAAAATTCCTATTAGTTCACCTCCTGCTCTCTTGCTACCACGTACTTCATGTAAAGTCCCAATGTCCCCCTTGTTCCCCTCGTTCCCCCCTTCTTTGAATATAATAGGGATGGAAACGCATGACCTTACCAGGCCATGGTTTCATTTAAAGTCCCTTGGGATTGAAATACATGACCTTACCAGGCCATGGCTTTGTTAAAAGTCCCAATTAATGTCCATTATGTACATCATGAAGATTGAGATGGAATAAGATAGTCACTTAGCATAATAGGATAGTCACTCAGCATATGCAGTCTTCAAGGGATCCCACATCCTAAGAAAAATCAATCGGTTACATCAGCATCAGGTGCTTGGTAGCTGGTGATCCAAGACTGGTTTATTTTTATGAATGTGAGTCAATTAACAGTCTCTAGACAGGCGCACTCTGTGATCGATTACAAAGCCACCAGCAGCACTGAATGTGTGTTCCAGAAAGAACGCTGGATGCAGTACAGGCAAGTAGCTCAATTGCTTATTGAGCAAGATCTGGCCAGTGGTCCATCCTCAAAGCCCAGTAACCCACTGGAATATCTGGTGGAAAGGTCCCCAAATCTGATCTTGCCCCTAGATATTCCTGCACCGTGTAATTCAGACACTGGCAATGGTTGCTGGAACTGATCAGACCTGGGCGCTGAGGACTGAAGAATTGTCTGAAGGCACCAGTCAGCCAGCCACCTTCTCCATCGCTTTTTCTGTGACTAAACAAAGCCTCAGCAACACGTTGTCCAGCACCAGGAAATTGTAACCTCCCAGGCTCTGGAAACGCATTGCACAAACCTTTCTGCAAGGCCTCCCAAAGATGTTTCATCCTCATCTCCCTCTGCGAAGTCTGGATAATTTCTGCAAACTTACCCTTGTAACGTGGATCAAGAAGGGTTGCAAGCCAGTAATGATCCCTCTCCTTGATACCACAAATCCTAGGGTCCTTTCACATGCTTTGCAGGATCAGGGAGGCCATGCAGCGTAAGTTTGAATGCGCATTCGATCCAAACCCTCTGGGTCACTAAGGATCACATGATCCTCAATCACCTCCTCCCAGCCACACACAACTCCATGGGTTTCTGGGGACTGCAAATGATCCCTTGAAGACTGCTGCTGATTCTGAGTGTTATCCTCCACCTCCATGCTGGCACAATCCTCCTCCTCCTCTTCTGCTTCCTGTGTGATCGGTGGGTTTGCAGGAACATTAGTATCTGGATAAAGGGGGCCTTGAGAGGTAAGGAAGTCCTCCTCTTCCTCCCGCTGTTCTGCCTCAAGTGCCCTGTCCATTATTCCATGAATCATGTGCTCTAACAGCAAGAGAAGAGGGACAGTATCACTGATGCATGCACTGTCACTGCTTAAGATCCTCATGGCCTCGTCAAATGGTGACAGGACAATGCCTGCATCCTTGATTAGTAGCCACTGGCGTGGAAAAAAAATTCAAGCTCCCTGACCCTGTCGTGGTGCCATACTCACACAGATACTCATTGATGGCCCTCTGTTGTGTGTGCAGCCACTGCAGCATTGCCAACATTGAGTTCCACCTGGTGGGCATGTCACAAATGAGGCTGTTCTTGGTCAGGTTGCATTTTCTTTGAGCACTGGCATTATATGACCAGCAGAAATGATCACAGACTTTCCTGGCCTGCCTCAGGAGATCCTGTAAGCCAGGGTACCTGCTCAAGAACCACTTCACCACCAAATTCAGGACGTGAGCCAAACAGGGAACATGGGTCAAGTGTCCCTGTCAGAGGGTGGAGAGGAGATTGGTGCCATTGTTGTATACAACCATTCCTGGCTGAAGCTGGCATGGCATCAACCACCTCCGAGCCTGCCCCTGTAGTGTTGACAGAGGCCATAGAGGAAGAAGAAGAGGAAGGGGTGGAGGAGAGAGCTGTGGCAGAATCACCACTAGCATTTTGGAGGCGTGGTGGCGGAACAAGCTCCAACAATACTGAACCCTGTCCTGCATCCTTCCTAGTTGCCAGCCAAGTTATCCAGTGCACCGTGAAAGAAAGGTAACGTGCTGCACACATGTCAAAAAAGGCCCACACCAAAGAACTTTTCAAAATATGTGGGGAATCAGCAGCGCCCTGCACCTGCTTAACTCTGCAGTGTGATGCAATAGGTTGGCTGCCCTTAAGCTGCCCCCTAGAGGGCACCCTGCCTTGTTGGAGATGTGCCTCCTCCTCCTCTCTTCTATCAGGCACCCAAGTAGTCAGTGACCTCATCATCCCCTCCCTCCTCGTCACTGGAACAAAATTAGCAGTCTGCTGCAGCTCGGGGGAAACATGACTGTCAGTTTCTTGACCTTCTTGGGCACCCCCTCTCTCTAGGCTCACGTTACTCCCTTCCTCAATCTGGGTACTATCATCAGAGCCTTCAAATCACTGTGCATCCTCCTGCAGCATGTACCGACACTGTGGTCGAATAGTTCGGGGGAACTCCTCCATGCATGATGGTGGGACTAGGGAAGGAGTGACTGTTGACATGGAGCCGATGGAATAGGCCGCTTTGCCAGCTGCATCGGCAGGCAAACTACTCTGAGCCTGGGTGAAAGAGGATGAGGAGGGCTTTTTTTATCCATTCCACCAACTCTTCTGCATGTTGTGGTTCAATAACACGACCAGCTGTAGAAAAAAAGGACAAGCATGCCCCACGGCCATGTGCTGAGTGAGGATGCACTGTGTCCACGATCAGCACTGTTGACTGTTGACACAGAGCCTGCTTACCCTCTCTTAGTGGCCTGTGAGCATCTGCTTTTCTCCTTGGTGGCCTTATGGACATGCTGTAAATTTTGTTTAGCAAAAACACACTACACTGTATTGTGTACTGTGTACACCACCAGAAAAGTAGAAGCAACTGTACTAGGGGTGTATGGTACTGTGTGCACCAACAGAAGTTTAACAACTATGGGTGCACTGTATGTATTGTGTACTGTGTACACAATCAGGAAAGTAGTAGCAACTGCACTAGGGGTGCGTGGTACTGTGTACACCAACAGAAGTGTAATAGCTACTATAGGTGTACTGTGTACAGCATCAGAAAAGTACTTGCAAGTACACTAGGGGTGCACAGTATTGTGTACACCAACAGAAGTGTAATAACAACTATGGGTGTACTGTATATATTGTGTATATCACCAGGACAGTAGCAGCAACTGCACTAGGGGTGCATAGTACTATGTACACCAACAGAAGTTTAATAACAACTATGGGTGTACTGTATCTATTATGTACTGTGTACACTACCAGAAAAGTAGTAGCAACTGCACTAGGGGTGCACGGTACTGTGTAATAACAACTATGGGTGTACTGTATTGTGTACACCACCAGAAAAGTAGTAGCAACTGCACTAGGGGTGCACGGTATTGTGTACACCAACAGAAGTGTAATAACAACTATGGGTGTACTGTATTGTGTACACCACCAGAAATGTAGTAGCAACTGCACTATGGGTGCACAGTACCTGAAGTATATTAGAAAAAGTACACCAGGAACGGCCTGCAGTCAGGTATAGCTAAACTGTATGCAGTAGATAGACAGATATCTCTCTCTCTCTCTATATCTATATCTATATATTAAATACACTGCAGCTAACTGAATAACCTGCATGCCTGCTCAATCTAAATGACACTCTCTCTCCGTCCACACCAACAACATATTACATGGGGCGGATGTGCAGGCAGCCTTATATAGTGTGGTGCACGGACTTGGTCCCGCTGAGCCATGATTGGCAAAAGGCACCCTGCCTTTGGCCAGTTATGGCTCTCTTAGCTGAGGGCGCTGGGAAGGGCCAAAGCATGCAGGTCATGGTGCATGCTTTGGCTAATCATCATGCAGCAATGCACTGCAGTCCCACAGTGCATTATGGGCAGTTATGCTGTGCTCAAATTTGGCGCGAACGGCCTATAATGGTCAGTTTTTGACGAACAGGCGAACAGCCAATGTTCGACTTTGACCCGAACAGAAAGCTCATCTCTATATATTAGGGTTGCACAAAAATAATAGGCTCACATTGCAATGCAAATAATTGCATGTGATTTTAACAGGAATGTGGTGCGAGTGATTTGAACAGGAATGCAGTTGATTCCTGTCCAAATCACATTCATTTTTTTGCACCACTGCTGTGTGAACCCAGGCTTATGACTAGACATGTGCAGAGTAAAATATTTCGTTTTGGAATTTCGTTTTCGTCTGAAAACTTAATTTATTTAGTTACTCCCGAAATTCGTTTTTATTTATTTTGTTTTTCGTTCAAAAATTGCATTCGTCCGAAAATCCACATGAATTACGGTCGAATCTGTCTTTGAAGGCTTATGGTGTCTGTCGAATGTATAAAGAAGATTCGACGGAGCTAGTATATAGCATACTTTAGAACCCTATCAAAGTCTATGGGACTCCAACGTTCAAAATCTAAAGTGCTAATTTTAAAGGCTAATTTGCAAGTTACTGTCCTAAAAAGTGTTTGGGGACCCGGGTCCTGCCCCAGGGGACATGTATCAATGCAAAAAAAAGTTTTAAAAACGGCCGTTTTTTCGGGAGCAGTGATTTTAATAATGATTAAAGTGAGACAATAAAAGTGTAATATTCCTTTAAATTTCGTAGGGGGGGGTTGTCTATAGTATGCCTGTGAAGGGGCGCATGTTTCCCGTGCTTAGAATTGTCCCTGCACAAAGTGTCATTTATGCAGGAAAAAAAGTCCTTTAAAATCACTCGCAGCTATAATGAATTGTCGGCTCCCGTAATACAGAGAACACTCATTGAAAGTCATTGATAAATAAATAAATAAATAAAAAAAAAGCGTGGGGGTCCCCCAAATTCAATTACCAGGCCCTTCAGGTCTGGTATGGATATTAAGGAGAACCCTGCCTCAAATTTAAGAAAAAATTTGACGTGGGGTTCCCCCTAAATATCCATAACCAGACCCTTCAGGTCTGGTATGGATATTAAGGGGAACCCCGCGTCAAATAAAAAAAAAATTGACGTGGGGTTCCCCCTAAAAATCCATACCAGACCCTTTATCTGAGCACGCAACCTGGCAGGCCGCAGGAAAAGAGGGGGAGACGAGAGAGCGGCCCCCCCTCCCTCCTGAACCGTACCAGGCCACATGCCCTCAACATTGGGAGGATGCTTTGGGGGTCCGTGACCCCTCAAAGCACCTTGTCCCCATGTTGATGAGGACAAGGGCCTCATCCCCACAACCCTGGCCGGTGGTTGTGGAGGTCTGCGGGCGGGGGGCTTATCAGAATCTGGAAGCCCCCTTTAACAAGGGGACCCCCAGATCCCGGCCCCCCCCCCTGTTTGAAATGGTAAGGGGGTACAAAAGTACCCCTACCATTTCACAAAGAAAGTGTAAAAAATGTTTAAATAAAACAAACACACTTTTTAAAAATTCCTTTATTAAAAATAAAAAAAAAGATTCCAGCGGCGGTAATCCACTCTTGCTATCCAGCGACGGACGGTCATCTCTCCAGCGATGTCTAATGTCATCCAGCGCAGCGCAGCATCCTTCTTCTGTCTCCTCCACGGAGACACTGCTGGCATTCCGGCGGATGACGTTTCTTATATACGGAGGGCGGGGCCACCCGTCACCTGACCCCGCCCCCCTCTGACGCAAGGGGAAACCCGGGGTTCCCCGTGACGTATGGGTGACCCTGCCCCCCTCTGATGTAACGGAAACCTGCCTGTGTTACATCAGAGGGGTGCGGGTCACCCCTACGTCACAGGGAACCCCGGGTTTCCCCTTGCGTCAGAGGGGGGCGGGGTCAGGTGACGGGTGGCCCCGCCCTCCGTATATAAGAAACGTCATCCGCCGGAATCCTTGCAGTGTCTCCTCCACGGAGACAGAAGGACGGAGGATTCGCTGCGCTGGATGACATGAGACATCGCTGGAGAGATGATCGTCCGTCGCTGGATAGCAAGAGTGGATTACCGCCGCTGGAATCTTTTTTTTATTTTTTTATTTTTAATAAAGGAATTTTTCAAAAGTGTGTTTGTTTTATTTAACCATTTTTTACACTTTCTTTGTGAAATGGTAGGGGTACTTTTGTACCCCCTTACCATTTCAAACAGGGGGAGGGGCGGGATCTGGGGGTCCCCTTGTTAAAGGGGGCTTCCAGATTCTGATAAGCCCCCCGCCCGCAGACCTCCACAACCACCGGCCAGGGTTGTGGGGATGAGGCCCTTGTCCTCATCAACATGGGGACAAGGTGCTTTGAGGGGTCACGGACCCCCAAAGCATCCTCCCAATGTTGAGGGCATGTGGCCTGGTACGGTTCAGGAGGGAGGGGGGGCGTTCTCTCGTCCCCCCCTCTTTTCCTGCGGCCTGCCAGGTTGCGTGCTCGGATAAAGGGTCTGGTATGGATTTTTAGGGGGAACCCCACGTCAAATTTTTTTTAAATTTGATGCGGGGTTCCCCTTAATATCCATACCAGACCTGAAGGGTCTGGTTATGGATATTTAGGGGGAACCCCACGTCAATTTTTTTCTTAAATTTGAGGCAGGGTTCCCCTTAATATCCATACCAGACCTGAAGGGCCTGGTAATTGAATTTGGGGGACCCCCACACTTTTTTATTTATTTATTTATTTATTTTTTTATCAATGACTTTCAATGAGTGTTCTCTGTATTACGGGAGCCGACAATTCATAATAGCTGCGAGTGATTTTAAAGGACTTTTTTTCCTGCATAAATGACACTTTGTGCAGGGACAATTCTAAGCACGGGAAACATGCGCCCCATCACAGGCATACTATAGACAACCCCCCCCCCCCTACGAAATTTAAAGGAATATTACACTTTTATTGTTTCACTTTAATCATTATTAAAATAACTGCTCCCGAAAAAACGGCCGTTTTTAAAACTTTTTTTTGCATTGATACATGTCCCCTGGGGCAGGACCCGGGTCCCCAAACACTTTTTAGGACAGTAACTTGCAGAATCTTTTCTCTCTGTCAAATCTTTTTTCTCTGTCGAATATTTTCTCTATATAATCTTGGATTAATAGAGGTAAGGTTAAGCACATTCGACCACAGGTTCTATAGACACATTGTTGTCAGAGTCATGTCGAATCTCCTATTCTATATCGAACTGTTGTAACAATGAAAACGAAAATAAAGCATTTATTTATGTCGGATCTTTCGTTTTTCGGATTTTGTGCTTTCGTTATCGTTTGTCAAAACGAAAACGAAAATAGCTGAAATTCGGACGAAAATGCATTCGGACGAAAACGAATGCACATGTCTACTTATGACTTCAGCCTGGGTTCACACAGGAGTGGTGCAGGAAACTGTATGTGATTTGGACAGGAATCAACTGCATTTCTGTTCAAATCACCTGAAATTCTTTGTAGTGCAATTTGAGCCCATTCATTTTTTTTATGAGCTCAAAAACCAGCACAGATTTTTGGTAACTGGTATCGGTGAGTACCTGAGCACAAGTATCGATGCCTGTATTTTACTGACAAATACAAGTATCAGTGTATCCCTAGCATTTATACTGGAATTTACTCAGCTATAGATGCTTTACTAATAATGGCAGTGATCAGGGACTTATATTGTCACACTGATAGTGTGGCAGACTAAGTGTGACTGGCTAATACAGTGATCAGTGATAATACTGTACACTAAAAAGTGCATATAGTGCAGCGCTAATAAAACTCACTAGATTTATATAACAAAATCTTACATGAGTATGCGTGAAATATTGTGACATAAACCAAAAAGCACAACATTTGAAGAAATTAACACACTTAAACAACGCACTTATTTGATAAATGCAAAAAAAAATAATACATTACAGCGACACTCACATGTGTCAAGTGAAATATATAAACAATACATTTTTCTTAGACTTCAGAGAAATTGTACTGACATAGATAGATTTTTGACACAGGCTGATACCTTGAAACAAAGTTTTATGGACAAGGGATATGATGATGGCACTATTGATCTTGAACTGCAAAGAGTGATTAATACTGATAGGGAGTCTTTACTGGCAGTTAAACCCAAACGAGAACCAGATGAGAGTTTCAAGTGGGCCTTGTTGACATCATTTTCAACACAGCATAAACAAATTAAGACTATTATCAGTAGGCATTGGGACATTCTTAAAAACAATAACATCCTTGGTAATGCACTGCCAGAATGGGCTAAAATAATTTTTAGGGGAGTTCCTTCTCTACAGAATCATATAGCACCAAACATTATAAGCCCACCAGTACGTCCCTTGTTTTTTCATAATTTGACAGTTTTTTTTCCCCTTAAGGAAGTGCGTTGTCTGTCAGTACAACACATTAGGGAGACGTAAGACTGTGGAATTTATATCAATGGTTAGTAAAAACACATACATGATTAAACAATTCTGCACATGTGGCACAAAATATGTTGTATACCTGATTACTTACCCTTGCAGCAAACAGTATAAGGACTTTTTCCACGAGAGGGGGTGAACATATTGCCCTAATTAAGGGTAGGGACTCTAAACATAGTGTCCCTAGACACTTTAAAGAACACCATAATGGTATTTCGATAGGGTCACAATTCATAGTTATAGATAAGTATCTCCCCCCTGGAGAGGGGGTGCTAAGACGAGAGGGGTCTCTCGTTTGGAGACCTTCTGGATCTATGAGCTCCAGTCCCACGCCCCGTTTGGAATGAACGTGGAGTGGGACATTAATGTTTTCATTGATGAATCCTAACCAGGTCCCCCCCTTTTTATTTTTTTTTATTTATTTTTTTTTGGCTGTAGGGTTGTTTAAGTTTGGTATTGTAAAAATTGCTATCAATCAGAGAATCCATCTCGAATATGTGTCTTAACATTGGACCCATTGTTTTGCGGAGTGGAAAGCTATAATGCTACAGGATCTTCATAATTTTTATAGCGAGAAAATTACATGCAGTAATGTCTTTTTATTACATATCTCTTATTTGTTTAAGTGTTATGATTACCACAGGCTGCGTATTATGTAATATGTGGCAAAGACAGTTGCAAAGGTATGTCTAATATAGCCTGTCCGTTGGAACGGTCTCCATTCAGTGTAGCCGGAAGCTGAATGTCCGTTTTAGCGCAAGCCAGGTCTTCATTTGCATAACCGGAAGTTGTGCGTTCATTGGACGCATTTCCGGTTGCGACATGGAGGCGTGGAGCGCACACCGGTCGGCCATTTTGGACGAAAACCGGACGTTATCGTCAGAAACATGCGGTGACACCGGGAGCTGGATTCTCAAGTGAGGGGTCAAATTGTCTATAGAAGTGATTTGTAAATTTTGGTCCTAGCTGTCAGCAAACACCCAATTACAGTAGGCACCTCATCCCAATTGCAGAATTAGTTTATAGGTAGAGAAAGCGTAAAGATGGGATTTTCACGGTGCTTATATGCACTTTATACAGAAAAAGTATATGAACAATGTTATAAAAACATTAAAGTTTATTAGGTACAATTAAAATTAAAATGGCACACATAGTGCATTATTGAACAATTTACACATGTTTAGGGGGTCCTGGATACAGAAAATTGAAGTGCTTGCAACAATTCATCCCGACATGTTTCGCAATAGCTTCTTCAGGGGATGTACAGGCTAATAATAATAATATCAAAAAAGGAAAAATGAATGACGATAAATAATAAATAATATATGCTAATTTCACACAATTTGTTGCATGATACATGAAAATAAAAAATATGTAATTAAGCTTTCCATCTAAAAATTCCAAGGAACGCTTACCCCTTGCCAGATCAACCCTCAAATGCACGGAGCATCCGCCCCAGTGTGTTAAAAGGTGTGTATGACCTTGCACCCATAGTCGGCCGCTCGACAAAGGGGGGCACAGACGGAGGTAAGTCTGGACAATAATATAAATTATATTTTATTTAATATAGGATAATAAAAGGAAAACATGGAAATATATGACAGTACTTTTATAAAATATAATTATAATCAGGGCCATGTATGGATCAAATGGATAGACTATAGTATCCTCAATAATGAGGAAAGGGCAACAAAAAGGGCCTCTACACAGAAGAGATATAAATATTAAAGACAAATGCATAATTCAAGTTCATATAGCAAAATAGCTACGGACACTCCGGGCGATTTGTGGTGGTAATATTCCAACTAAACGCCCGTATTTAGCCGGCACTAGCGTATATACCCCGTGAATGGTTAGATCTTAGGTTATGAACTGGTGTTTGCTTATCCTTATTTCCATAAATACATCTTCCCAAGCATTCAGCATTAGCCCACATCAAAATTGGTAAGCCCCTTAGACCCTTCATTGCTTACTAAATTACTGTTTCCACAGGACATATTGCTATGTATTTAGTCTTTATTATATTTATATCTGGTTATATTGCCATATCTCCCTCAGGTATACGCTGAATGTGTCTTTAGACACATAGGTGGAAACACTGATTTCTTGAGCAGTACACTTATAGCGCAGCTGATAAAACACTGTGTTCCTTTTCAACACCAGTTGCTACAGTTTATTCTGATACAAAGTCATCTATGAGTAATTACTGCAGGAACGCTGCTGATATTTTGTAAATAACTCATATATATGTTCAGCTGATACTTACAGCAAGCTGTTAACTGCACATTAGCTATTTTGCTATATGAACTTGAATTATGCAATTGTCTTTAATATTTATATCTCTTCTGTGTAGAGGCCCTTTTTGTTGCCCTTTCCTCATTATTGAGGATACTGTAGTTTATCCATTTGATCCATACATGGCCCTGATTATAATTATATTTTATAAAAATACTGTCATATATTTAAATTTTTTCCTTTTATTATCCTATATTAAATAAAATATAATTTATATTATTGTCCAAACGTACCTCTGTCTGTGCCCCCCTTTGTTGAGCGGCCAACATTGGGTGCAAGGTCATACACACCTTTTAACACACTGAGGCCGCGTACACACGCGGGGACTGTTCGCCCAACTTTGTCCGTCAAACAGTTTCGGCAAACAGTCCGCTCAAAATTAGCATGGACGGACATGGCCACACACGACGGACGAACAGTTTGCTGAAACCGTGCGCGATGACGTGAACGGCACGTACGACAGGACGAAAAATACAACGTCCTATACACTGCATTATAACTTTCAGCGTGAAAATCCTTTCTGAGCATGCGCGCAACTTTGTTTGACGAACAAGCCTACACACGAGCGGACTGTTCGCTGAAACAAGGTTTCAGCGGACAGTTTTTCAGGAATTCCGAAAAACCTTGTCCGTCAAACTGTCCGCTGAAACTGTCCGCTGAAAGCCCACACACGAGCGGACTGTCCGCCCAAACACTGTTCAGCGGACAAAGTTGGGCGAACAGTCCGCCCATGTGTACGCGGCCTAAGGCAGATGCTCCGTGCATTTGAAGGTTAATCTGGCAAGGGGTAAGCGTTCCTTGGAATTTTTAGATGGAAAGCTTAATTACATATTTTTTATTTTCATGTATCATGCAACAAATTGTGTGACATTAGCATATATTATTTATTATTTATTGTCATTCATTTTTCCTTTTTTGATATTATTTATTATTATTAGCCTGTACATCCCCTGAAGAAGCTATTGCGAAACATGTCGGGATGAATTGTTGCAAGCACTTAAATTTTCTGTATCCAGGACCCCCTAAACATGTGTAAATTGTTCAATAATGCACTATGTGTGCCATTTTAATTTTAATTGTACCTAATAAACTTTAATGTTTTTATTAAAATTTTCATATACTTTTTCTGTATAAATTGCATATAAGCACCGTAAAAATCCCATCTTTACGCTCTCTCTACCTATAAACTAAGTCTATATAAGTGAGTCAGGCTGCAGTGGAGACATACCCCAGATGAAGTCTATTGAGGCGAAACACGTCGGGTGGACTCTACTGCCGCCATTGTTTTTATAAACCGCTTTGAACTTACTTCTTAAATGTAAGTGTACTACTTTTAATAAATATTTTGCTATATTTACTGAATTACACTATGTGGCCCTCTTTCTATTCCTCCCATCTATTGAGTAGAAATTGATACCAACTACCCGTTTGTGGAGAGGCGGTATCCATAAGTTTTGGGACTAGATCCTGACTGGTCACATCCCACCTGCCAGTGGACACCATAAAGCCTTATCGACTCATAGAACATATGTTCTTTTTGAATCTGAGTTTTCCGGTAAGCTTACATCCTCATCGTGGTGGTGTTGTCACATGGGTGGTCGCAGGAGTATGTCCTAATTTTTGGTGGATTTGAATATTTACAAAGCTTTGATCACTACGTTGGACTTTTTCACGAATGTTTTTGGACTTTTACACTAATTTTTGATTAAAAATGTATTGTTTATATATTTCACTTGACGCATGTGAGTGTCGCTGTAATGTATTATTTTTTAGAATTTATCAAATAAGTGCGTTGTTAAGTGTGTTAATTTCTTCACATGTTGTGCTTTTTGGTTTATGTCAAAATATTTCACTCTTAGGCCGCGTACACACGCGCGGACTGTTGGCCCAACCTTGTCCGCTGAACAGTGTTTGGGCGGACAGTCCGCTCGTGTGTGGGCTTTCAGCGGACAGTTTCAGCGGACAGTTGGACGGACAAGGTTTTACGGAAATTCCGAAAAACTGTCCGCTGAAACCTTGTTTCAACGAACAGTCCGCCCGTGTGTAGGCTTGTTCGTCAAACTAAGTTCCGCGCATGCTCAGAAAGGATTTTCAAGCCGAAAGTTATAATGCAGTGTATAGGACGTCGTATTTTGCGTCCCGTCGTACGTGCCGTTCACGTCATCGCGCACGGTTTCAGCAAACTGTTCGTTCGTCGTGTGTGGCCATGTCCGTCCATGCTAAGTTTGAGCGGACTGTTCGCTCAAACTGTTGGACGGACAAAGTTGGGCCAACAGTCCGCGCGTGTGTACGCGGCCTTACTCATGTAACATTTTGTTATATAAATCTAGTGAGTTTTATTAGCGCTGCACTATATGCACTTTTTACACTTGAGAGCAAATCTATCTGTTTGTTGTGCTAGCTGCTAACTTTGTTCTTTTCCATTTTTGGTTGTGCAGGGTATTTTGTATATTGAATACTGTACACTATACTAATGACATTAATGGGTGACAGGGGTGATTGTAAGGAAATAACTGTGTGCCTAAGAAGTGTATGTGTGCTGCTTTTACTCACTGGATCTGGTTGTCTTTTCTCCCTAAAACAGCCAGATCACTGTTTTTTGTTCAGTGTTCTGCGTGTTTGTAAACCCTGAACCCTGAGCTGTAGTTGGCCATAGCCATTTAGCAGTTATACAGCGGAAACCATTCCAATCACAGCACAGACCATCAGTGAATGTGCACACATGCCGGAAAATTTTGCTGTGCCTGGTTGTGCTGCCTGCTAGCAGTAAATGTACTGTTAGTCCTTGTACACACGGTCGGACATTCCGACAGAAAATGTCCGATCGGACCGTGTTGTCAGATAATCCGACCATGTGTGGGTTTCATCTGACTTTTTCTGTCGAAATGTCCAACCAACAAAGTTTGAGAGCTGGATATAAAAATTTTCCGACAACATGATTCGATCGGACGTTGTCCAATCATTTGTAGAGAATTCCGATCGGACAAAGTGCCACGAATGCTCAGATCAAATTACGAGACCAAAGCTATTGGCTACTAGCCTGTACGTAGTTCCGTCGTAACGAAATAACGTCATCACGTTACGAACGATAGGATTTTCTGACAACTTTGTCTGACCGTGTGTATGCAACACCAGTTTTTGGTGTCCGACTAATTTTGTTGTCGGAATGTCCGACCGTGTGTACAAGGGCTAAGTGGTCAGCAAGTGGTTAAAGTGAACCTGTGTTTTCTATGCAGGAAAAGCAAAGGGTTACCTTGACTGTTTTCTTTATCTCAGGAGAGTATGGCAAAAGAATAACTACTTTCCTTAAAAATTCAGTTTTAAACATCTGTGATTATGTGGGATAGTGAGCAGTAGCTTCTGGTGAGATGAGGGGGTACTCAACAAGTGCTGAGAATTCTGTGAGCCATGATGTCACTCATAGGCTCACATGTCCACCCCATTGTTAGTGCTCCCTTCTCTTCCCTGTGGTCCCTGCTGTCTGACACAGTGGAGCCGAAGTTGTGGATCATGTGACAGGACCAGAGCAGACATATTTTCTTGTACATATATTTTATTGAAGTAAAACAGAGTACATGGCAGTATACATTAAAAAAAAAAGTTAAGGAACTTCAGAAAATAAAGCATTAAATAGCATATCAGATTAAGGTTCCATGCACACTAGGAGCAGAAAAAAACGTCAAAGTGTTTAGCTTTATAATGTTGAAACTTGACGTTCAGAAGAGATAAGAGGAGTTTAGGAGAGACTGACGTTCTTACAGCTCCTAAACTTCTCCAGAAAACGCAATAGAGAAGGTTTTTTTTTTCCTGCCTCTGAACGTCCCTGACAGAAAACGCCTGTAGTCATAATGTGCAAAGACACATAGAACACAATAGAAGTGCTTCTAGAGGTAGGAGAAAAAAAAAGTCAAACGCCTGTAGAATCAACGTTTAAGTCCAGTGTGCATAGAGCCTAATGCCGCGTACACACGACCGGACTTTTCAACATCAAAGGTCCGACAGAACAATTCCGGCAGACCATTCGATCATGTGTGGTCTGCAGCGGACTTTTGATTTGCAAAAATCCGACAGACTTTAGAAATGGAACATGTTTCAAATTTTTCCGCCGGACCCAGTTCCTACCGAGAAATCCGTTCGTGTGTATGCTAGTCCGATGGACAAAACCGATGCGAGGGCAGCTATTGGCTACTGGCTATGAACTTCGTTATTCTAGTCCGGTCGTACGTCATCACATTCGAATCCGTCGGACTTTGGTGTGATTGTGTGTGGCCAAGTCCGTTCATTCGGAAAGTCCGTCAGAACTCTGTCAGAACTCCATCAGAACTCCGTCGAAAGTCTGTCGGATCTAGTCCCTCGAAAAGTCCGGTCGTGTGTACGCGGCATTAGAGTAACAAAAGAAGGACTTTTACCAGATGCGCAAATCTATAATATGCATAGTCCATGGGAGCAGACCCCACATGGGGGAGGTAGTGTAAATATTGAAACCAACTAATTGTGTAAAGGGACATTGAGTAACCCAATTAGGGAGGAATTTTCACCAAATATTGAACATCTAGAAGGCACAGTATAGATATGGGGATAAGGTCATATGCATTACCCTTAGGGGGAGAGCTGCTGTCTAAATATAACTAAGCTAAAGGCAGGAAGGCTGCACATTAGTGTGGAAGGTGAATAAGTGGAAAGCATTGTCACCTAGGTAAGCCTGTAAGAGGGAAGAAGAAAGAACGCAGAGGCCTAAGGGACCTTGGGTGAAGGGAAGGGGGGGAGGGGTAGATTTAAGGGTGAGAAGGGATGGTCAGAAGGTAAGGACCATGGCCAGTGTAACTAGTAGGTTATTATAATAAGAGGGAGTCGCCAAATTCAGGAAGCAGGTACTGTAGTGGATGGTCCATGGCTTCCAAAGCTTTTCATAAGCAGGGACTTTATCAAATGTGTGCAGACATCTTTTTTACAGAGGTTAGACAGCATGGGTAACCAGTGGAAGATTGTTATGACTAGTTAGTGTTATGTTGGACATACACTAGTAGATTTTTAGAAAAGAAAATTCTTTCTACATTTATTGACTGGACGAATATTGTTAAAAAATTTCACTTGCTTTTAACATTCAGTTTTGTAAGACTTAAAAGTCATGCTACTTTGCCACGACTTTGATGTGACTTTAGGCGTATTAACATTTGACATGACTTTGACATGACTTTGATTTGACTTTAAGCAATGCCCGTGTAATCTTGAGGTCTATGGACCTCAAGTCGCATCAAAGTCGGACCAAAGTTGTGCAGGGACTACCTTGAAGTCCCTGTGACTTGCAGTCCCAAGTTGCAGGACAAGTCACACAAGTGTGAAAGGGGCCTTAGAATGAATGTACAGTAATTTCTGAACGAAAACCACATCCACTGTACAAAAGCTTGTTTCTTTGATAAAAAATTTCCATCCTGCTCCTTCAAATTTTCTTGTCGCTGTGGTTAAAAATGAATGTTGATTTGACTCCACTAAAGATTAGAAAGGCAAAAGAATGTTCTTAAAACAAACATTTTCTAACAAAAATCTATATGTACATGGCCAGAATTAGATATTCTACTTTAAGTGCTGGCCCTGCATGCTGTTTATATGTACCTTCCCTAACTCCCCTACCAGCAAGCATTTAAAAATTGTAAGCAATCCCATGCATGAAAAAGCACAGGTTCACTATAATGCTCTTCTCCTCAGCATTGGGGTCAAATGTGCTGTGTTAACAATTACAGTACAAACCACTTGAGGAACTATACTTGCTGAATGAAGCCCTTAGATGAGCCACTTGGGCAACATTCTTATTAACGGTATAAAGAGCTCCTTCCCTACAAACTCTGATAATTCACAGTGCACTGGACACAGCCAAGTGTATTTATGAGACCCTATTGCAAAACAAAGATTTGTGAATAAAGTAGCACTCACTCTCAAGGGAGACTATTGCCAAGCCATTGAAACTTCTGCCATGCATAATCACATTATGATATTCTTTCAGAATTTAAATTTTTCACTATCCTGTAAAGTTGGTGGAATAATCAGTGCTTCCTATTGCAATCCATCTGTTTACTGAAACTGGATTTAGCTCTGCAGCAGAGTCTTAGTTTAAAAAATGTTGAATGTGACCCATTTCTTTACTGTCAAAATTCTCTGTATGTGGTAGGAGAAACAAGACATTGGCTGACGACTTGTTTTTTAATGAATTTGTAACGCCGGTGCTCAGTATGTTGTTTTTAAAATGTAAATCTGATATGAAGGTGTCACCTAGCTGTATAATCTTTTATGCATATCCTGGGTACATACCAATCCTTGATTGATGTGCAGTGTGACTGAATGCAGTCATAAGATTAGAGTTCAAAAAGTAATGAAACACCATGTTGAGTTGTAAAGGGCCAAGGCAGCTTGGCACATAGCTATTCATAATTACCAGCTTTCCTAATACAATTATTTTTTTTTGTTTGAAACTTAGCAACTTACACTTTGTTAAAACGCTTAGCAAAGATACAAATATACTAATGTCAAGTCTTCATGGCAAACTCAATTTTGAACAGGATTTACTCCAAAAAGTTTTTCTCTTTTAAAGAGTTATTTCAGTCATGAAGTAACATTGTGCACTGAATCACTTATGCAAATCCAAAAGCATTGCCTCTAAGTGCATAACATAGTTATAAAATAATGCAAATTTAAGGCATCTAAGGCAAGTCAGCATTTTGGATTTGCTGCATACATTTTCTGGCTACTTTAGGGAGGGGCATGTGCAGAGAGAGGTCGCTGACTAAAGTAGAACCTCTGAAATAATAATGATGATGATGATTACCCCATGTGTGACAATTGTATTGCAGACATCCTTTATGTAGGTGATAAAAAAAAAAAAAAACACAACTCTTTTAAAAGGACTCTTATCAATGTGAACCTCAATGCTGAACTGCATATGGGCTAATATAAGGCAAAATATTCAGGTATTAGGGGAACTCCATCTTGCCGCCTTACAGACTACATCCGCTGGTACCTTACACCAGGCCACCCAAGAGGATAAGACCACCCAGGTCGAATGTGCCCGGTTCTCCTGGGGCGGGGAGAGACCTTCCAGTGAATATGCTGTGCGGATTGTCTTCACTACCCATGATGAGACTACCCTTGGGCAGGCCGACATGCCCCTCCTGGGGCCACTTGGATATTTAAAAAGAGCTTCAGACTTCCGAAACGCTTCTGTTCTCTCCAAATATATCTGCAACATGGTCTTCAGGTGTAATTTGTGTAAATCCGACTCTTCCGGTTCCCTTGACGGTGGTGGAAAGGCTGGAAGTACCAATTGTCAATTTAAGTGGCACTCCGAAGAGACTTCGGCAGAAATTCTGGGGAAGGACGTAACACAACTCTATCTGGAAAAAATGTGCAATAGGGCTCCTTACAAGAAAATTTGGCAATATTGGAAACCCATCTAGCCGAAACCACTGCTGTCAGGAACATCATCTTCAAGGGCAGGTGATATATTGAGCTGGATGAGTCCGGAAAAAAGGGTGACTTCAGAAACCCCCTTAGTTCCAACGGTAGGTCCCAGCTTGTGAACATAGAACGAATTGGAGACGAATCTTGATGGCCGCCGTGAGGAACCTGACCACAAGTTGGTCTTTGGCCCAAGGAACGTCAGTCAATGCTGCCAGAGCTGAAGATTGCACCTTAATGGTATTATAACTGAGGCCTGCATCCAGACCAGACTGAAGGAATGACAACACATTAGCCACAGATGGGCTCTAAAACAAAAATCCCTGTTGAGTGGAAAACATCTCGAATTTAATCCAAACTTGGTGGTAGGTTTCCTCGCTGTAAGTAGGGTTGACACTACTGATTCAGACAGATTCAGGCTGTTCAGCCTGTCCCTCTCAAAAGCCATGCAGTCAAGGCTAGGCGGGCTGGATTGGGATGAAACTGGTTGTGCTGATGGGGCAGGTCCCGATTCTGAGGCAACTTGACTGGAGGGCATATTGCCAGATGGCAAAGGAGGGAGAACCAGCCAGAACGGAGCAATCATTATTGCCAAAACCTTCTCCTCCATGATCTTCAGTAATGACCGAAGGAATATGCCGCGTACACACGACCAGACTTTTTGACAGCAAAGGTCCGACGGAACGAGTCCATCGGAAAATTCGATCGTGTGTGGGCTCCATCGGACTTTTGCTTGCCAAAAATCCAGCGGACTATAGAAATAGAACATGTTTTAAATGTTTCCGCCGGACCAAGAAATCCGTTCGTGTGTGTGCTAGTCCGACGGACAAAAACCGACGCTAGGGCAGCTATTGGCTACTGGCTATGAACTTCCTTATTCTAGTCCTCATCACGTCATCACGTTCGAATCCGTCAGACTTTGGTGTGATTGTGTGTGGCCAAGTCCGTTCATTCGGAAAGTCCATCGGAACTCCGCCAAAAGTCCGTCGGAAAGATCGTCAGACCTAGTCCCTCGAAGTCCGGTCGTGTGTACACGGCATTAGAGCCGTCAAGGGAAAAATGTACACCCGCTTGAAATTCCACTCCTGGGAGAGGGCGTCTGGTGCCACAGCCTGTGGACAGAATAACCAAGAGAAGAACTGGGGAGCCTGACAATTTTCTGATGTCGCCATGAGGTCCACCTCGGGTACCCCCCATTGATTGAAGATCTCCCTGAGATTTTTCAGGTTCAACTTCCACTCTGTGTTGTTGGTGAAGTTGTGATCCGCCAAGGTGTTCTGTATCCCCGGGAGATAAGCTGCTGCAAGGTCTAGCAGGTGATTCTCAGGAAATTCAAAGATTTCTGATGTTATCTGTAGAAAGTGTAGGCTTCTTGTTCCCCCTTGCTTCGTGACATAGGAAACAGCTGTTCTGTTGTCCATTAATGCTGCGTACACACGATCGGGCTAATCGACTTTGAAAGAAGTCTTGACTCAAAATTGTCTGCTGGACTCGGCCTTTCAGCAGACAATCTGCTCATCTGTGTGACATCACTCAGTGACCACACCCATTATGCCTATATAAGTCGCTGCGCAATGCGTCCCTGGCATTACAGCGAGAGAGAGCGTCGTGCCAACATCGGAAGAAGAAGGTGGCAACAGCGACATCGACAAGCAGGAAGACTGGGCAAACACTAGTAAAAGAGCTGGAAGAAGATAGCGTTGGAGCCCTTCCGGGCAGAAGAACCGAAGAGCGCGGAGAAGTCGGAAAACCCCCGGTCGGTGATAATGGCGAACGAGAAAGCCGGGCTCCTCCGCTAGCAAAAGAGTGTCAAAAGAGCAGAAGATAGCAGAGGAGCCCGGCGAGAAAACCTCCGAAGTCGGAAGAAGACCCCCGGAGCTGTCTAATTAACTACTTTAAAAACCTGTGTTGTGTTTTTCTTTTATTGACACTTTTTCCCTCAGGTGAATGGGTAGGGGTACGATGTACCCCATAATCATTCACATAGGGTGGGGTGCCGGGATCTTCGGGCTCCCTTATTAAAGGGGGCTCCCAGATTCCGATCAGACCCCAAAAACCAACGGCCAGGGTTGTCGGGAAGAGGCCCTTGTCCTCATCAACATGGGGACAAGGTGATTTGGGGTGGGGGAGCTGCAGGGCCCCCCTTCCCAAAGCATCTCCCCATGTTGAGGCACATGGCCTGGTACGGTTCAGGAGGGGGGAGCTCGCTCGTCCAAACCCCCTTTCCTGACCGGCCGGGCTGCGTGCTCGGATAAGGGTCTGGTATGGACTCTGGGGGGACCCCAATGCTGTTTTTTCAGTGTAGGGGTTCCCCTTAAAATCCATACCAGGCAACGGGACTATTAATGTGTCAATCTCACCGGTGGAGGCAGCGACATTGACTTCCTTCGCTAGTCCCATCTACCTGGAGTCACGTTCAAAATTAACGGATTTTACTCCGTGTGTGGGCAAGACCTTTCATTTGAAAAGACCGGCAGACCTCCGCCAACAGTCGGGCGGATTGTCCACCGGACCTAGTCTGCTTGTTGGGAAAGTCCGGCGGTCCTCCGCTGCAAAGTCCAGTCTGATCGTGTGTATGTGGCATTACAGTCTGACTCTCCTTCCTTGAATGATGAGAAGAAAAACTTTTAGGGCTTCCCTGGCTGCTGCGAGTTCCAGCATATTTGATGAACAGGGAGCCTGAGGGTGTCATCTGCCTTGAGCATGCTGTCCCATGCAATGAGCACCCCAACCTTGAAGACTCACATCCAATGTGACTGTGACCCAGTCTCCAGGGTTGATGGGTTTGCCCCGGGCTAGGATGTCCTTTCTGAAACACCACTGCAGATTGTTGCAGAGGATTGCATAACAAGATTGCTAAACTTACCAAGTCTGTGGCAGAGCTTTTGACTAAACATTTCATTGGCTGCTAGGTCAGTGAGAGAGGCCTATCCAGTGGTTGTTAGATCCAGACCGTGGAACTTGGTTGTCCTCCTCTGGATCAAGGAAATACCTTTAACCCATAAAACTACAAAGGTATCTGAATCCCCCTTATCCTCTACCCCTAAGATGGACACAGTGGATAGGTGAGGTAACGGTAAGTCCAACAAAAACCAGCAGCTCCTTTGGGGGGTCAGTGCTATACATATATATATATATATATATATATATATATATATATATATATATATATATATATATTTACACAGTGCTGTGAGAATGTATGCTGTGAGAAAGTATTTGCCCCATCCTGACTTGTTTAGTTTTTTTGCATATTTCTTACACTTAAATTATTCAGATCATCAAACTCATTTTAATATTACACAAATATAACCTAATTAAATCCAAGATGCAGTTTTGAAATTATTTCATTTATGAAGGGAAAAAAGCTGTTCAAACCTGCCTGGCCCTATGTGAAAAAGTAATTACCCCCTCCCATGCTGAATCATGAATGAACTGTGATTAACCACATGTTTCCATTCCATTTCCAAAAAAAATCTTGATTATCCCCAAGACTTTTAGGCATTTTTTGTGCATCCTGTTACATCTGGCATAAAACTAATACAGCATTTCATAACAAGAACATCATTATAACAGTCAGACATGGTGGTGGTAGCGTGATGGTCGGTGGCTGCTTAGCAGCTTCAGGGCCAGGACAAACTACCATAATTGATGGAACCATGAATTCTTAGCTCTACCAGAAAATCCTAAAGGAAAATGTCAGTTTGTGACCTCAAGCTCAAGCGCACTTGGGTTATGCAGCAGGACAATTATCCGAAACACAACAGCAAGTCCACCTCCAAATGGTTCAAACTGGAGCAAAATGTAGGTTTTGGAGTGGCCTAGTCAAAGCCCAGACTTAAAGTGGTTTGGTACCTAAAAATGAAAGTTCATGTTATTAAAATCAACAGATAGCATACTTACCTAAACGAACCCTGAAAAAAAAAAATATTATTTACTTACCTTTTATTTCTGATGTTTCAGCTGACTTCCGGGTTCTCCTCCCGTGGGAGTAGGCGTGGCTATCGTCCTCGCAATGGTCCCTGGGAAATTTCCCAAGAATCCATGGGGGACAATGAAATTGCGAAATCTCGCGAGATTTCGCGAGATCTCGCGAGATTTCTGTAGTGTCACATTTTGCTGCCTATCACAGAATGCAACGGAAGTGAAGAAATTGCGTACTGCGCATGCGCCGTGCGTTCCAAACGCTAGTGCCGTGCGTTCCAACATATGTTCGGCAATACAGCATCCCATAATGTTACGGAAGTGACTGTGCAGACAACACAAACACTGGGCGTTACAACACTAATACTTCCCTTGTTACCTGGTATCAGTTTGTAAATAACCATGCTGAGCTACGTGTGCTGTTAGGTTATGGAGTGCTGGGACTTGTAGTGCCTATGCTGAGCTACGTGCAGTCTTAGGTTCTGGAGTGCTGGGACTTGTAGTGCCTATCCTGAGCTACGTACAGTGTTAGTTTCTGGATTGCTGGGACTTGTAGTGCCTATCCTGAGCTACGTGTGGTGTTAGGTTCTGGATTTCTGGGACTTGTAGTGCCTATCCTGAGCTACGTGTGGTGTTAGGTTCTGGATTGCTGGGACTTGTAGTGCCTATTCTGAGCTACGTGTGGTGTTAGGTTATGGAGTGCTGGGACTTGTAGTGCCTATGCTGAGCTACGTGCAGTCTTAGGTTCTGGGGTGCTGGGACTTGTAGTGCCTATCCTGAGCTACGTGCAGTGTTAGTTTCTGGATTTCTGGGACTTGTAGTGCCTATGCTGAGCTACGTGCAGTGTTAGGTTCTGGATTGCTGGGACTTGTAGTGCCTATGCTGAGCTACGTGCAGTGTTAGGTTCTGGAGTGCTGGGACTTGTAGTGCCTATGACGAGGGCGTGTACAAATTTCCCATTTTTAAAGTGGGCAGGCAGCTGTATCTGCCATTACACACGAGGAAGCAAGGAAACATCACTGAGCATGTGCAAGATGGAGCGGAGCATGCTGGGAGCCAGACGTCATCATATACCAGGAAGTAAATGCCTGTGGGCTTCAGACGCCCACAGTTAAAATGGAAAACGCCAGAGCAGGTTTTTATAAGTCATCCCGAGGAAAAGATTCGTCGCGCCGGGGGTCAAAAAAACGCCGGACGTGGATGCCAATCGAAGGTAGCACTCGCCCACCTGTGACACAGGTAAGAAAAAAAAAAAAAAAGAGCGGAATCCCGCTTTAAATTCAATTGAGATGCTGTATCATGACCTTACACAGGCCATTCATGCTGCAAAACCCTCCAATGTGGCTGAATTAAAACAATTCTGCAAAGAAGAGCCGGCCAAAATTGCTCCACAGCAATGTGAAAGACTCATTGCCAGTTATTGCAAATGCTTGATTGCAGTGGTTGCCACCAAGGGTGGCACAACCCGTTATTAGGTGTAGCGGCGGGCTCCTGAAGAGCATGCGCTAAATGTTTTTCAAAATTTTACTTTACCCAAACTACAGTTTGGTTTGGGGCTATTTGCCTAAATTTGACTTCTGTGTCAGTCTGACTGGGCTGTGAGATGTTCAGCCTGGCCGCAGGGGGGCGCTGTATTTGGTGGCAAGAGTGGAACTATGGTCATTTTGCTCCAGTTTGAACCATTTGGAGGGGGACTTGCTGTTGTGTTTCCGATAATTGTCCTGCTGCTGGTTGGGCGTTTAATTTACTCTCTCTCTGAATCAGGTCAGTGGGAGTGGCCCTCTCGCTGTGTCTTCTGGGAGAGGGTATTTAAGATGCAGACGTCATGTGGTTCGGGGTTTTCGGTCAAGTATGCTGTGTTGATTACATGGTGCTGGTCCTCCTGACCAGCCCCCAGGAAGGCTATGGCCTGGGGTGTGTATCCACCCAACTTTAATGCCTCTGGGCTGGCTAGGGAACTAAGGAAGGATTCCAAGCTGGATGGGTGCTGTCTCTGGTTCGAGAGAGACCCATTGAACTTCGAGCATTCCAGGGGAGGACTCTTTAGAAGAGCACCCCGTACGGGTTGGTTTTCTTAACAAGAGCCTGGAAGGGCTGAAGTAACCGAGAGAATCCGGTCTTGTGGATATCGCCAAGCAGGCTGAAAGATCCAAGTGTTCTACAGCTTAGTTTCCCTAGGTGTTCTGCAACAACGTCAGTGATAAGAGAGGGACTGTCCAACCTCAGTGCTCATCAAGCTGCGAATGGCTATTCTCTGGATGCAGTCAAAGTAAGCAAGTTCTTGAATGTTTTTGGACTTTGACATTGAGAGTACCTGAACTTTCCTTTCCAACCCTCTGATCCCAAGTTGAAAGACTGTTCAATGGTTTGTGTTTTTGCAAATAAAATCCATTCAAGTGGATCTATTGTCAGTCTCAAGTTACTGGGACATCTACCACGGGACATCCCCTAGACGTGAAACAAGGAGAAAGAAAGGTAACGGTAAGCCCAAAAATAACCAGCAGCTCCTTCGGGGGTTAGTGCCATTGATTGCAACCAAAATTTGTTAATTTGCATTCACAAAAAATTATTTCTACTAACAAATTCATTCATTACCATGTTGCAAAAATTAATAAATCCCAATGAAATGCTTATGCCGCGTACACACGATCGGATTTTCCAATGGGAAATGTTGGATGTGAGCTTGTTGGCAGACAGTGTGTATGCCATTGGACATCTGTTGTCGGACTTTCCGCCAACAAATGTTGGCTAGCAGGTTCTCAAATTTTCCGCCAACAAATGTTTGTTGTGGGACTTTCCGATCATGTATACACAAGTCTGACACTCAAAAGTCCACGCATGCTCAGAATCAAGGACTAGCCGGAAGCGCTTGGTCTTGTAAAACAAGCGTTTGTATTGGAGATATCATATACGTCTTGTACGTCACTAAGTTTGTAATTGTTGGCCAACATTTGTGTGACCGTCTGTATGTAAGACAAGTTGGAGCCAACACCCTGAGAACAAAAATCCACGGTTTTGTTGTCGGAAAGTCTGATCATATGTACGGGGTATTAGGAGCAATGCTAAATTTTAGACAACAAAATTCTAATTAGCAAGAATTCAACTACAGATGAGCCTAATTATTCATTAAACAGGTGTCCAGCAGACAGTTGATTATAAAAGGGCGTTACTTAACAAAGAAAACCCCTTCCCATTTCATGCTGTCAGTAATGGCACCACATGGAAGAGAAATGTCACAAGGCCTAAGAAAGAAAATAATTTCTCTACACAAGAAAGATGAAGGCTACAAGCAGGTCAGCAAAGCTTTACTTACCAGTCAGAATACTGTAGCAAAAGTGATAACAAAAAGTAATAAACATGGAACTACAACCATCTCACAGAGACATCCAGGCCATCCACAGAAGTTAACACCTCACCAGGAGCGATGAGAAGGGTTGAAGAAAATTGGCATGCAAGTTCAATGCAGTTAGCTAAACAAGTAGAAAGCCAAACTTGGGTGATTATTTTCTGTGACACAATACGGCATACACTGCAGAGTCTGTCGCAGTCCCACTAAAAATTGCAGATTGCCGCCATTACTAGCAAAAATAATAAAAGAAATAAGTCCCGGGGGCGTGGCCTGACTGTGGAGCTGTATGGACGTGTGAGCCCGGAGCTCCGAGCTAACGGGGACTACAGCGGCTAATAGCAACTCAGCTCAGCGGCCCTCTGCCTTGCTACAGCAGCGGGACTCATCACAGCATTGTTCGCCATGTCGGGGAGACGCTGCCTGCACCGCAAACCACAACGTTTAACCGATTTCTATCCGCTCAGCGGGAGGGAGGTGGAGCAAGATGGCGCAGAGGCCTACACGCCGCGGAGGACGGCTTCTAAGCATAAACCGATGAAAAAAGGTACATTTCTCATGAATACAGATTTAGATGAGGAGAATTCTGCCTCCCCCTCAACCCCATTTTCCCGCAGCCCAGTTAAAGCTAAACCCCTGCTGGATGAGGGCGGATTAAGCCCGGCGGTTAGCCAGGCCTCAGATTCAGGGGAGGACACCAGGGACTTGCCTGAACCTATAGAGACATTCCCTACACAAAACCAGCCTGTGCTGGACACAGTCTTAAAGGACATGTTACTATCCCTGCGTAGCACACTGCAGTCTGATATGGCTAAGCATATGCATAGATTCCACACAGATATGCAAGAGTTGGGCACTAGAGTGGATCATGTGGAGGCAAAAATGGAGGAATACGCAGGTACCATTAATGATTTGGTAGACGCTCACGATGAACGAGAGACTGATATGGAATGGGTTAAAGCAAAGATGGCGGACATGGAAGATAGGTCCAGGAGAAATAACCTTAAAATCAGAGGCATCCCTGAATCTGTACAACAATCGGATCTCACCCTCTATGCCGCCAACATGTTCAAAGCATTACTCCCTGATCTCAGCGATTTGGACGTAACCATTGACAGGATCCACCGCTTGCCAAAACCGACTCACCTGTCGGAACAAGTGCCTAGGGATGTCCTTCTGAGACTACACTTTTTCCATGTAAAGGAGCAGTTGATGCTCATTATGAGGAAACAGGAATTGCTTCCTCCACAATATCACCGACTACAGTTTTTCAGCGACTTATCGCAATATACTCTGCAGAAGAGGAAAAGCCTCAACACAGTAACAAAGATCCTATGCAACCACAAGATCTTGTATCGTTGGGGTTACCCCACTAAGCTTTTTATTACCAAAGATAATCAATCCTTTACCATAACATCTCTGGAAAAAGGGATCGACTTACTTAAGGAGTGTGGCATTCTACCGGTTGAAGATGAGAAGACTTCCGCCACTAGCACTCCGCATGGCTTACCACAGGAATGGAGGCGAGTCACCGCTAAAAATGCTACCTTACATAACTGAAGTGGGCCAAATAGCTTTTCTACTTTCAGTCCCTGAAATACCAGAACTGAACTTATCCCCCCGACACAGGGTCAGCTTAGTGCTGCTTAGGGGTTAATCACCTCCCCCAAGGATGGATGGCAGGGGCCTGGAGGCATCCCACACCATCCTGGGGCACTTGCACTTGCTGCATTTATGCTCCTCTTTTTGTTTTTCCTTTGTTTTTTTTCCCTTCTCAACTTCTCTCTTATTTTTCTCTATTCTACCTATGGTGCCTGGCTGATGTGGTTCAGCCCCGACTCTTGACTCTTTCCGCCCCGTGGAGAAACCTTCCTTTTCAGTGCATGAAGGACTTGTTCATCACATCGACACTACCTTCGCTTATCTGGGTGTCCTATTCTGTGAGTATTAATGTCATAATTGTGAGACCCAGTGGGCTCAACTCAAAATATTTCACACCCAAATATGCCACTTAACATCCTATCACTTAACACCAAGGGTCTGAACCACCCTGTGAAGCGTAAATCTCTATGGAGGGAGGCATCCCTGTACAACAGTGACATTGTGTGCGCACAAGAAACTCATTTTTGTAAGCGGGCACCACCCAAATGCACGCACAGACGGTTTCCCTTTATATTTACTGCAAATGCGGAAATGAAGACCAAGGGTGTTTTAGTGGCTATTAGAGACACTGTGGCCTTTAAATTAATTGAACAAATATCAGACTCTCTGGGTAGATACTTAATATTGATCTGTGAATTGAATTCTAATGTATACACTTTAGTGATTGTCTATTCCCCTAATAGCAGACAGGTGCATTTTTTTAACAGGTTGATGAAAAAGGTTAACTCTTGTAAGCAAGGTCGGTTGCTTCTATGTGGGGATTTCAATATTACCCTGGATCCCCGGATGGATTCCACCACTGCTGTTACTAGAATTCAACCATCCCTATCACAGTCTGTCCACGGGCAGGGATTATATGACGCCTGGCGCTGTTTACATGCCATTGAAAAAGATTATACATTTTTCTCTCCACCACATAGGGTTTACACCAGAATCGACTTTTTATTAGTTGACCAACAGCTACTTATGCAGACAGCTTCGGCTGAGGTGAACTCGATAACGTGGTTGGATCATGCGTCGATAACCCTGTCCGTGGCGGACTCTTACAATCCGGGTATGACACCGGTCTGGAGGTTGAATACTTTTCTGTTGCAACAACCAGAATTGAAAGAAAAAATAAGCACACATTTATTGAACTTTTTAAGCGTCAATGTAGGATCAGTGACTGATCCATGTATTTTATGGAATGCACAAAAAGCATACATGAGGGGTATATTTATTCAATTGGGAGCGGGGGTCCGGAAGAGGAGGCAGCAGAGACATAACGCACTACTTAAAGAAATAAAGGACTTGGAAACGCAAAACAAAACTCAGTTTTCCCAAACCAACTCCCAAAAACTGTCTACACTTAGATCTGACCTTAGATTACATCTGTTAGAAAACTTTGAAAGAGCATCTAAACGACTTAAAATGACTTATTACTCCACTGGCAATAAGGCCGGGAAACTACTAGCGCATACTATGCGAGGGCATAGATATAAACATAGAATTCCATTTATTCTACACCCCACCACCAATCAGAAGCTTTATCACCCACAACAGATTGCTGATGCTTTTAGCTGTTAGTATAGCAGACTGTACAACTTGAAGGACGACCCACTCACTACTCAACCTACACCAGAGACTATCGAACAATTTCTGACAGGCTTGCCCATACCCAAATTGACACTGGACCACATCCAATATTTGAATACCCCGTTCACTATAGAGGAAGTGCAAAGGGCTATTGAGTTACTTCCGATAAACAAATCACCGGGCCCAGACGGTTTCTGTGGGGAAAATTATAAGGTATTTAAATCTACATTGTCACCTCTGTTGCTTCAGGTCTTCCAGTCTGCTGCTGCCTCGTCTTCCTTTCCTCGAGAGATGTTAGAGGCCTTGATTGTTGCGTTGCCAAATCCGGGGAAGGAACCCACCTCTCCAGCTAACTTTAGACCAATATCGTTATTGAATACTGACATTAAGCTTTATGCTAAAATAATTGCCTTACGGTTGGTTGATATCCTACCCACAATTATTCACCCGGCTCAAACCGGATTTACCAAACATAGACAAACCTCGGACGCCACACGTCGCATGATTAAAGTTATCCACCTTGCACAGACGCAGCGAAGGCCTTCTCTGCTCCTGTCTCTGGACGCGGAGAAGGCCTTTGATCGGGTGCACTGGCTCTATATGACTAAGGTGCTGGAGTCCTTTGGTTTCTCTGGCATGGCGCTATCCACGATTCTAGCCCTGTACTCGACACCCTCAGCTAGAGTTTACACATCAGGTATCCTCTCAACCCCATTTACTATTTCGAATGGTACCAGACAGGGGTGCCCCCTGTCACCTCTAATATTTAACTTACTGATGAAACCCCTAGCCATCGCTATTAGAACCCATCTGGATATTAAGGGTTTCCCTCTTGGTGCTCAAACACACTCTATCAGTTTGTTTGCGGACGATGTAGTTGTAGTCATGACGGAGGTGGGCCCTTCTCTAGCAGCAACGCACGCCACTTTGAAATCGTTCGGACGGGTGTCCTACTATAAAGTAAACGATAATAAGTCTTATATATTAGGTTTGGGTATTGATAATTATACTAGCAGCACACTCAAGGCCCAATTTCCATACGTCTGGAGTGCCGGGGGAATCAAATACCTTGGAGTCACCCTAACTGATAAATCAGAACGACTGATCGAAACTAATTATACACAGTCTTTGAGCGAACTTCCTCTGAAGCTCCAGACACTTAATAAGATGGAAATGACATGGTCCGGTCGCTTAGCGGCCTTCAAAATGGTGGTGCTCCCTCAGTTTATTTACTTATTTAGGGCCCTGCCCATTCCAGTGCCCAACGCCTTTTTCCGCACGGCACAAGCTAAACTGAACGCATTCCTGTGGCAGGGAAAAAAGGCTAGATGTGCTTTCCAAAAATTAATTAAAGCCAGATCGGCTGGAGGGGTGGGACATGTGGTTATCCGGGACTATTACGTTGCGGCAGTTCTAGCTCAACTGAAATATTGGTTTCCAGGGAACCACACTCCTCGTTGGAGGGACATGGAATCACACCAGTCTCCTAATGGAAGGCTGTGCGACTTACTTATGACGAGCAGATTCATGCACCGATTCCCACTACACTTGTCTCCCACTATGATAGCAACACTGAAGATGTGGAATCTCTTTCTTAAAGATTCCTTAACTACAGCCCCAGTCAAGGTCATACCGCACTCCATTACGAGCTTACAAGTACTGATCCCGAACTTACACGTTGCACATTGGTAACCAAGGGAATCACCTTAGTAGACGATTTGAAAATCGGGCCTGCCCTCAAAACTTTCCGAACACTCCAGATTGAGTATGCATTGCAGCCCAAGGACCACTATGCATATACCCAAATTGCACATCTACTACAGTCTAATGGAGATACGTCCACTACTGTACCCTGGCAAATATATGATTACTTTCACAATTCAACCGCTTCCATTCGAGGTATTTCACTATTCTATGGCTCCCTACACCAAAAGAAGATCTTTCTTAAATCCCCTTCCATGAGAACTTGGGAATTAGACCTACAAGCAGACTGGACTATCGAACAATGGCAGGCAGCCATAGCATCTGTATATGGAGCTACTAAAAGTGTAAATCTATGGGAATTGTACCAGAAAGTCTTGCTGAGGTGGTACTTAACACCCACAAGATTAGCTAGGTTCAACCCGGGTAAGTCCCCACTTTGTTGGAGACAATGCGGACAAAGGGGATCCCTATTGCATATCCTGTGGGCCTGCCCAAAATTGACAAAATTCTGGAGGGGAATTTTCAAAATTATAGGTGGCATCTTGGCAACGCAAAAGAGGTATGATCCGGGCCTTGCACTTTTGTCTCTAGGTATAGATACAATCCCCCACTCCCATAGACACGCCCTGTCTCAAGTACTACTAGGCGCATGATTAGAGAAAACAAGAAAATGGGCGAACCCAGATCCTCCTATTGTAACGAAAGCCATTGAGACGATTAACTTACATGTTACATATGAAATTATGTTCCTGGCCTCCCAGAACAGACTCCATTCTAGATTTCAAATCTGGAAACCATGGGTAGAATGGCACAAACAATATAGCAATAGACACAACGCCACATAACCTGCACTAATCTCCATATCCTAGCGGACATAACAAGCGGAGCCTAAGCACCTACACTTCTTTGCTCTCCTTTTCTTCTCTATCTCTATTTCTTGCTTCTTTTACTATCTCCTTTGTTACTTTCCATATCAGTATTGACATGCATCCATAAATGTAGACCCGATCGGGGAGCTTATGTATTACCTTAGAGCTAATTTAGGTCTAGGTTCAGCAATCTAGAGGTTATATTTGCTGCTGTTTTCAACTGTTTCAACACTTAATTGTATTCGCACCAGGAGATGTAGGGCGGGTCCTCGGCCTCCGACTGCAGTGTGACCCCCTTGGGGCGGTCGGTGGCGGAGGACCCTTAAAGCCCTGGACTAACAGGGGCATGATGCGGGGTGTACACGGGCACCTTGTGCTCAGCCTAAAATTGTCTTATGTTGTTTCTCCTCTTTTAATGATACCTGTAAGATCTTGCGTGTAAACCTCATGTTGCATATACCACACTTAATGTTTATCAATTGGATGTACTAATATTTGATTGAAAGCATTTTTTCTTACTTGTATGTTCCATGTAAACTTTCTTGAAAATTTAATAAAAACTATTGAAAGTAAAAAAATAAGTCCCTAAATCTATCCCATAATTTAAAATAACTTTTGCGCAAACCAATCAATATATGTGTTTTGGGATTTTTTTACCAAAAATATGTAGAAGAATATATATCAGCCTAAACTTATGAATAAATTAGTTGATGCAAAGTTGATCAAATACCACCAACAGAACTATTTGTGGGGGAAAAAAAAAGGACGTCAATTTTGTTTGGGTACAGCGTCGCATGACCACACAATTGCCAGTTAAAGCGACGCAGTGTCGTATCGCAAAAAATGGCCTGGTCATTAAGGGAGCAAATCCTTCTGGGGCTGAAGTGGTTAAAAGAGATGATGCTACCATCACTCCGTGCCCTTGTTTGTTTTGCACTTTTCCAACAACACCTATGGGGAATTCTGAAGAGACAAGTTGAGCATCACTCTCCATCCAGCATCCAGGCTCTAAAAGTGGTCGTTCTTGAAGAATGGAAAAATATAGATGTTGCAATATTTTACCAACTTGTTCATTCCATTCCTAGAAGACTGAGGGGGTTATTTAATAAAGGCAAATCCACTCTGCACTATAAGTACACTGCAAGTAGACTTGAAAGTGCACTTGCAAGTGCAGTCGCTGTAGTTTGCTGTAGATCTGAGGGGAAGCTCTGAAATGAGGGCAAGCTATGCTGATTTTATCATCCAATCATGTGCAAGCCAAAATGCTGTTTTTTATTTTCCTTGAATGTCCCCCTCAGAGCTACAGTGACTGCAATTCCAAGTGCACTTTCAAGTGCACTCACAGCGCACTTGTAGTGCAACGTGGATTTGGCTTTAGTAAATAACCCCCTTTGCGCTGTCCTTACAAATCACGGAGGCCATACAAAATACTAGATGTAGTAGTTTTTGTTGTGGGGTATACTAATTTTTGCATCAACTAATTTGAGTAGAACTGAAGATTTTGTAATCTAAGTTATATTATTAACCTTACTTTCGTGTAATAAGACAAACAAATGTTCTATCAAAATGTTGCAAATTGTTCTTGTGTTCATTGAGATATTGATTAAAATGTTACTTTTCAAAAGGGGGTGTACTTAATTATGCTGAGCATTGTATATACAAGTAAAGGTTTTCAGGAAATATGTAGTAACTGCTTGTACGGGTGATTATACTAGATAGTCTGGAACATGGCTCGCATAAAGGAATGAATGGGGCTGCATTATACATGTGCACTAACAGAAAGAGCTGGTGGAGGCTTTTTATGCTGACTGTAGGGTTCTTGGAATGGGCTGTACATTGAAACTGCTGGAATAGGGAGGGAAGTAAATATTTACCATGGCGGTCTGCACTCAGGAGGATTGGGGAATTAAGGCCAAGTTTGTTAAAACTTAACTTTTTAAATACTTGTGGAAAACAATGGGGCTGATTTACTAAAAGGGTAGAAATAAAATAAAAAAAGAAGCGAGTTAAGAATAAAAAAAAGGATTCTTTCTTGCACAGGATTAGATGATTTACCTGAACATGGCTTCATTTATTTTACTTTACCTAGTGAATGTTCTCTACTCCATTAGTTTATTACCCCTTTATTACTGGATGCTCAGTATGGTTCGTTTATGTAACATTTAACGTGATAAGGAGGATTTTTACAAAGTTTGCACATGAGCTGCCTGAGATTTGCTAAACAGCTAGCTATGATATGAGAGAGCAAGTATAAAGAGCTCACAACAGACTCTATGGGGGTTATTTATGAAAGGCAAATCAACTTTGCAGTATAAGTGCAAACTACAAGTGCAAAGGACACTTGAAATTGCACTTAAAGTGCAGTTGAAAGTGCAGTCGCTGTAAATCTAAGCCCTTGTACACACGGTAGGACATTCCGACAACAAAATTCATCGGATTTTTTCTGACGGATTTTGTCCGAAACTGATGTTGCATACACACGGTCGGACAAAGTTGTCGGAAAATCCGATCGCTCAGAACGTGATGACGTTATTTCGTTACGACGGGACTATGTTCAGGCTAGTAGCCAATAGCTTTGGTCTCGTAATTTGATCTGAGCATGCGTGGCACTTTGTCCGATCGGAATTCTCTACAAACGATCAGACAAAGTCTGACCGGATCATGTTGTCTGAAAATGTTATATCCAGCTCTCAAGCTTAGTTGGTCGGACATTCCGACGAAAAAAGTCCGATGTAGCCCACACGTGGTCGGATTATCCGACAACATGGTCCGATTGGACCTTTTTCGTCTGAATTTCTGACCGTGTGTACAGGGGCTAAGGGGTAGATCTGAAATGAGGGGAAACTCTGCTGATTTTATCATCCAATGATGTGCAAGCTAAAATGCTGTTTTTTATTTTCCTTGCATATCCCCCTCGGATCTACAGCGATTGCACTTCCAAGTGCACTTTCAGTGCAATTTCAAGTGCACTTTGCACTTGTAGTGCAATGTGGATTTGCCTTTCGTAAATAACCCCCTATGTGTGGGTACTATTAGACTAGTTTCACACTGCTGTGATGCAATTTTGACCCAACTTTCAGTGGGATGATGTAGTGCAACTTTGATTACACGTGCATACTAACAGGAAGATCTGGCAGAGGCTTTGCAGCTTTGATAAGGTTTATATATTCTACGAGACAAATAATTCACTAGAAGCATGCCAAAGAATTACTACCTTTTCCAAAATCTTCCCATGCTGAGTTGCATAGATGTGAACAGGCCCCATTGAAAGCATTGTGATTTCCATTGTCATGCAATTCTGTGCAACTCAGGTTGCATCTGAAATTGCACTAGTGTGAACCAGATCTTAAATGGAATAGCAAGAGAAATATTTGTTTAAATTTTGATATATATCAGTTTTTGGTCCATTCATGTAAAAACTGAAAATACATTTCCTATTTGGATTCACTGTAAAAAAATATTTCCTGACAGGCTCCATGGCAGCATACGTGTGGGTTAGCCCCGCCTCCATAATTACCCAATAGGACCTCTACTCCCATAAATCTTTGCTCCAAGCTGCTATCCGTGTTCCTTTTTTGTCCTCCTCCATAGGACAGGTGTTTCCTATCTGAAGAGATCTTCACTACGATCAAGTCGGCCGACTATCAAGCTTTTGTTCCTCCGATAGGCCCTGTCTGTTAAGCATGGGTATGGAGTGTATGGCAGAGTAGCGCTGAAGGCTTGGTTTGTCCGAAGAGAAGTGCGCAAGGCTTATTACCTGCTATGTAAGGTGGCCATTATCTGCCCGGTGGATCGGTGGTGTGTGCTTGAACCTGTTCGGCCAGATGATCGTTGGTGGAGTGGTGAGCTGTAAAAATTCAGTTTTTCATGGCAGCAGTGTTTATGTGTTTTCTTTTTTCTACCTGTGTCTTTTTCATATGCCAACTGGTTCTTGTGCATAGGCGCTGACGCTTCCGCGTTCCAGCAGCCTTTCTCTCCCTGTTTCCGGGTCCAGCGCTGCGTTCTGTGCATGCGCGGACCCAAATCCAAAGCGAGGCTTGGTTCCCGCGCATGCGCGCGGGCATCTCGCGTCTGACGCCGCTGATGACGTCATGAGCGCCATATTTAAAACACAGTGAGAGATATCAGAATTTGGGAATGATTGCAGGAAATTCAGCGACTTCCCGGGCCATTCTCTGGTTGGTGTAAGGTAGGTTATGATCTGCTCTGATGTATTGTTGCTCCTGTGTTTTGTATGGCTGCTTATGAGGGTCTATTGTTGTTACAGTCAGCGTTCGTAGTCATGGATGCCTCACTGCCTACTAGTGACCTGCCCGCTTGTAACAGGTATGTGCATGGCTGGATTGCTGTGTATATGTGGAGTATTCCTTAGCATTTGATACCAGCCTGGTCTGTATCTCTCTCTCTTTCTTGTACATTTCCTTATAGCCCTTCTAGGTCTGAACCGCATTACAGTGCGCATAGTCGCAGTGGATCGTCAAAATCGCACCACCGCAAATCATCGTCAAAGTCTGGTTACCGTAGGTCTTCCAGATCTGAACAACGCAGTGGTCACTCGCACTCAAGCAGAGGACCAGATAATTCATGTTGGGGCTGTAAGATGCCCATCCCATCAGACAAATCGCTCTGTGATCATTGCTTCTCTAAAGTCGCAGATGAAAGAGATGGTGCGGATCAACGCTTGGAATCTATGGTGAGAAGGGTGGTAAAGGAATCCCTGCAGCAGAGGGAAGCTCATCACGCTATGGAATCCCCCTCAGACCCATTATGTCCTTCAGGAGGTGAAGGGCTCTTACAAGAGACTGGGGAATCTTCTCAACCAAGCCACCACTCTGTGCTCTTGTCTGACAGCGAATCGGATCCAGAGGATCCAGGAGTAGGATTTGATTATGCTTTAGTACCTGCTCTTGTCAAGGCAGTGAAAGAAGCTTTAAAATGGGAAGAACCCACTACTTCTCCCCTCCCCAAACAAAGAAAGTTTTTCAAACAACTCAAAAAGGAACGGCAACATTTTCCTTTCCTATCTGAATTGGGAGAAATCATTACTGAAGAGTGGAGCAAGATTGATAGGAAGAGCTCCATGCAATCAAAGGTGTCTAAATTGTACCCCTTTAAGGAGGATGATGTGAAGCACCTTGAATCAGCTCCTCTGGTAGACGCAGCACTTATGCGTTTAGTCAAATACGTGACTCTCCCTTTGGAAGACACGGTATCTTTCAAAGATCCGTTAGAGAGAAGAATTGACTCAGATCTGAAAAGAATTTATCTAACTTCAGGGATGGCTTGTAAACCAACTTTGGCTTTAGCCGCAGTCTCAAAGGCTATTGAAACATGGGCCGACAATGTTGAAGAGTTCTTGAGAGGTATGTCAGTGAATACGGCTAAAGATTCTCCTATTCAGGAGATCAGAATGGCATCAGCCTTTTTGGGGGAGGCATCTATTGACATTACCCGCCTTCTGTCTCGGGCTATGTTGGCAGCAGTCTCGGCACACCGTGCTTTGTGGCTCCGTCCCTGGTTGGCGGATCCAACATCTAAGTAGGCATGGTGTCGTATACCATTTGAGGGAACCTCCTTGTTTGGTAATAAACTAGATAGCGCCATATCCCGGGCCACAGGTGGGAGGTCTGGGTTCCTCCCTCAAGACAGACGTCTTCAAAACCAAAAACGTATTTTTCCAAGAAGGCAGACCTCGGATCGCGCTAGAGAAGCGCGCAGTTATAGACCCGGCAGGGAGTTCTCTAGATCTTGGAGGTCCAGACAATTCTCCCTTAAGAAAACCTCAAAGGGGGCTTCTGCAGGTAATCAAGATTCTACCAAATCTTTTTGAAATTGGGCCCGCTCAAACATGTCAGGTGGGGGCTCGCCTTCTTCACTACCGGCATGTTTGGGCGGCCTCAATTCAAGATTATTGGACCGTCAAGACGGTTTCCTCGGGTCACAAATGGACTTTCATCAACACTCCGAGATTAAGGTTCGTTCCCACAACAATTCCAGGCTCAGAGGAAAAGAAACAGGTCCTATTGACCTACGTAAGTTGTTTGCTGGATCAAGGCGCAGCTGTGCCCGTGCCGGAAGACGAACGTGGCGAAGGCATGTATGGAGGCCGGTGATAGATTTGACCCTCCTCAATTCCTTCATTCGCAAGGAAAAGTTCAAGATGGAGTCTCTTCTTACAATCCAACAGTCGGTGCAGCTAGGGGATTGGTTAATCTCAATCGATTTGAAGGACGCATACTTTCACGTGCCAGTAGCAAGGGATTTCCAGCAATTTCTCAGTTTCGCAGTTGGCGATCAACACCTCCAGTTTACCTGTCTCCCATTCGGGTTGACAACATCTCCTCGGGTCTTCTCCAAGGTACTCCTAGCGATAGTAGCTCTTTTACGAGTCAAAGGAGTTCGTCTCCATCATTATCTGGACGATTTGCTCCTATTATCTCAGGACAGAGATCAAATTCTGGAACACAAGAGTTTAGTCATCTCCACTCTGCAGACATTTGGTTGGCTCCTGAACCTAGAGAAGAGCCATCTGGTTCCAACTCAAGTGATCGTGTTTCTAGGGGCTCAGTTCGACACATTAAAAGGCACTATCTCTCTGCCGTAGGAAAAAATCAGTGTGATCCGGGACAGGATTCACAAGGCTTGGGAATCATCTCATCTTTCGGCTCTACAATGCTTGAAAGTGATCGGCACAATGACGGCCACCATCCCTATGGTGAAGTGGGCCCAGTGGCACACTCGTCCCTTCCAGAAAGGGTTTCTGCAACAGTGGGACTCGTCCAATCAAACACAGCACATACGCCTTACACCAGCGATGAGGATGTCTCTCCTCTGGTGGCTTCAAGGGAAGAATCTACGCAACCATCATTCGATAGTCCCCATTTCCTGGGTAATAGTAACCTCAGATGCCAGCAACAAAGGTTGGGGCGCTCATTGCCTTACGGAAGTAGCTGAAGGAAGGTGGTCATTCCCGTCGCGGTGTGTGGTCTCCAACATCCTGGAGTTGAGAGCAGCCTTTCAAGCACTCATAGCATTTCGCCATCTAGTGGCAGGGTCGTCAGTAATGTTAAGACTGGACAACACAACTGCGGTGGCCTATATAAAGAAACAAGGAGGGACTCGCAGTTGGTCTCTATTACGAGAAGTAGAACCGATAATGAACTGGGCTCAGAAGAATGTGGTTAACATTTCTGCTGTATACATCCCAGGGGTCCAGAATGTTCAAGCAGATTTTCTGTCAAGGGTCAAAATAGACAACAACGAGTGGTCCCTTCACAGGGATGTCTTCGAGTGGCTTCTGACTCTGGGAGTATCTCCAGAGGTCGATCTGTTCGCTTCGCCGTACAATCGCAAGATGCACAGATACTACTCGAGGTTCAGGGATCCTCAGGCATTCGGGATAGATGCTCTCACGGATTGTTGGAAGTTCCAGAGAACCTACGCCTTCCCTCCAGTTCCTGTAATCCTACAGTTCCTTCGGAGGCTCAGAGGGGAGAAGGTGGAGATCATTGCGATAATACCATTCTGGCCCAACAGGCCTTGGTTTCCTCTGCTGTTGCTCCTCAGCTATCAGGACCCAGTTCCCCTGCCTCTCAGGCCAGATCTACTGTCTCAGGGCACACTGTTATACCCGTGCCCATCCTGTCTACACCTCAGGGCATGGTTCTTGAGAGGGGAAGGCTAGAAGCTCTGGGTTGCCCAGAAGAAGCGATTCCAACCCTTCTTAGTGCCAGACGGAAGAGTACCAATAAAGTGTACGAACGTATATGGGCCAGGTTTATGGGCCACATGTCTTCTAGGTCAAATTCATATAATTCTCCGGCAGTTCAAGATATCTTGTCTTTCCTTCAGTCAGGGTTAGACTTGTCTCTGGCAGTTAGTTCTCTTAGGCCGCGTACACACGCGGGGACTGTTCGCCCAACTTTGTCCGCTGAACAGTGTTTCGGCGGACAGTCCGCCCGTGTGTGGGCTTTCAGCGGACAGTTTCAGCGAACAGTCTGCTGAACAAAGTTTTTCGGAAATTCCGAAAAACTGTCCGCTGAAACTTGGTTTCAGCGAACAGTCCCCTCGTGTGTAGGCTTGTTCGTCAAACTAAGTTCCGCGCATGCTCAGAAAGGATTTACACGCCGAAAGTTGTAATGCAGTGTATAGGACGTCATATTTTCCGTCCCGTCGTACGTGCCGTTCACGTCATCGCACACGGTTTCAGCAAACTGTTCGTTCGTCGTGTGTGGGCAAGTCCGTCCATGCTAATTTTGAGTGGACTGTTCGCTGAAACTGTTTGACGGACAAAGTTGAGCGAACAGTCCCCGCGTGTGTACGCGGCCTTAGAGTACAAGTTTCAGCCATTTCAGCCTTTACAGGAGTTTCGTGGGCGAATCATACCTTAATTCAACAATTCTTTAACCCCCCTGACGGTATTCCCGAGTCTGGCTCGGGGTGGAATTTTCATACCAAAAGCGGTATCCCCGAGCCAGACTCGGGACTGCATCGTTGGATCCAGGAGGAGGTTTACTTACCTTCTCCCTCGGATCCAGCGTTGTCTCCCTGCTGTACGAGCGAGCCGTGTCTCGCTCGATGCATCACATCGCCGATCTCCGTGCCCTGCGAGCGTTGCGGCGCACGGGGACGGAGATCGGCGCCAAATTCAAAAAGTGAAACAAACAGTAAACATACAGTATAATGTAATCTTACAGATTACATTGCTGTATGTAAATATTTCACATCCCCGTTGTCCCTAGTGGTCAGCCCAGTGTCCTGCATGCAGTTTTATGTAATAAAAACTGTTCTTTATGCCTGGAAACTGGAGATTGTCCATAGCAACCAAAACTGTCCCTTTACATCAAAAATGGTTTTAGACCAGCTAGAAAACAGCGATAATAAATTGGAATCACTCGCAGAATTGAGCGATAGCGATTTGTGGGGAGATCTGTCATCAAATACTGAAAAGTAATGACAGTGACAATTCTGTAACTGAGCAAATTTCTGTGTTTTTGATTTGATTACATTATTGAATAATTTTTATTATTGTTATATTATTATTTGGTACAATTATTTATAATTATTTATTATATTATAATTTATGATTTCATTTTTCAAACTTTATTATACCCGGGATGTCTGCTAGACTCTGGTTTGGACAGATTTAAGTGAGTTATTCCTAACAATTGCAGGACTACAATATAAAACACCAAATTTTCATGCAAAATAATGGTACCGCTTTTAGCACCTAAAATCCGAAATAATCGTACCGCCAGGGAGGTTAAAGGAGCCATCAGGCTTAGGCCTCAAAAAAGGCCCAGGTTTCCCAAATGGGACCTTCCGTTAGTATTGGACTTTCTTTCTGATCTTGGGAAAGGTTTGGATGCTCCCCTGTCTTTAGGAGATCTCACTATCAAGGCGGTGTTTCTGGTGACAATAACTTCAGCCAAAAGAGTGTCGGAAATTAGGAATCTTGGGTCTGTTGAACCATTTCTAACTTTCTTTCCGGACAGAGTGGTCCTGATCCCTATGCTTGGGTCAAATCCAAAAGTTACATCAGTATTTCATGAAAATCAGGAGATCGTGCTACCTACGTTTAGAATGTCAGACAACCAAGAGATTTATCCCCTGGATGTTGGTCGCACCTTGAAGCAATATCTGGACGCTACAGCCTCGTTCAGACGAACAGACTTTCTTTTTGTCCTTCTCCATGGCAAAAATAAAGGGATGCGAGCATCAGTAAGATCAATCTCATCTTGGGTGGTCCAAACGATTCAAAGGGCATACAAGGCAAAGGGCATGGTTCCTCCTGAGGCAGTGACGGCTCATTCAACTCGGGGCATCTCGACCTCTTGGGCAGCAGTTCGACATGTCGCACCAGAAGTTATCTGTAGAGCAGCTTCCTGGTCTTCAATTAATACTTTTGTTTCCCATTATTGTGTAGAGCCAGCTGCGCTTTCTTCTGTTAATTTTGGTTTACAAGTATTGTCAGTGGACAATGAAAAAAAAAAAAAATTCTAGTTTCTTAGCCCACCCGGGTGTGTTTGGCGAGTTATTTCCCACACGTATGCTGCCATGGAGCCTGTCAGGAAAATGGAAAATTTATATCAAATACTTACCGTAATTTTCCTTTCCTGATGGGCTCCATGGCAGCAGGAGTTCCCTCCCAAATGTTGGAGTAGGCTAGTTACGGAACACGGATAGCAGCTTGGAGCAAAGATTTATGGGAGTAGAGGTCCTATTGGGTAATTATGGAGGCGGGGCTAACCCACACGTATGCTGCCATGGAGCCCATCAGGAAAGGAAAATTACGGTAAGTATTTGATATAAATTTTCCATTTTTTAGCCATGCATGACCTCATATGCAACCTCATCACTAGTTTTTGATGACAAAAAAACCCTAAAAAATAAAGGTAACCTGCCGCCAACACTTAACGTGTTGCTGCTGAACCCACAACAGTAAAATCAGTCTGTATATGCAGAAAAAGCATGCTTGTTATACTCAGTGTGGAACCTAAGGAGTTAATCCCCTGCATTGTGTAAAAGGGCTGTTTAATCCTGTATGCACAGATCCTCTCCTTCTTCCACTGACTCCAAAACATGTCTGAATAAGACAGAGTTAGTGGTGTCAGGTTGCACATGCTCAGTTTGGTGTGTATTGCTGGAGAGTTTTTTTCTCTTGGGAGAGTGCATGTGATTAGCACAGGGCCAATCAGCACTGTCCAGATAGAGGGTCAGGGGGTCTATATCCTGAAAGGACAGTCAGTGCAATATAAAAACTCATCCTACAAAATTTAACCAGGCACTAATAGAAGTCACAAGATTGCTATATACTGCTGTTGAGAAGTACAAAATCATCTGCAGAATGCATGCCAAAACTGCACCCAACTGCAGTTGACAAGATGTATCACATAAGGTCCAGGTCCAAAGGAGTATAGTTTTGTATGTACAACTTGAAATTAACAAAAAGAGGTTGATTTGCTAAAAGCAAATATGCTGTCCAATACTGCAAGGGAAATTGCAGTTTGCACAGAAATATTTCCATATCTTAGTGAATGAATTGCTGTTGTAAAACATATATAAAAAAGCCAGGACAGTGCAAACACCCCCAAAATTACTACTTTATTGAAAATTAAACACCTCAAAATGATATACATGGCAGCATACTAGTGATAGAGCTCCGCCTCTTGAACACTCCCTCAGGACCAGTGAATAGCATAAAGGACTAGCTAGCTGCCCCCCATTCTTCTTCTTTCCCTCATACTTCCATGCACCAGTGGAGAGTAAGCAGTTCTATGTCCCCACCTCTGCCTCAGTGCAGTAGCCATCTGGGTTAGCCTCTCCCAGTGTGAAGCCCCAGCACTCAGGCTGCTAAATGTGCTAATAGCCTGGGATCCCCCTTCCATGGTTCTTGGGGAACTGCAGTGTTTCCTCATTAGGAGCGAAATCTGCCATCATGTAAGTGTCTGTTTCTCTTTTGAGTGCCTCCCATGTCTCGATTTTTTTTAGTGTTCTGTTCCTCTCTTGTTTGCCCATGTGGGGATCTAGACTGAGCTGCCTGGGGCATCCCAGGCCTCCCTATAGGGAAAGAATGGCCGCCCAGTGCTGTTTTTCTTTGGCCAGGGCACATTTGATGACATCATCGGGCTGTGACGGCCATCTTGCTTATGGACAAAAGCTCCCTCTTTCCAGTAAGAGCTTTTCTCTTGGTGCCCCCTACTGCTTTTTAACAGGTAGGACACCAAAAAAAAGAAAACGTGTGTGTGTGTGTGTGTGTGTGTGTGTATATAATATAGTGCTGTGAGAAAGTATTTGCCCCATCCTGTTTTGTTTTTTTGCATATTTCTTACACTTAAATGATTGCAGACTGGATGGTTACAAATCTCTCCCTCTCATCGTCTATGGAGTCCATTTTCTCTTGGTCAAATAACCCAAAAAAAGAAGACTGACCATAGTGCAATACAGTCTGTTTTATTATAAAAAAGGCTACACTTACATCTGTAAGAAGATTATTCGCATGGGTTTAAAAGTAATGCCGGCTAGCAGAAAACAAACGGAGCCCCTCCTCCTAGTAAATTGCGTGGTGACGTCAGTACGTACTAGACATGTGCATTCGTTTTTTTCCGAATGCATTTTCATCCAAATTTCAGCTATTTTCGTTTTCCTTTTGACAAACGATAACGAAAGCACAGAATCTGAAAAACGAAAGATCCAACATAAATAAATGCTTTATTTTCGTTTTCATTGTTACAACAGTTCGATATAGAATAGGAGATTCGACGTGACTCTGACAATAACAATCTGTGTCTATAGAACCTGTGGTCGAATGTGCATAACCTTACCTCTATTAGTCCAAGATTATATAGAGAAAATATTCGACAGAGAAAAAAGATTTGACAGAGAGAAAAGATTCTGCAAGTTAAGCCCCATACACACTATCAGTTTTTCCTTCAGATTGACCAAAACCATGTAGTAGAAGGGCCTGGCTGATAGCATACAAATTGAAACTCCTAAGGTTTGACCTCATATTATATGGTTTTGGTAAATCTAAAGCAGAAAACCTGATAGTGTGTATGGGGCTTTACTGTCCTAAAAAGTGTTTGGGGACCTGGGTCCTGCCCCAGGGGACATGTATCAATGCAAAAAAAAGTTTTAAAAACTGTCGTTTTTTCGGGAGCAGTGATTTTAATAATGATTAAAGTGAAACAATAAAAGTGTAATATTCCTTTAAATTTCGTACGGGGGTGTCTATAGTATGCCTGTGAAGGGGAGCATGTTTCTGGTGCTTAGAACTGTCCCTGCACAAAGTGTCATTTATGCAGGAAAAAAAGTCCTTTAAAATCACTCACAGCTATTATGAATTGTTGGCTCCGTAATACAGAGAACACTCATTGAAAGTCATTGCTAAAAATAAATAAATACATTTTTAAAAAAAAGCGTGGGGGTCCCCCAAATTCAATTACCAGGCCCTTCAGGTCTGGTATGGATATTAAGGGGAACCCTGCGTCAAATTTTAAAAAAAATTTGACGTGGGGTTCCCCCTAAATATCCATACCAGACCCTTTATCCGAGCACGCAACCTGGCAGGTCGCAGGAAAAGAGGGGGGACGAGAGAGCGCCCCCCCCTCCCTCCTGAACCGTACCAGGCCACATGCCCTCAACATTGGGAGGATGCTTTGGGGCTCTGTGACCTCAAAGCACCCTGTCCCCATGTTGATGAGGACAAGGGGCTCATCCCCACAACCCTGGCCGGTGGTTGTGGGGGTCTGCGGGCGGGGGGCATATCAGAATCTGGAAGCCCCCTTTAACAAGGGGACCCCCAGATCCCGGCCCCCCCTGTTTGAAATGGTAAGGGGGTACAAAAGTACCCCTACCATTTCACAAAGAAAGTGTAAAAAATAGTTAAATAAGACAAACACACTTTTGAAAAATTCCTTTATTAAAAATAAAAAAAAATAAAAAAAGATTCCAGCGGTGGTAATCCACTCTTGCTATCCAGCGACGGATGATCATCTCTCCGACATTGTGTGTAATCATTGTGGTGCCATTAACAAGAAAAAGTGATTTTTTTATTATGAACTTTTTTCATATGTCTTGATTGAAACTTTTATAGCGCAGCTTCTCTCTTCTATGTATTTAATTTTTTCTCCTCTCTCTTTCATGTCAAAAAACCTTATCTTTCTAGTGCTATTTTCCTTTTTGGCTATGCTCGTTTCAGCTGGCAGTCCTTTTTGTCCTCAAGCTATGAGTCAGTCACTGCTTATGCAAAAAGACCCTCAAATTCAAAGGTACGGGACCACCGTATTGGTAAGTTTGAAGGAAAAGAGTGCCTCCTTATGCGGATTGGTTTTTTCAGCCCCGCATGCTCATGCTCTCAAAGATCAAGAGCCAGGGAAAGGCGAACGGTCTTTGGAAAAGTGTAGCCCTAGATGCCACACGCACTCAAGGGAAAAAGTTCCAAGGAAGACATCTTATCGCCTCTTCCCCAGAGCAACCGCAACAAGAATCCTGCAGGGCCTGTGGCGCAGCTCCTGTACCCAATAGTTTGGTGAGTAAAGACCTCCCAGAGGTGTTTGCAGTTAACACGTAACACCAAATGTCTTTATTATTTATGGTGTGAGAGTCTATTTTGAACTCACTTCAATTATCCTGGCCAGAAAGCCCCCTCCTAGTTGTTACTAGAAGAGAAACCTGGCACCTTGGCATTTGGTGCTCAACCACTTATTTCTGACAAATGGGCAGCCTGCAGATAACAGTAACTCCTCTTCATAGACCCTGAGCTGCTTGGTTTCAGTTTTTTTCCTTCGTGGAACAGTGTATCCAGGTGGCCATGCAGGCCATTAGAAGGGTAAAGAGAAAACTCATATTTACCCTTTCTTCCAAATGGCAATCCCTTCTCCGTTTATGGAAGAAATTTAATCAACCATTGATTGTTTCTCATTTGATTGTCTATACAAATGTTATTCCCATCAGAGACTGGATATAGCATCACTGAAATCCATTGCTCCTCCTCCAGACCATTTCTCTCCCACTGAGCTGCCAAATCCACCACAAAAGTGGATGGGCTGCTACAATACTTATAGACACTTCAGACTCAGGGGGTCCTTGTCCCATTCACAGGGAAGATTGCATGCTTTCTACCCAACCCTGTTTGTAATTTGCAGGGGACAGTGGCTAGCATCCAGTTGCACATCAGAAGAGGTTGAAACTTTTTGGCCTTCTAAGGCCGCGTACACACGGCCGGACTGTCTGGCCAACTAAGTCCGTCAGACAATCCGACAGACAGTCCGTCCTACTTTTGAATGAACGGACTTGACCACACACGATGAACAGACAGTCCGCTGAAAGCTTGCGAGATGACGTGTACAGCACGTATGACGGGACTAGAAATACGACGTCCAATACACTGCAATGCAACCTTCGGCCGTGTAAATCCTTTCTGAGCATGCGCCATACTTAGTCCGTCCAACTTGCCTACTCACGAGCGGACTGTCCGCTGAAACCAAGTTTGGACGGACAATATTACGGAAATTCCGAAAGACTTAGTCCGCCAGACTGTCCGCTGAAAAAGTCCGCTGAAGCCCACACACGAGCGGATTGTCTGCTGAAACACGTTTCAGCAGACCAAGTCCGTCAGACAGTCCGCCCGTGTGTACGCGGCCTTAGAGATCATTAAGATGGAGTCCATTCAAACAACCAGATGGCTGGATGCTACTGCTGGATCGTCACGATGCCTATCGTCACATCCCAATTTTTTTTTTCTTTTCCTTCCAAAATAAGTATGTTTGGTGATCAGTTAGACACATTTCCACTTAAACAGCCTTCTTTTTGGCTTATAAATATCTCTGAGGATGTTTGCAAGGGTCTCAGTGCCGTGTCACCTCCACACAGAGAACAGTTTCGCCACAACCTGGATGTCCTTCTTCTATCCAAAAGACTGGAACAATTGCTGTCACACCAAAAGGTCCTCATATATACCCTACAGAGATATGGCTGGGTTATCAACTTCACAAAAAAGGAAAAAAGGGAAAGCAAAGCCAACTTTCTCCAACCCAACGGTTAATGTACCTGGGGGTGTTCTGCTAATTCCTCTATTTTGCTTCCATCAGAGAAAGTGGTGACAGTCAGGAACAGAATTCTGAGGACAGATACTTCTGCTTGTTTGATGGCTTTTCAGTGCCTCAGTCTTCTGGGCACAACGTTGTCATGCATACTGATAATTCCTTGGGCGCATGGGCACCTGCACAAGTTTCAACTAGGATTCTTAGTACAAGAGAGAAAACAGGATCTAGCACAGTTAACAGTGTCACTCAGTAATAGTAGTGGTCCGTGGTGATGGAAAGACCTTGAGGAAGTCACAGGCCCATTAGAAACGTTAGACTGGATAATTGTTACAAATCATGTCTGCAAGACAGCCTAGAAGATGCACTGCAAGGGACTGCCGGTCAAGGCAAGCAGAGATTCCCAGCCAAGGAGGGTAGTCTCAATTGTGCTGTAAGTTCAAACAGCCCTTTCATCACTTTGCCCTTGCTACACAGAATCAAGGGAAAACCAGTCTCCTTGCAGTTGAGCAACAGGGCAGCAGTTGCCTATATTGAGCTCTAGGGAGGAACTCACAGTGATATGCTTTTGAGAGAGGTGAAACCCATAGCGTCTGGGTCGGAAGATCATCAGTAAATTCCGTAAGCAGTTTACCTCCCAGCAGATTTTTGAACACACAGGCAGACTGACTATCGTGCAAGCTTCCCAGAGACAACAATGAGTGGGTCTATGTCCCAGGTCTTCTCTGAGCTTGTCCACAGGTGAGGCCTACCACAGACAGAACTCTTAACTTCCCACAGCAACACAAACTTTGGGTATGTCTGACCTTGTTTCCGCACTCAAAGCACAGGGGGAAGATGCTCTGGTCTCTCCTTGGGGCTGCAATCTAGCCTATACATTTTTCCCCCCAACATCTCTTGTAATGAGAGTCCTCTTGAGTCTGTCAAGGGAGAACACATTGGCCAGGAAGCCCTCGGTTTTCTCTGGCCATTCATTTCAGGATACAAAAGACATTTCCCCTCCACAACATATGCAGACTGGGGCTGCAAGCAGGGGTGCTAAAACGGGAGGCTGGGCAACTCAGGTTGCTCCAGATTTGCTCCAGAGTGATCTTTACCCAGCTGTGTGCAAAAATGTACTCTACTTACAACATCTATGTCTAAATCTGGAACAAGTTTGCTTTTTCTCAGTAGGGCCAGACATTGATCCTACTGCCACTTTCGGTGACAGCTGTGCTATACTTCCTCTAGGCCATATTGTCCGCTATATCGACAATAACACATTTAAATGTCCAAGAATCCTTCAGTTTGCACAACTTTTGAAGGCAGTCATGAGGATTTGGTCACCAAGGAAAAGAGATCTATTGGTGTTACTGGATCTCATTGTTTGTTCCAACAGAGCAGTGTTCGGTTCAGGCCTTTACCTACAAGGCAGTATCTATTACAAGCACTTTAAGCAGAAGGTTGTCTGAGATTCAAGCTCTTGGAGCTTCAAAGAAAAAAAAAGTTTTCTTTACATAAGGAGTAGAGTTGGGTCTTGTAGATCATCTTGCATCAAAAGTGACTTTCCAGAACATCACATAGGAAAGTAACACAAACGGGTCATTTTCAGAACCTTAAAGATGTACCTGTCCACAATAGCTTCTTTCAGGTCATCTAATAAACCTTTTTGTCATTCCAGCTGGAAATAATCAAGGAAAAGAGGTTACCTGACTTTACTCCAGCAGGCTTGGTTGTGCATATAGGACAAGGGGTCATGAGCCTCCATCAGCGGTCAGTCATGAGCCTCCATCACCAGAGTGGTTGCAGCCTCATAGGCAGCACATTCCAGAGCATCTATAGTGTCCATCTGTAGATAGGTATCATAGTCATCCCAGCATACCTACTCAAAATTTACCAAGTAGACCTGGGTGCCTTGTGATCAAGGAACTTTGTAGCAAGGACTATTCAGTCCTTTGTCCCATCCTAATTAGAAGATTGGTTTGGCAAGTAGAACCCACCTTGTCAGCTAGTTACTGTATTTATCACCAGTATGCTGCCATGTTGGCATCAGGAAAACAGAAAATTGCATCAAATACTTACCTTAACTTCCCTTCCCTGATGCCAAACCATGGCAGCATACGGATCCACCCTGTATGTATTGTGTTACAAAGAATGGGGCTAACTAGTCCTTTTTTTTATGCTTTTCACTGGTCCTGAGGATGTGGTCAAGAGGCGGAGCTCTATCACTAGTATGCTGCCATTTTTGGCATCAGGAAAGGAATATTACGGTAAGTATTTGATACAATTTTCAATTTGTTTTTGCACAACTTTTAGAAACAAAGAAACTTACTGGTTTTGAGGCAGTTTAAAGTTACCCCCTGAAGCCAAGTAGTAGCAATAAAATTCCCCTCACCCTGTTATCTGTGGTCACTGGCATTTTAAACTTCCCCACCCCTCATCATTGGTTGTCAGAGGCACTTTAAAAACCTTGAATCTGCTGCTGTGTTTCTCTTCCTACAATCCTTTTGTGTTTGTTCCTCTACATTTCCTTTGTATTGTGTTTGTCTCTAATGCCGCGTACACACAAGCAGACTGTATGGCGTACTTAGTCCGTCGAAACACATTTCAGCGGACAATCCGCTCGTGTGTGTGCTTCAGCGGACTTTTTCAGCGTGCAGTCCGGCGTACTAAGAATTTCGGTTTTTTCGAAATTCTGTCCGTCGTACTTTGGTTTCAGCGGACAGTACGGTCGTCAGTATGCTAGTTCGACGGACTAAGAATGGCGCATGCCCAGAAAGGATTTACACGGCGGAAGGGTGCTTTGCTGTGTCTTGGACTTCTTATTTCTAGTCCCGTCGTACGTGCTGTACACGTCATCACGCAAGCTTTCGACGGACTGTTTGGGTATCCGTGTGTGGTCAAGTCCGTCCAGTGGAAAGTACGACGGACTGTCCGTCGGATTGTATGACGAACTAAGTACGCCATACAGTCCGCTCGTGTGTACGCGGCATAACTGCATTTGTGATTACTGAAATTGTCAATCACAGTGAAGTGAACTGAGAATTGTGATGTTTATTTTTGTCTCTGATTTATCATGTTGTGTGGTAATTAGATATTTCTTAAGTAGGCTGCATGAAAAAAAGAACATTACAATGTATGCCCAACAAGCACCAGCAATGTACTGGTATGTTGCTGGACTTTGAGTGGTTATACCAGAATAATTCCTGCAGGTTTAGGTATTATCTTGGTATCATTCTTTTCAGCAAGCGGTGGGCTTTCATATAAAAGCAATCCTAGCAGCTAAATAGCCTCTAGACTGCTTTTATAAGCAGTAGGAGGGAACATCCCCCCTCCCACCATCTTCCATGGTTTTCTCAGGCTCTCCTGTCCAAACAAGGAACCCGAGAATGCACCCGGTGGTTCAACTAGCTGACCATAGAGCTGATCAGAGACCAGAATGGCTCCAATCATCTTTATGGCCTAAGAAACCTGAAGCTAGGAGCATTTCATGACTTAGGTTTCGCTAGATATAAACAGCGCCATTGGGAAATTGGCAAAGCATTTTATCACACCAATCTTGTGGTGTGGTCAGATGCTTTGAGGGCAGTGGAGAGATCTAGGGTCTAAAAGAACCCAATTTTTAGGCTTGTGCAATTCGTTTCGTAACGAATCGAAATTCGGCCAAATTTTGCATCTTTCGGACATTCGGATGCATCCGAATGTCCGAATAAAAAAATAACGAATAACAACGAATACGAAAGAAATATAACAAATGAATTTGAATTAATTTGGTAATTCTTTAATGATCTAATGAAACAAAAGGTCAGCTCAAAGTAAATCTTATAGTCCAATCAGCTAATTAATTTTGTGTCGGAGGTTGGATTACTGGCAAAGTGTATTCCTGAAAACTGAGTTAGAAGGGTATTGTATTGTATTTGAGCCGAGGAGAAGAGACGTTGTCATTGTGTGTGTTAAAAGATTCAATAAACAAATGACTTTCCAAACTACGAATCATTATCACGAATGTCTATACATACATAAATATTGAATTTCAACGAATACGAATGAATGAATTTGACACTCTACGAATAATAACTAATTATTCGAAAACGTATTAACGTAGCATAACAGCACAATAGCACAAAGTCTTTACCAAGTAATTATAGACCCGTTAGTTTAACTTCTATAGTTGGGAAGATACTGGAGGGATTAATAAAAGACCACATAGACGAGTTCTTGCAGGAAAAAAATATTTTGAGCAACAGACAGCATGGATTCATGAAACACAGAAGTTGTCAGACAAACCTGATTTCTTTTTATGAGGTGGAAAGTAAAACCTTGGACAGAGGAGTGTCGGTGGACGTGATATATTTGGATTTTGCAAAAGCGTTTGATACAGTTCCGCACACACGGCTCATGTGTAAGGTAAAGTCTACAGGTTTGGAAACATCAGTTTGTAAATGGATAGAAAACTGGCTAAAAGACAGAATTCAGAGAGTCGTGGTTAATTATTCTTACTCTGAATGGTCTAAGGTTATCAGTGGTGTACCCCAAGGTTCAGTGCTGGGACCCTTGCTTTTTAATATCTTTATAAATGATATTGGGTCTGGGATCAAAAGTAACATTTCCGTCTTTGCAGATGACACCAAGCTATGCAGTGGAATAACGTCCCTAGCCCTTGTACACACGGTCGGAGAATCTGTCGGAATGAGTCTTATCGGACCGTGTCGTCAGATAATCCGACTGTGTGTGGTATGCATCGGACTGATTCCATCCGAATCTCCGTCCGACCCAATTTTCCAACATGTTGGAAATATTTCCCGACCAACTGGGCCGGACGGACCTAATCCGATCATGTGTAGAGCATTTTCATCGGACCAAGTGCCACGCATGCTCAGATCAAATTCCTACATCAAAGCTATTGGCTACTAGCCTGAATGTAGTCCCATCGTAACGCAATTACGTCATCACGTTCTGAAAGATCAGATTTTTCGCCAACTTGGCCCGACCGTGTGTATGCAACAGTTTCGGACACAATCCATCGAACTAAATCCGACGGGCAAAATCCGACGGATTTGGTTGGCAAAATCTCCGACCGTGTGTACGTGGGCTTACAGGATGTCTCCAATTTACAAGCCGACCTCAATGCTCTGTCTAATTGGGTGACTATGTGGCAGATGAGGTTTAATGTTGAGAAATGTAAATTTATGCACTTTGGGGCTAAGAATATGCATGCATCATACATGCTAGGGGGAGTACAACTGGGGGAATCCATAGTGGAGAAGGATCTGGGGGTTTTGGTAGATCATAAGCTCAATAATAGCATGCAATGCCAAGCTGCAGTTTCCAAAGCGAGCAAAGTCCTTTCCTGTATTAAGAGAGGTATGTACTCCAGAGAGAGAGATATCATTTTGCCCCTGTTCAAATCATTAGTAAGACCTCATCTGGAATATGCCGTTCAGTTTTGGGCACCAGTTCTCAAAAAGGATATCGGGGAACTGGAGAAAGTGCAGAGAAGGGCAACCAAACTGATAAGAGGCATGGAGGAACTCAGCTATGAGGAATAATTAGAGGAACTGAATTTATTCACTCTTGATAAGAGGAGATTAAGGGGGGATTTGATCAACATGTACAAATATATAAGGGGTCCATATAGGGAACTTGGTGTCTAGTTATTCACTTTACAGTCAACAAAGAGAACAAGGGGGCACTCTTTACGTCTAGAGGAGAAGAGATTTCATCTCCAAATACGGAAAGGTTTCTTCACAGTAAGAGCTGTAAAAATGTGGAATAGACTCCCTGCAGAGGTGGTTATTGCCAGCTCAGTGGATTGCTTTAAGAAAGGCCTGGATTATTTCCTAAGTGTACATAATATAACTGGGTACTAAAATTTATAGGTAAAGTTGATCCAGGGAAAATCCGATTGCCTCTCGGGGGATCAGGAAGGAATTTTTTCCCCTGCTTTAGCAAATTGGATCATGCTCTGCTGTTTTTTTTTTTTGTTGCCTTCCTCTGGATCAACTGTGGGTATAGAATTGAGTATATGGGCTGGTATGATATTTATTATATATATTTTTTATTTTTTTTGGTTGAACTGGATGGACTTGTGGTGTGGTCAGATGCTTTGAGGGCAGTGGAGAGATCTAGGGTCTAAAAGAACCCAATTTTTAGGCTTGTGCAATTCGTTTCGTAACGAATCGAAATGCGGCCAAATTTTGCATCTTTCGGACATTCGGATGCATCCGAATGTCCGAATAAAAAAATAACGAATAAAAACGAATACGAAAGAAATATAACAAATGAATTTGAATTAATTTGGTAATTCTTTAACGATCTAATGAAACAAAAGGTCAGCTCAAAGTAAATCTTATAGTCCAATCAGCTAATTAATTTTGTGTCGGAGGTTGGATTACTGGCAAAGTGTATTCCTGAAAACTGAGTTAGAAGGGTATTGTATTGTATTTGAGCCGAGGAGAAGAGACGTTGTCATTGTGTGTGTTAAAAGATTCAATAAACAAATGACTTTCCAAACTACGAATCATTATCACGAATGTCTATACATACATAAATATTGAATTTCAACGAATACGAATGAATGAATTTGACACTCTACGAATAATAACTAATTATTCGAAAACGTATTAACGTAGCATAACAGCACAATAGCACAAAGTCTTTACCAAGTAATTATAGACCCGTTAGTTTAACTTCTATAGTTGGGAAGATACTGGAGGGATTAATAAAAGACCACATAGACGAGTTCTTGCAGGAAAAAAATATTTTGAGCAACAGACAGCATGGATTCATGAAACACAGAAGTTGTCAGACAAACCTGATTTCTTTTTATGAGGTGGAAAGTAAAACCTTGGACAGAGGAGTGGCGGTGGACGTGATATATTTGGATTTTGCAAAAGCGTTTGATACAGTTCCGCACACACGGCTCATGTGTAAGGTAAAGTCTACAGGTTTGGAAACATCAGTTTGTAAATGGATAGAAAACTGGCTAAAAGACAGAATTCAGAGAGTCATGGTTAATGATTCTTACTCTGAATGGTCTAAGGTTATCAGTGGTGTACCCCAAGGTTCAGTGCTGGGACCCTTGCTTTTTAATATCTTTATAAATGATATTGGGTCTGGGATCAAAAGTAACGTTTCCGTCTTTGCAGATGACACCAAGCTATGCAGTGGAATAACGTCCCTAGCCCTTGTACACACTGTCGGAGAATCTGTCGGAATGAGTCTTATCGGACCGTGTCGTCAGATAATCCGACTGTGTGTGGTATGCATCGGACTGATTCCATCCGAATCTCCGTCCGACCCAATTTTCCAACATGTTGGAAATATTTCCCGACCAACTGGGCCGGACGGACCTAATCCGATCATGTGTAGAGCATTTTCATCGGACCAAGTGCCACGCATGCTCAGATCAAATTCCAACATCAAAGCTATTGGCTACTAGCCTGAATGTAGTCCCATCGTAACGCAATTACGTCATCACGTTCTGAAAGATCGGATTTTTCACCAACTTGTGTGTATGCAACAGTTTCGGACACAATCCGTCAAACTAAATCCGACGGGCAAAATCTGACGGATTTGGTTGGCAAAATCTCCGACCGTGTGTACGTGGGCTTACAGGATGTCTCCAATTTACAAGCCAACCTCAATGCTCTGTCTAATTGGGTGACTATGTGGCAGATGAGGTTTAATGTTGAGAAATGTAAATGTATGCACTTTGGGGCTAAGAATATGCATGCATCATACATGCTAGGGGGAGTACAACTGGGGGAATCCATAGTGGAGAAGGATTTGGGGGTTTTGGTAGATCATAAGCTCAATAATAGCATGCAATGCCAAGCTGCAGTTTCCAAAGCGAGCAAAGTCATTTCCTGTATTAAGAGAGGTATGTACTCCAGAGAGAGAGATATCATTTTGCCCCTGTTCAAATCATTAGTAAGACCTCATCTGGAATATGCCGTTCAGTTTTGGGCACCAGTTCTCAAAAAGGATATTGGGGAACTGGAGAAAGTGCAGAGAAGGGCAACCAAACTGATAAGAGGCATGGAGGAACTCAGCTATGAGGAAAGATTAGAGGAACTGAATTTATTCACTCTTGATAAGAGGAGATTAAGGGGGGATTTGATCAACATGTACAAATATATAAGGGGTCCATATAGGGAACTTGGTGTCTAGTTATTCACTTTACAGTCAACAAAGAGAACAAGGGGGCACTCTTTACGTCTAGAGGAGAAGAGATTTCATCTCCAAATACGGAAAGGTTTCTTCACAGTAAGAGCTGTGAAAATGTGGAATAGACTCCCTGCAGAGGTGGTTATTGCCAGCTCAGTGGATTGCTTTAAGAAAGGCCTGGATTATTTCCTAAGTGTACATAATATAACTGGGTACTAAAATTTATAGGTAAAGTTGATCCAGGGAAAATCCGATTGCCTCTCGGGGGATCAGGAAGGAATTTTTTCCCTGCTTTAGCAAATTGGATCATGCTCTGCTGGGTTTTTTTTGCCTTCCTCTGGATCAACTGTGGGTATAGAATTGAGTATATGGGCTGGTATGATATTTATTATATATATTTTTTATTTTTTTTGGTTGAACTGGATGGACTTGTGTCTTTTTTCAACCTGACTAACTATGTAACTATAACGAATATAACAGAACAAAATATTATTTTACGAATGACAACGAACAGAAACTAAACAACATTTTCCGTTGTGCACAAGTCTACCAATTTTTTCAAAAAGGATTATCTGTCACTACCTATTGCTATCATAGGGGATATTAACCTCTTCCCGCCCGCCCTATAGCCGAATGACGGCTATAGAGCAGGCGCTTTCGTCCGGGAGGCCGTCCCTGGACGTCCTGGTGTTTACTTCTGCAATGCGCGCCGCCGCGGGCAAGCATTGGGGAAGTTCTGTGTTTGCCGTGTCCCCCGGAGACAGGCAAACACAGATCGCTGTAAATGGCCAATCACATCGGCCATATTCGAAAATATTTCAACGAAATTCGAAAATATTTCTACCGGATTCGAAATGATTTCAACATGATTTCGACATTATGTCAACCACATTCGAAAATATTTTGTGACCCGACTTTAGGGGCCATGTATCTCGGGGTCACTTGGTGCTAGAAACTCCATTTGGATATGTTGTAGTGCTAGTACTGTTGTGTTTGCATACCAAATTTGGGGTTTCTAGCTATAAGTGACCCCGAGATATGTGGCCCCAAAATCGGGTCGCAAAATGTTATTAGTTAATAGAGCAGAGAATGACATTTTGCGACCCGATTTTGGGGCCACATATCTCGGGGTCACTTATACCTAGAAACCCCAAATTTGGTATGCAAACACAATAATACTAGCTCTACAATATATCCAAATTTGAAGTGTCTAGCACAAAGTGACCCCGAGATACATGGCCCTAAAATCGGGTCACAAAATATTTTCGAATGCGGTTGAAATAATGTTGAATCATGTTGAAATCATTTCGAATGTAGTTGAAATAATGTCGAATCATGTTGAAATAATTTTGAATGCATTCGAAATTATTTAAACATGATTCAACATTATTTCAACCGCATTTGAAAATATTTTGTGACCCGACTTTAGGGCCATGTATCTCGGGGTCACTTAGTGCTAGACACTTCAAATTTGGATATGTTGTAGTGCTAGTACCATTGTGTTTGCATACCAAATTTGGGGTTTCTATCTATAAGTGTCCCCGAGATATGTGGCCCCAAAATCGGGTCGCAAAATGTCATTCTCTGCTCTAATAACGAATAACATTTTGCGACCCGATTTTAGGGCCACATATCTCGGGGTCACTTATAGCTAGAAACCCCAAATTTGGTATGCAAACACAATGGTACTAGCACTACAACATATCCAAATTTGGAGTTTCTAGCTCCAAGTGACCCCGAGATACATGGCCCTAAAGTCGGGTCACAAAATAGTTTCGAATGCAGTTGAAATAATGTCGAATCATGTTGAAATAATTTCGAATGCGGTTGAAATAATTTCGAATCTTGTCGAATTCGTTCGAATTCATTCGTTATATTTCTTTCGTATTCGTTGTAATTTGTTGTTTTTTTATTCGGATATTCGGATGCAAGATGCAAAATTCGGCCGAATTTCGATTCGTTACGAAACGAATTGCACAAGCCTAGTGCCATCCACCCCAGTGCCATCCACCCCAGTGCCATCCGCCCCAGTGCCATAACCCCAGTGCCATCCACCCCAGTGCTACCTGCCCCCAGTGCCACCTGTTAGTGCTATCTGTCCCCAGTGCCACCTGTTGTCAGTGCCATTTGTCCCCAGTGCCATCTGTCATCAGTGCCATCTGTCATCAGTTCCACGTGTCATCAGTGCCACGTATCAGTGCCATTTGTCATTAGTGCCACCTGTCAGTGTCACGTGCCATCTGTTGTCAGTGTCACGTGTCATCAATGCCACTTATCAGTGCCATCTGTCATCAGTGTCACACGTCATCGGTGCAATGTATTAGTGCCATCTGTCATCTGTGCCACGTATTAGTGCCACACATTAGTGCCATCTGTCATCAGTGCTACGTATTAGTGTCATCTGTCATCAGTGCCACATATTAGTGCCATCTGTCATCAGTGCTACGTATTAGTGTCATCTGTCATCAGTGCCACATATTAGTGCCATCTGTCATCAGTGCCACGTTTCATCATTGCCACGTATCAGTGCCATCTGTCATCGATGTCACGTGTCATTGTCCTGGTGCTCCAGGGCCTTCAAAAGTGTAATAGGTAGTCAACAAGTTAGATGTGTAATTTATGCTCCTAGGACACCTGATGGCGCTCCCTGCATGTTGGGCCTCTCTATGTGGCCAGGCTGTGAAAAAGTCCCACACATGTGGTATTGTAATACTCAGGAGGAGTAGCAGAATTTTTTTGGGGGGTGTCATTTGTGGTATACACATGCCATGTGAGAGAAATAACCTATGACAATTTTGTGGAAAAAAAATTAAAAAAATTAAAAATCTTAATTTTGCAAAGAATTGTGGGAAAAAAATGACACCATCAAAAAGCTCACCATGCCTCTTACTAAATAACTTGGAATGTCTACTTTCCAAAAATGGGTCATTTGGGGGGTATTTGTACTTTCCTGACTTGTTCGGGTCACAAGAAGCGAGATAGGCCACCAGTACATCAGATGTGATCAACAGCTTGTAGACTCTCTAACTTTCACAAAGACCAAATAATATCCACTAATTTGGGTTATTTTTACCAAAGATATGTAGCAGTATAAATTGTGGCCAAAATTTATGAAGAAAAATTAATAATTTGCATAATTTTGTCACAGAAACAAAGAAATATGCGTTTTTTTCAAAATTTTCGGTCTTTTTTCATTTATAGTGCAAAAAATAAAAACCCAAGAGGTGATCAAATACCACCAAAAGAAAGCTCTATTTGTGGGAAAAAATGGACAAAAAATTCATTTGGGTAAAGTGTTGCATGACTGAGTAATTGTCATTCAAAGTGTGAGAGCACCGAAAGCTGAAAATTGGTCTGGGCAGGAAGGGTGTTTAAGTGCCCAGTAAGCAAGTGGTTAATATTCCCTGAGATAACAATAAACATGATTAAAAAAAAAAATGAAGTGGCCTGGCGATGTGCTAGAGCAGACATGTGCTCTGTGAGCTCCGGGGCCGACATCGATTAAACTGCATAAAATCATCCAATAAGTCCTCATTTTCCTGCCTGGACGATGGGCCGGCGGACGGGCAAGTCTCTGCCCAAGAAAGGTGCCTCAACGGGGTCGATCAAGCGGTTCCTCTCCGTGGAACCGGACGATGCGGAGGAGCAGGACAACCTAGGCCGCAAGCCGCGTGGTGGAGTGGACCTCGCCTCCCGCGATGGGCCGGACCGGAGGTCGCGCTCGCCCGAGTCTTCTGCGGGCTCGGGCGATGAAGTGGATCAGCATTCTTCCGCCGGAGCGGCGCCGAGGGTGAGCGGCCTACCTACCACTTCTGATCTGGCCTCTATGCTACTGAACCTCGAGCGGGTCATTAAGAAGGAGGTCTCCGCAGTCCGATCGGATCTTTCCCAAGTGTTGTTACGAGTCGAAGAATCGGAGCAACGCCTAGACCGTCATGCGAACGCTATTCGGTCCTTGCAGGCGACTACACGTCAACTTGCCATTTCGCATCGAACGACCTTTTACAAGCTCGAAGACCAAGAGAATCGCAACAGATGTAATAACGTTCGGATCCGGGGTCTCCCCGAAGCGACTGGGGACGGCGACCTTTTACCGTCCGTCAGAGGCATTTTTAACAGTCTTCTGGGCCGAGCTGCTGATGCTCCCTTGAAGATTGATCGGGTGCACAGGGCGCTCAGACCCCGCAACTTAACTACGGACATCCCACGGGACGTCATCTGCCGGGTCCATCACTACCCCGAAAAGGAGCTGATTATGCAGAAGGCTCGGGGAGCTACACCGTTTGATTTCGATGGGGCGCTGTTATCCTTTTTCCCGGATCTGGCGAAGGAAACCTTGGATCGACGCAGGGCCCTGCGTCCCCTCACGGAACTGCTTCGGGCGGCGTCCATTAAATATAAGTGGGGCTTCCCTGCTGCCCTGATCGCTTCTAGGGATGGCAAAACCGCAATACTTCGCTTCCCGGAGGATTTGCCCAAATTCTGCAATGATATGAATGTTACTGTCCCGGAACTGCCTGGCTGGCAGGATGGCATTCCGCCCCTGCCCGCCGGGGCCGACCAGGGTTGGCAGAGAGTGAGCGTGCCCGCCGCACTTCTGCACCTGAATACCGCCCTTGAAACGGCAATATGCCTTACAGCTTGTTTCCCTGTTCTGGATGATTTCTTGCACTTGTGGGGCATACCGCCTGAACGAGGTTGTGAGGGCTTCCCTGCCATGGTTATACGGGGACGTCGACCGCTTCTGGCGGCAACTGGAACTTGCGAAGCCGTGGGTGGCTCACCCGTGGCCGTGTGGCTCGCATCCTGGCGCCTCATTGGGGGCCCCTGCCCGAGAGTGGACATTGCTATTTTTTCTTTTTTCTTTTTTGTTCTGGGTCCTCTGATGGTGTTACCTGTGTTTTCATATGTTTCATTTAATGGCGTTGCACTTCTCCCTCTCCCTCCCCTTGCCTTTTGAAAGTGATTGGCTTGCGGTATCTCCCCTATATGCCTTACCGCCCTAGCTTCATATTCCTATTGTTCTATAGAGGCGTTTTACTGTCCTATGTACTGGATGATGTGATTTCCATATTTTTATGTTTTGGTGTCGGCACCGGGCCGTGGGGCGCTGCTTCGGACCTTTAAGGTGTGGTTTGCGCCCCGGTCGCCCGAGTCCCGTCCCCTCCTTTTTGAGCGGGGGCCGCCCGGCGCGGGGCCCTGGCGTCCGTGCCCCTGTTGGGGTGGGGGGCGCGGGGGCCCTGTGGCGGCCGCGTGGCCCGCTCGCACACGGCATGGAAATGCGTGCACTACTAGCTGCTATCAGACAGCATTTTTTCTGGTTCATTTTGTTTTTCCCACTACGGTGGGGTCTTTCAATTTCTTGTTTCCTTCTCTTCTCCTTCTCTCTTTCCCCTCTCTTGTCTACTGCCTCCACCTCCTCTGATCCCCTCCCCCCTATTTAGCGGCGGTCCGCCTCTGTGTTGCTTTGGTAATGTTATGGTGTTCGCGGTTCCTCCTCCTGAGACCCCATGGCTACTGTAAACCTTATATCTTTTAATGTACGGGGCCTTCATGCCCCGGGGAAGAGACACAACTTATATAGGGAGCTGGACCGTCTGCGGGGGGACGTGGTCTTCCTCCAGGAGACCCACCTCACGCAGACGACCCTGGTTAGATTACACTCACCGAAGTACCCCACGTGGTACTACAGCCTCTCCGACATTTCTAAAGCCAAAGGTGTGGCCATTGGGATTCGTAGGGGAACCGCGTTCACATTTGAAGATATGTTAAGTGATCCTGCGGGACGTTTTCTGTTTCTCCGGGGCACCCTGGGCAGCATGCAGTGTACTTTGGCCACTTTGTATTCCCCTAACAAAAACCAGGCGAGTTTTCTTGCCTCCACACTCAGCTCCTTGCGGAGTTTTGCCCGTGGATGCATCCTACTAGCGGGCGACTTTAATGTTCCCCTGGAACCTACTTTAGACACCTCTAGGGGGGGTTCCTCGCTATCCAGCAGAGGATTGAGGTTTATACGCTCTCGACTCCATGACCTACAGTTGATGGATGTCTGGAGAATTACGGTAATCACCCACGGGAAAGGGACTTTACCTACTATTCCTCCGTACACCAAACATATTCTAGAATTGATCTATGTTTCATTGATCATCAACACCTACCGCTCATAGTAAAGTCAAACATTGACTCCTCCCCCTTGTCCGATCACGCACCAATCTCCTTAACCATCAAAGTAGAGTCCATACCCCTGAAATCCACTAATTGGAAACTGAACGAGGACCTGATAGCAGAGGAGGCAGATAAAAAGGTGATGGGTGACAATTTAGAGTTTTATTTTAAGACTAATGTAAGTCCTGACGTCTCACCGGGAGTGTTATGGGAGGCCCACAAGGTGTACATTAGGGGTAAGTTTATGGAATTGGGATCCAGGAAAAAGAGGGAACGCATGCTACACCAGTCTACCTTGTTGCGTGACATTGCAGACTTAGAACGCCAGCATAAACTGAACCAGACTCCGGCCCTTTTCCACGCCCTGACGGAGAAACGGGAGACCCTAAAGTCCCTCCTTCATCTGGACCAAAAGCGACGATCTCGGATAGTAGCTCACCGATTTTATGAGTGGGGGGATAAACCCAGTAGGTTGTTGGCCAACTCGGTGCGACAGCGTAAAAATGCGGCGTTTATTGCTAAAGTTAAGACCCCCTCGGGAGACCTGGTGTTTGATACCCCCCGTATAGCCCGGACATTCAGGGACTTTTATCAACGTCTGTATCAGGTGCACCAGGACGTCCAAGATAGAGATGCACGGGGACGCCTTATTAGGGACTATCTGGCCCGTGCCGCCCTCCCGACGCTCTCCGTGGAGGTTCTGGCTTCCTTGGAGGGTGAGTTTACGGCTGCAGAGCTTCTGGGCGCCATGAAGAGTATGGCCTGTGGTAGGGCCCCGGGACCGGACGGCCTCACGGTGTCTTATTATCGAGCGTACGCTGACATACTGCTTCCTTATTTGACCAATTACGCTAACGTGACCTCGACCGGCGGGGACCTTCGCCCGGAGACCACTCATGCCCACATCACTGTATTACCCAAGGCGGGCAAGGACCCTAGTGACTGCGCGAGCTACCGCCCTATCTCGCTCTTGAATATTGACGCGAAGATTTATGCTAAAGCTATAGCGAACAGGCTGCTCCCCTTGATACCACAGTGGATCTCGCGGGATCAGACGGGATTCATCCCTGGGAGGGAGGCGCGGGATAACTCTCTCCGCATACTTTCACTGATGGCATATGTGCGGCGGACTTCCCAGCCCACCCTGTTACTCTCCACGGATGCTGAAAAGGCGTTTGACAGGGTGGACTGGGACTACCTTATGGCGACGCTGGCGCACCTAGGCATTGGTCCCTCTTTGCGCTCTAAAATATCGGCGTTATATCACCGCCCCACTGCTCAGATACGGATTAATGGCACCCTTAGTGACCCCTTCACCTTATACAATGGCACCCGCCAGGGATGCCCGCTCTCGCCAATTTTATTTGCGATCTCCCTGGAACCCTTTCTCTACCCAAGTATACATGGCATATCAATAGATAAGACGGAACACAAATACGCGGCTTACGCTGATGATATATTGTTTTATGTACAACAACCATTGATCACCCTCCCCAATCTTATGTCTGAGTTTTCGGCCTATGGTTCGGTCTCAAATTTTAAAATTAATATGTCCAAATCGGAACTGTTAAACATCTTTGTCCCTGCCAGGCAGGTGTCTCACCTGAAACGGAACTATCCCTTTACTTGGCAGCTGAGCTCCATGAAATATTTAGGCATCCAACTTACGCCCTCCCTATCGTCCCTCTTCCACGCTAACTTTCTACCCCTGCTTAACACACTTAGGTCTGATATCCAGAAATGGTCCCAGCTACGACATTCCTGGTTGGGCAGAATTGGGCTGGTTAAGATGAATTTGCTGCCTAGGGTGCTCTTCATGCTACAGATGGTCCCGTTTGGGATACCGGTGGGATTTTTTACAATCTTGACATCTTTGGTACATTTCTACATATGGAATAGGAAAAGACCCAGACTGCCTAGGTCTCTCCTCACCCGCCCTAAAGGTAAGGGTGGCTTAGCGGTGCCAGACTTTAAACTTTATTATAGATCCATTGTGCTGACTAGGCTTTCTGATTTGAAATATTGCAAAGACACGGAACTCTGGGTGAATTTAGAAACGGACCTGTGTGGCGCTGAACCTTCCACACTGATGTGGATCCCGAGGAAATTCCGGACTCTTTTGCCTACCACGTCACCGCTAACGCACTCATCCTTGATGGTATGGGACTCCATCTGTAGGACACATGGCTGGTTGTATAACTCCCCCTGATGCCCTTGGTGGGTCACAATTTCTTCCCAGCGGGCAACATGGACCCCCAGATTCATCCGTGGCGGCTGGGCAATATCATCTACCTTCACCAATTCGCTGGCCCCTCCGGCGTTTTGTCACTTTCTTCCATCATGGGTGATTCCCCCATATCCTATATGGACCGCTGGAAACATCATCAACTGTTGAACTTTGTTCGCTTGCTCCCAAAACCCTTGCGCTCCTTTGCGGAGCTTACACCCGTGGAAACTGCATTTGCCGACCCTAGCCCGACTGAGAGGCCGGTTTCGTACTTTTATCAAGCACTGCTGTCCCTCACTTCTACTGGTACTCCCACATTCCTACGGTACTGGGAAAGGGAACTGCATATGGATCTCTCACCGTCCCAGAAATCACAAATCTTAACCCTGGCTCATACATCCTCCGGATCCTCTAAAGCATCAGAAATGGCGTATAAACTTTTGACCAGATGGCACTACACGCCTGTTGTATTACACAGGTTTTCTCCTCAGTCCTCCCCACTGTGTTGGCGAGAGTGTGGAGAGGAAGCCACTCATGCTCATATTTGGTGGTACTGCCCGAGGATCCGCCCATTCTGGCTGGTGATTCTATATTGGATTAAAGAGATCCAGGGTTGGGAAGTCCCTAACGACCCGTGTTATGTTCTGTTCCACTGCACGGGGAAACCAACGGGCCCTTATAAAAGGTCGATTACACCACACCTTCTAAATGCCGCCAAAACCCTCATCCCTCAGTTTTGGAAACTGAGGAAGATCCCCACGCTCCGACGTTGGTTACTCAACGTGGATACCACCTATTGCATGGAGGACATGACTCTCTCCCTCCGGGGTAAATCTGAGCTGGCGACGAAGATCTGGGCCTGTTGGGTTGCCTTTAAATATTCCTCTAGTTATGCAGCCATAATGTCTCAACCAATGTGATGTGATCATAACTCTTGCTCTTACGGTTTCTACTGTCATTTTGGAGTTGTTTATCAGAGGCGGACCTGCCTTCCCCCCCCTCCTCCGCTCCCCCATCCCCCCTTATTTCTCTATATCTCTTTCTTCCTTTTTTCCTTTTCTTTACTCTTTCTCTATCTCTGTCTATTGTATTCTCTCTTTAATAATGGAAGAGAGGGGTGTATTTGTACTACCGCGGAGGTTGTTCGTTCCAGCAGCGGTGTTTTATACCTCTGGTGGCTAGACCCACGTGGGCAGTAGATTGCTCTGATCCATAGTAACTAACGATGTAATAACACTGCCCCCGGTATTGGTTTATGTATTGATTGATATGCTATTGTACATGCTTCTCTTCTTCAATAAACATTAATTAAAAAAAAAAAAAAAAAAAATGAAAGGAACAGTTTAAAAATATAATAAAAAAGCAAAATAAATAATAAATATTAAAGAAAACACCTCTGTCCCCCAGTGCTCATGTACAAAGGCAAACGCAAGCGTCGGTCTGGTGTCATATGTAAACAGCAATTGCACCATGCATGTGAGGTATCACCCTGAAGGTTAGATCGAGAGCAGTAATTTTAGCAGTAGACCTCCTCTGTAGATCTAAAATGGTAACCTGTAAAGGCTTTTAAAAGCTTTTGAAAATGTATGTAGTTTGTCACCGCTGCACGTTTGTGCGCAATTTTAAAGCATGTTGTGTTTGGTATCCATGTACTCGGCATAAGATCATCATTTTTATTTCATCAAACATTTTCGCAATATAGTGTGTTTTAGTGCATTAAAATTTTAAAAAGTGTATTTTTTCCAAAACAATTGCGTTTGAAAAATCGCTATGCGAATACTGTGTGAAAAAAAAAATTGCAACAACCACCATTTTAATCTGTAGGGCCTTTGCTTTAAAAAAATATAACTGTTTGGGGCTGGCTGCCAAAAAGTTCCACACATGTGGTATCGCCGTAATCAGGAGAAGCAGAAGAATGTATTTTTGGGGTGTAATTCCACATATAAGCATGCCTTGTTTGAACAATATATAATTTAGTGACAACATTGTGTATAAAAAAAATAAAACATTTTGTGAAACTTGTGGCAAAATATAAAATATTCCATGGACTCAACATGCCTCTCATCAAATAGCTTGGGGTGTCTACTTTCCAAATGGGGTCATTTGGGGGGGGGGGGGGGGGTTGTGCTATCCTGGCATTTTATGGCCTTCAAAACTACTGAAGGCGCTGATTGGTTTTCAGGGTCCTGTACACAGCTAGACTCCCAAAAAAGTCTCACACATGAGGTAACCCCATACTCAGGAGAAGCAGAAGAGTGTATTTTTGGGGTGTAATTCCACATATAACATGTGTGAGCAATATATCATTTAGTGACAACTTTGTATAATTTTTATTTTTTGTTTGTCATTTTTCAATCACTTGTGACAAAAAAGTAAAATATTCAATGGGCTCAACATGCCTCTCAGCAAATTCCTTGGGGTGTCTACTTTCCAAAATAGGGTAATTTGGTGGGGGGTTTGTACTGCCCTGCCATTTGAGCACCTCAAGAAATGAGATAAGCAGTCATAAACTAAAATCTGCATAAATTCCAGAAAATGTACTCTAGTTTGTAGATAATAACTTTTGCGCAAACCAATAAATATATGCTTATTGACTTTTTTTTTTTAACAAAGACATGTGTCTGAATACATTTTGGCCTAAATGTATGACTAAAATTGAGTTTTTATTACATTTTTTTTTTATAACAAAAAGTAGAATTATTATTTTTTTTTTCAAAATCTTTTGTATTTTTCCGTTTATATCGCAAAAAATAAAAATTGCAGAGGCAATCAAATACCATCAAAAGAAAGCTCTATTTGTGGGAAAAAACAAACATTGCATGACCGCGCATTTACCAGTTAAAATAGCGCAGTGCCAAATTTGTAAAAAGTCCTCCGGTCATTGAGCTGACAAATCCTCTGGGGCTGAAGTGGTTAAACTACAAGAAAAGGATTTTACCCCCTTAATGACCAGGCCATTTTTGGTGATATGGCGCTGCGTTGTTTTAACTGACAACTATGCCGTTGTGCTAAGCTGTACCCAAACAAAATTGAAATTTATTTCCCCTACAGATAGAGTTTTCTTTTGGTGGTATTTGATCATCTCTGGGGTTTTTATTTTTTTGCACTATAAACAAAAAAAGAGCGACAATTTTGAAGAAAACACAATATTTTGTACTATTTGCTGTAATAAATAGCCCCAATTTTTAAAAAAAAACAACAAATTTTTCCTCAGTTTAGGCCAATATGTCTTCTACATATTTTTGGTAATAAAAAATTGCAAAAAGCATATATTGATTGGTTTGCACAAAATTTATAGCGTCTACAAAATAGGGGATTGATTTATGGCATTTTTATTATTATTTTTTTTTTTTTTTACTAAGAATGGCGACAATTTGTGATTTTTATCAAGACTGTGACATTATTGCGGACACATCGGACACTTTTGACACATTTTTGGGTTGATTGACAATTATACAGCGATAAATGGTATAAAAATGCACTGATTACTGTATAAATGTCCTTGGTAGGAAAGAGGTTACCACTAGGGGGCGATCAAGGGGTTAACTGTGTTCCCTATGTGTGTGTTATAATTGTGGGGGATGGGACTGACTATAGGAGATGAGAGACCATGGTTCCCAGCTTTTAGGAACTCAGGCCGCGTACACACGGGCGGACTGTTCGCTCAACTTTGTCCGCTGAACAGTGTTTCAGCGGACAGTCCGCCCGTGTGTGGGCTTTCAGCGGACAGTTTCAGCGGACAGTTTGACGGACAAAGTCTTTCGGAAATTCCGAAAAACTGTCCGCTGAAACTTTGTTTGAGCGAACAGTCCGCCCGTGTGTAGGCCACTTTCGAAATGAGCAAACTGTTCCCGCTCGGAGGAAAGTCTGCTCATTACGAGCGCGTCTCCAGGTAGGCGGGGCCCGCGACGGAGACGTCGCGGGCACCGCCGCCTGGAATGGACTTAAAGGGGAACCCCAACGCCGAAAAAAATCGGCGCGGGGGTCCCCCCAAAGTCCACAACAGACCCTTGTCCGAGCACGCTACCCGGCCGACCAGGAAAGGGGGGCGAGCGAGCGCGCCCCCCCTCCCGAGCCGTACCAGGCCGCGTGCCCTCAACATGGGGGGTGTCTTGGGGAAGGGGGGGCCGCGCGGCCCCCCCACCACAAAGCACCTTGTCCCCATGTTGATGAGGACAAGGGCCTCTTCCCGACAACCCTGGCCGTTGGTTGTCGGGGTCTGCGGGCGGGGGGCTTATCGGAATCCGGGAGCCCCCTTTAATAAGGGGGCCCCCGGATACCGGCCCCCCACCCTATGTGAATGAGTATGGGGTACAATGTACCCCTACCCATTCACCTGTAAAATAAAAGTACCCAAAAAAAAAACACAACACACGAGATAAAATATTTTATTGCACAGCTCCGGGGGTCTTCCGTCTTCGGGGGTCTTCTCGCCGGACTCCTCCGCTATCTTCTTGTAGCTCTTTTGCTAGCGGAGGAGTCCGGCTTTCTTCCTCCCCGCCGCCGGCCTCTTCTCCCGACTTCGGGGGTCTTGTCCCCCTCTTCGGTTCTTCTGCCGGGCCACCGCGCCTTCTTGTAGCTCTTTTGCAGGCGGTGGCCCGGTCTTCTGTCGCCGCTGTCGCCGTCGCCGCCTTCCGTTCTTGTTCTTCTTCTTGTTCTTCTTGTTCTTCTCCAGGAGATGTTGACACGTCGCTCTCTCCGGCCGGAATGCCAGAGCCGCGCTGAGCGGTCACTTATATAGTGACAATGGGGCGGTGTCACATGGTATATGTCACATGGGTTGGTCACATGGTGACCCCGCCCCCTTACGATGTCATAGTCCCCATGTGACATCAACCCATGTGACCAACCCTAAGTGACCGCTCAGCGCGGCTCTGGCATTCCGGCCGGAGAGAGCGTCGTGTCAACATCTCCTGGAGAAGAACAAGAAGAACAAGAAGAAGAAGAAGAAGAACGGAAGGCGGCGACGGCGACAGCGGCGACAGAAGACCGGGCCACCGCCTGCAAAAGAGCTACAAGAAGGCGCGGTGGCCCGGCAGAAGAACCGAAGAGGGGGACAAGACCCCCGAAGTCGGGAGAAGAGGCCGGCGGCGGGGAGGAAGAAAGCCGGACTCCTCCGCTAGCAAAAGAGCTACACGAAGATAGCGGAGGAGTCCGGCGAGAAGACCCCCGAAGACGGAAGACCCCCGGAGCTGTGCAATAAAATATTTTTTCTCGTGTGTTGTGTTTTTTTTTTGGGTACTTTTATTTTACAGGTGAATGGGTAGGGGTACATTGTACCCCATACTCATTCACATAGGGTGGGGGGCCGGTATCCGGGGGCCCCCTTATTAAAGGGGGCTCCCGGATTCCGATAAGCCCCCCGCCCGCAGACCCCGACAACCAACGGCCAGGGTTGTCGGGAAGAGGCCCTTGTCCTCATCAACATGGGGACAAGGTGCTTTGGGGTGGGGGGGCCGCGCGCCCCCCCCTTCCCCAAGGCACCCCCCATGTTGAGGGCACGCGGCCTGGTACAGCTCAGGAGGGGGGGGCGCGCTCGCTCGCCCCCCTTTCCTGGCCGGCCGGGTAGCGTGCTCGGACAAGGGTCTGTTGTGGACTTTGGGGGGAACCCCACGCCGATTTTTTTCGGCGTTGGGGTTCCCCTTTAAGTCCATTCCAGGCGGCGGTGCCCGCGACGTCTCCTTCGCGGGCCCCGCCTACCTGTACACGCGCTCGAAATGGGCGGACTTGCCTCCGCCTTACGTGGGCGAGTCCGTTCATTTCAAAAGTTGAGCAAACTGTTTGGCAAACAGTTCGCTGAAACAGTCCGCTCGTGTGTGGGCAAGTCCGCTCATGCAAATTTTGAGCGGACTGTTGCGGCAACTGTTTGACGAACAAAGTTTCAGCGAACAGTCCCCGCGTGTGTACGCGGCCTCACAATTGCACTCTCTTCACAGAACTGGGATGTGTGTCTTTACATACACACATCCCTGTTCTGCCTCTCATGCTGCGATCGCTCGTGGCCAGCAGTCATTGCGACCGTCGGTCATGAGCATCGGCACCCCCGTTGTGCAGCGGGCATGCGCACGCCTGCTATCCCACTTAAAGGGACTGACTTATAGCTACGACAGTTCGTGGGATTGTGCCGACCTGTATAATGATGATACCGGTTGGTTAGCAAATGGTTAATCTGCATAAAATGTCCATGAAAAAAAGGGGGGAAAAACTGCGCTATGGAATAGAAACAACAATAGTCGGAAGCTGCAATTCTGATGTATACCAAAAATACACAAATAAACAGAAGGAAAAAAGAAGAACTGCGCTAACCTCAGAACCCAAAATGAATGATATATATATATATATATATATATATATATATATATATATATTAAACAAAAGAATAAAGAACTTCAAATGTTGTGCCTCTAAGATCACCTCAAAAAATGATGCATATAGATATATATGCATGAATGTGCGAAATTAATTTAAAGTGAAACACAATTAAGTGACATTACTGTGATGAATAAAAAACATATAAAAGATGAAAAATAACCCAAAACAAAATATACACCTAAAATTGAACACACCTCAAAACTTGAGAAATGCATAAGATGAGAAACAAATAAAAATAATGAAAATTATCAATTCTGTATAACGTCCATATAATTATATAGCTAATTATTAACGCAAAGTGTCCATATGATTAATCAAACACCAGTGAATAACTGGACTTGAAGCACACAGATTAAATTTCATCTCCAGAAGTGTGATGTGCTCTTTCCCATCACCAGACAAATAAATTGGCTCCTTACCAACTCCAAGCGACCCCCCGTTACAGAGGGTCACCACAAGCAGAATATGATTAAATGGATATCCAGGTAGCTGTTCCCCTTAAGCGATCCCAGATCTTCCACACAATGAGGCTATAGCTGTTACTCCATATATCACTCCCAGGTGAGATTCTTCTCCCAGCACCCACTGTCACAATTTAAAAATAAATGTGTGGCTGTGCAGGGCTCCACTCACACTGCCACATTATCCATTCATAGGAATCTGTGGGCGAAGTCCCGTCGGCCACCGTTTTGACAGTTAATTTGTAGTTCTCAATAAACTGTGAGGGCACTGGAGAGCACTCTCATAGGTCATTGACACTTCTTACAGCTTTCAAACAGAAAGATTGTTCAGAGGTATGGGAAGAAAGTTGTAGGCAGTGTCTACAGAAGCATGACATTGCACCCGTGTTCTGCTGACTATGGGTACAAAGCTCTGCAGGCTCCTATAAAGGAAAAAAAATAATAAATGTAAATTTTTTTACATGCAAAAATATGTGCATTTTTAAAGGTCTACTTGTCCTTTAAGATGTTCATTGGTCATGTAGTTTCATGGTGTCATTTGTTTGCCTCATACACACAGCATATAGCAAAGTAAATCTTTACATTCCAGTGTCAGCAGTTTCTGTTTATGTTGAAATATGAGGCATACTGCATTGCACTGCATGGGTTAAAAAAAGACCTCTATCTGTAGTCTGAGAGCTGACACTTCCTGTGAGGAAACTATATATTCCACAATCTGCACAAGGTCTCTTAGTCTTGTGCTGGTGCAGGTGAGAGCTAAACAATAATTAGATCTAAAATGGAGACAAACAGGCAGAGCACAAACACAGAGAGCTCATAATGCAGCTTGAAGAGTTTTCTTTGAATATATTAGCACATGCACATTTGCGATCTGACAATGCATGCATTGGGTAAATGCTCTTTAACAAGATTCTTGCTCGTTGCTGCGAAAACTCTGATTCCAAGACATTGGAAATCCACCCACTCCCCCACAATTAAAGAGTGGCTTCATACTAGAAAACCTCTATGCCACGGAAGAAACAAGGGCGAAAGTCAATGAAACAACTGCCAAATTTAATAAAACTTGGTCTGCTTGAGTTGCATTCAGATACTCAATTAAAGGCAATTAAAGCTATCATAAAATTACATTGACTTAGTACTTACCAAACCTCTCATGATAAACTTTGGTCTCTCTCTCTTTCTTTTTCCTTTCCCCATATTTTTTCCTCTTGCTCTGTTATCTATCTGGCTAATATATGTTTGGGCACTTCCTGTGCCTACTTGTTTCGATTTTATAACAGCCATTTGATATTAGTCTGAAACTGTAATATGAACACCTGAAGGGATAGGATTGGCAAATAATTGACCAATTGTAAGTAATGTGCATGGTATAGTTATACATCCTGTATTGATATCCTATTGCATAATAATTGTATACCAGTTGCCTTTAATTTACGATTCAAATTTTTATGTATGCTGCAAAATTGTTTATTTGTGAAACTGCTTATTTTTTCCAATAAAAAGGTATTGTTTTAAAAAAAAAAAGTTTAGTGTTTAAGGTTATGTATGGGGAGAATTAAATGTTAGGTGGTACTTTGGAGTAGAGCAGGGGTCTCCAAACTATGGCTCTCCAGTTGTTCAGGAACTACAATTCCCATCATGCCTAGTCAAGTCTGTGAATGTCAGAGTTTTGCAATGCTTTATGGGATGTGTAGTTCCGCAACAGCTGGAGGGCTGTAGTTTGGAGATCCCTGGAGTAGAGGATGAAGTGCTGACTATTCATATAGGTTCTTAAAGCTGAGATTTTGCACCAAAGCTGCTGGTGCCAGGCTTTTGAAACTGAAAAAATTGTATCAATCTAAAAAAAGTCATAAGGTCAATGAAATAAGTGTTAAACACTTCATACATTATTTATTGGTTTATGGATCAAGCATCAGCTCAACGGAACACTCCTATGATCAAAAATTACCAGAAACAATTCAGTTCCATTTCCTTAATACTTCTTACAGTTTGACAGGTGCCTGTGCAGTGAAAATATGAAAAAAGAAATGAGCCATTGATTTATCTGACTTGTGTTTTAATGAACCTGTAAGCATGGTGCACAGCATGGTGTTCTCATGATTTTGAAGATTTCACTCTCAGGATTATACATTATACATAACCAGCATACTTGCCTATTCTTGATTGGCATGAATAACCTACATAGACACAAGTTAGGAATTTCCAAAACTATTGTAGTAATCATTTAAAAGTATGATATAAAATGTGTTATTATTCTGTATGATACCATTCTATGGTTACTGTAATACAGCAACAAAATCATTTCCTAAATGTACTTACTTGTACCACAGTAAGCAGGAAGTTGAGCAGGACATCAGTACAGCCTTGAGTGAGCACTGGCGTGGGGGGTTTCATATCCTTAACCACCAGACTTGACAGTTTTTTCAGGAGGTCAATGAGGAGGATTACAGCTCTCCTTTGGCAGTGCCACTGGCTCAAAAATGGCTCTCATTACTCCTCAATTTGGCCATGTATGATACACCATCCTCAGCTGATTTCATGAGAATGTATTTGTTTTTAACCAACAATTATTAAAGTTTTATTGTGCAAGATCTTTGTGCTCTATTATTTTCTCTTTTTGTCTCTGTTTTTCAATTTTTTAAGCATCATCTGTGAGGTTGTCTGGAGCTCTGAAAGATCCTTACCTTTGGAACCCAAGAAATATTGTATTAATTCCTTATTGGATTGTGCCCAAGTTTAGCTGCACAGCATGAAAGGGATATATTCTACTTTTTTTCCTTTTTAAATTTTTTGACAATGGCTTGTATATTGTGTGTTGCTTGCTTAACCGACCGGCACATGATGATGTACGTCGGCAGAATGGCACGGGCAGGCAAATTGGCGTACAGGTACGTCCATTTAAAATTGCCCCATGCTATCTTTTCAAGACCTCTGCAATTCATCCTGGCATGCTGTCAATCAACTTCTGGGCCACATCCTGACTGATGGTAGCCCATTCTTGCATATTCAATGCTTGGAGTCTTACAGAAGTTGTGTTTTTTTTGTTCACCCGCCTCTTGAGGATTGACCAAGTTCTCAATGAGATTAAGGTCTGGGGAATTTCCTGGTCATGGGCCAAAAATGTTGATGTTTTGTACCTCAAGCCAACTAGTTATCACTTTTGCCTTATGACAAGGTGTTCCATCATGCTGGAAAAGGCATTGCTCATCACTAAACTGTTCTTGGATGGTTAGGAGGAGTTGCTCTTGGAGGATGTTTTTGTACCATTCTTTATTTATGGCTGTTCTTTATTCATGGTATTCTTAGGCAAAATTGCGAGTGAGCCCCAAATAATGGGAAAGGGGATCCATCAGAGAAAATAACTTTGCTCCAGTCCTCAGCAGTCCAATCCCTGTATCTTTTGAAGAATATCAGTCTGCCCCTGATGTTTGTCACGGAGAGAAGTGGCTTCTTTGCTGCCCTTCTTGACACCAGGCCTTCCTCCAAAATTCTTCATCTCACTGTGCATGCAGATGCACTCACACCTGCCTGAGGCAGCAGACTTGTGTTATTCTCAAAACTTTTGGCTATGGTTGTAAAATATATATATTGTCAAGAAAGGAAAACACCATATGTGATTTTATTTAATTTTTTTTTCCTCGTCTCTCGCTTATATACACAATAACCTGATGCGAAATTTAAATACTTTTGAATATATGGATGTTCATTTTGTTTGTTTTGAATTCTATATATACCGCATCTGGATGTAGTTAATAATTAATGATTTGACTGATTAATGGCTTATCAACTCAAATCGGATCTGCCTTTTTGTAACAGTTTAATTTGTTTATAAACAATTATGCATATTTATGGTTTATTGTAATTATTACCTCATCAATGCTCAGGTGTTTTTTTTTTTTTTTTTCTTTGACCACAGTGTGCGACCACGTGAGCGCGACCCCCAATGATCCCATGGGATTTCCATTCGGGATGTGGGGTTTGGCGCTCCACCATGAGGACCTGTGGGTTGTCCTTACAGTCCCCTCTGGTATTGTCCCCATCCGATGTATCGGAACGAGGCCCCTCTGTTTACCTCCGCAGATCGGGGAGGAACCTTTGAGGTGTTCCTCCCTTATCCGGTGCACGTCTGTTTGTTATGGTGGGCAGACGTTTGTTTTGGTATACGAACGTACACACATGCTTTATGCGAGGACGCCGCAGGTTCGGGTGTAGCGTCGTGGCCGACTGAACGCATCGTAGGAGACGTTGGTCGGGTAGGTGAACGTCACTTCCGTCTAGTGCAGAGTGGCGTCACTACCGGGACGGATACATATAAAAGGACACACGTGGCTGGTGTCCATGAATGGCGGCCATCTTTTATACAAAATGGGCCGAATAGTCTGCCTTTTTGATTCCCCCTTTACCTTCCTTCTTTACCCAGTGGGAACTTGGTCCGTTTTTATTGCACCTTGAGGTAATTGGTCTACATAGCTGTATGTATCCTTCTCCTTATTTTCACTGGATATATTTCTTTCATCTCTTTTAAACTATCACGGTGGGTTTCTTAAAGCACTATTAATAGTTTAGTCTCAGCATACACTGCACAACTTTTCTTGCTGGCTCTCTTTTTTTCTTTGTTGCTCAAATAATTGGCATTTCACCTAAGTAGTGGGTCTTATTTTTTCTCACTCTTAAGGATAATTTTTTTATGTTTTTGGATATTATTTATACAAAATCCTAAAAATCCCCATTCTTTCTCTCTTTGATTATGTTTTTTTTTTTAAATCTATACAGCTCAGGGGATACTAAACAGTATCCATCACCGATCCTACTTCTGTTTACTTACGTCTCAAGAATACTTATTAAACACTGAAGATTTGAAACCTTATGAGCCCAATACACCTTTAAAGTGATTCCACTAAGCTCAAAATCTATATTTATATTTATTTGCTCAACAATTACTTCCTTTTTTTTTCCCCTTTTTCCCCTTCCCCTTCTTCTCTTCCTTTTTTTCCCTCTGTGGAGAAATGGTTGTGTAATCAATCGTACCAACTTCCCCACTCTCCTTCGGAAACGGTGGTCTCTCTATCTGGGACACACTCTATGAAGGAATGTAAGTATTGATGGCTTGACACTATATGATATGAAATAGGAATGTTATATCCGCCCCCACATTGTGGTCCCAGAAAATCCCCCTTTTTCCCTCTCCCCCCTCCCCCCCCCTTTTTTTTTTTTCTCTCCTTCATCCCTTTTTGGAACACCTCAGTACTCTGATGGGTGATATAATGAAATATGTTATATATATTTGGATATATGTATTTTATATGTATGCTTATATATGTGTTTTTTAGTATTTTATATACATATATGTTTTTTCTTTTTTATTTATTTATATTCTCTCCTTATAATTTAGAACACTGTTATCATCTCCTGAAGAAGCGTCATTACAGACGCGAAACATGTAGAGCACCAAAAATATATGTAATTGTTGACTGTATGGTTGATATCCTTGATCCTATATTTATATAGATATATATTTTGTTTTTTCCTTTTTGGAAATTTAAAATGGATTTTACTACTTTTGATAGGATGTCAATTAGGTCTTAAATGTGTAGTTATAAGGAGGAAACATTTATTTTTTGTGTGTAAAAAGGAAATTGGCACTTCCGGTTCCGGCACCGCATGAGCTAGCTGCGCTCCCGCCTAGCTCCCGCTGCAGAGCCCCACAAACCGGCCTAAAAATCCGTCCACAGCGGCCCCAGTGCTCTACTCCGGCTCCGGGTGCTCCCCCACGATCCCCGCTTCTATGGACCGGTTCGTTGAAAAAACGGGAGTCCGCTCGTACGCGGCTGCGGCGTCGCCCGCCGATCGGCCGCAAATTGAGCCCCCGGCTTTGACCTACTTGGCTCCGGCCCACTCCGCTCCAGATTCTCAGGCCTATGCTGCAGATCGACCGGACACAGACATGGAGGTAAGCAGGGTCGCCTCCCCAACACCCCCAGCCACCTCAGGACCACCTCACCCCCGTGGGCACACGGCAAAACCCTCTCACAACCATAATGGGGATACACACCAGCCATCCCCAGGGGATGATGGACACACAAACCGCATAGCACAAGCTGTGACGGCCCTGCTGTCCCCCATGATCACAGCTTCTGTGGAGAAAGCCATACAGGCTGGGATGCAACAAATCAAGGCCCAAATTACAGAGCATGCCACCAGACTTGATGATCTTGAACATAGAATCTCTGAGGTGGAGGATGATCTCTATCAGTCTCAAGCCACTGAGCGGTCTCAAGAAAAAGCGCTTCAGTATGTCTTCCAAAAGTTGGATGATTTAGAGAACAGATCCAGACGCTCCAATTTGCGCTTCGTCGGTGTCCCCGAGTCGCTCCCCAATGCTAATTTGAGTGACTTTTGTGCGAAACGCATCCCGGAAGCCCTCGGCCTCACGGGCCCCTTCACAGTGGAAAGGGCCCACCGCATAGGATCTTTTAATGCGGACCGCAAAACTCCCCGTCCTATCATTGCCAAATATCTGAACTATGCGGATAAAGCTGCTGTCCTGCAAGCATTCCGGCAGTCTCCCTCTGTGCAGGTCGATGGGGTCAAGCTTCTAATTTTCGCAGACTATTCTATTGAAGTATCCAAAAAACGGAAAGCCTTCCAACCGATCTGCTCGGAACTGTTCAAACTGCAAATAAAGTTCTCCCTGGCATTCCCCGCCGTACTTCGTCTCAAGTCCCCCCGAGGGGAACAACTTTCCTTCCAGGACCCCTCTGAGGCAGAAGCATTTTTACGTTCTCTTCGATCGGATCCATCTCCGGCTACTCCTTCCAAATCCGCCTCATCTCTCCGAGCCCTGGACCAGAGGAGCCCCAGGAAGGATTCCCCTAAACGCTTCCGAGCTTCGGATCCGGATCATCGACATCGCAACGTTCCTCGCTGAAGACCCTTTGTCATTCCCACCACGGTTTGATGTCTTTTTCTTTGTCCCCCCCTTCTACCCGGTTTGCAAGCCATGATGTGCTGAGTAGCAGCTGTTCGCTCCCCCATGTTCTTGGGCACTTTGTCTCATCTCCCCTTCACTCCGGTTATTCAGTTTCATGCTAGTCAGTACCGGGAGCTGTTACTCTACCGGTCCCGAAGGTTTCGGACTACGGACGCCGCGAGCTTTCAACATATGACCTTCTTCTTTTCGGTTGTACGCCCGAGTCCTCGGACCAATGTTCAGGTTTCTAACATATAGCACTTGTACCTTAGTTTTTGCACCGTATATTGAGTTACTGTTTAAGCTTTTATTGCCTCACCGGCTATTACTTTGTTCTTCTTCCACTTGGTTCAGGTCTTGGCATGACTCCACTCTGTAATATTCCCCCTCTTTATCAACTAGCCATTACGCTGTGACACATACCCCAGTCCGGCGGGCTCATGCTGTTTTGCGGCACTGTCCGCGCTCTACCCCCCTTTCGCGGGGCTCTGCTGGAGAGCTCCCTCCCCTATGCACAGTGAACTCATGCGGAAAAAAGAGAAGTACATGCTGTTGTTTATCTGTTTGGTTATTATTCTTTTATTATTGTTTACTAGTGATGGACGAACTTCCAACGGGACGTTTCGCGAACGCGAAATGCGAACGGACCCAAACGTTCGCGAAACCGAACGTTCGCCGCGGGCCCCATTGACTTCAATGGGAGGCGAACTTTGCAAACCTTCATGTCGAATTTGCGGCCACGTGGTAATTATTAGGGGGTAAAACGTAGTCCCACCATCTGGACAATGACATAATACATGTATGAGGTGAATTTGGGATCGATAACTACAAGCATTTTTATTTTATTTGGGAAATTGTTCTAACAATTCAGGACTATGGAGCTAATGAAGGCAATGGAGGAGAGGGAAGGTCAGGGACCAGGGTAGGCAAAGAAGAGGGTGCAGGAGATGATCACCAGCAGCGTGACATACCGGAATGACACATGCACCGTGATAGAGGCATCTGACAGCAGCACCGTAATACAGAGCACTGACAGCAGCACCGTGACATACAGCGCTGACAGCAGCACCGTGACATACAGCGCTGACAGCAGCACCGTGACATACAGCGCTGACAGCAGCACCGTGACATACAGCGCTGACAGCAGCACCGTGACATACAGCGCTGACAGCAGCACCGTGACATACAGCGCTGACAGCAGCACCGTGACATACAGCGCTGACAGCAGCACCGTGACAGCAGCACCGTGACATACAGCGCTGACAGCAGCACCGTGACATACAGCGCTGACAGCAGCACCGTGACATACAGCGCTGACAGCAGCACCGTGACATACAGCGCTGACAGCAGCACCGTGACATACAGCGCTGACAGCAGCACCGTGACATACAGCGCTGACAGCAGCACCGTGACATACAGCGCTGACAGCAGCACCGTGACATACAGCGCTGACAGCAGCACCGTGACATACAGCACTGACAGCAGCACCGTAAGCAGCCCCAGGAGGAAGTCAGCACAGCACAGGGATGGTGTGATCCCCTCATAATAAGAACCCCCAGGAGGAAGTCAGCACAGCACAGGGATAGTGTGATCCCTTCATAATAAGAACCCCCAGGAGGAAGTCAGCACAGCACAGGGATATCATAAGCAGCCCCAGTAGAAATATGACACCGCTCAACCTCTTCAAAGAGGAGGGTAGGGGCATATAGTACGGTGTGCTTTTTTGGGTCAAGGAAGTGAGCCAAATGAATTAAGAAGGTCTGTGTGCTTGATTAAAAAAATAGTTTATAGACATATACATGGTCTACTGGTCACATGTGTTGAATTCCTCCGAGATCCATGCCTCATTCATTTTTAGAAATGTGAGGTAGTTAACACTGTGGTGAGCTAGGCGAGTACGCTTATCGGTCACAATCCCCCCTGCTGCGCTGAACGTCCTTTCGGACAGGACACTGGATGAGGGGCAAGCCAACAGTTCGATTGCAAATTGGGCAAGCTCTGGCCAGAGGTCAAGCCTGCCCACCCAGTAGTCTAGGGGTTCATCACTCCTCAGAGCGTCCACATCGGCCGTTAACCCAATGTAGTCGGACACCTGACGGTCTAGGCGTTCCCTGATGCTGGATCCGGATGACACCTGTCGATGGGTCGGCTGAAAGAATGACCTCATATCCGAAGTCACCAACACATCTTCAAACCGGCCTCTTCTTGCAGGCGCTGTTGGATTGGTACCCGCAAATCCTTCTCTGGGAGTGGGAATTGCTCCTCTGCCAGCGCACGCAAAAGCAGAATGCAGCATTTCTCGAAGCAAGGCCTGGAAGTGCTGCATTCTGACAGCCCTCTGCGACGGCGGTAACATTTCCGCCATTTTGTGTTTGTACCGGGGGTCTAAGTACGTTGCCACCCAGTACTGGTCCTTGACCCTCATGCTTTTTATACGGGGGTCCCTATTAAAACACTGGAGCATGAAGGCCCCCATTTGCACTAAAGTGGAAGCGGTGTGGTGGCCTGGCTCCTGCTCATCATCCAGGATAATGTCGTCCTCTTCATTCTCCTCTCCCCATCCTCGCACAACAGGGATCCCAGAAAGGTTTAAAGCATGCTCTTCTTGCTCCTGCTCATCCGCCCCGGCACCATCCTCCTCTGACTCCTCATCAGACTCCTGTTGTTGACTTGTCTCAGATAGAGTAGCCCCCCCTGGGAATTCATCCAGCATTGCGACTTCCTCATCTTCCCGCTCCTGCTCCTCCACAGCCTGATCAATGACACGACGCAATGCACGCTCCAGAAAGAAGGCATAAGGTACCATGTCACTGATGGCGCCATGGCTGCGACTGACCAGTTTGGTGATCTCCTCAAATGGCCGCAGAAGTCTGCATGTGTCGCGCATGAGCAGCCACTGGCGCGGTGAAAAAAAACCCAGCTCCCCAGAACCGTTTCTTTCGCAGAGTTCATACAGGTAGACGTTAACTGCACGTTTCTGCTGGAGCAGCCTATCAAGCATATAGAAGGTTGAGTTCCATCGCGTCGGGCAATCGCAAATAAGACGTCTGACCGGCAGATGGTGTCGCCGCTGAATGTCAGCAAGGCGAGCCATGGCCGTGTAAGATCTTCTGAAATGGGCCGAGATTTTCCTTGCCTGCCGCAAGATGTCCTGGACCCCAGGGTATTTGACAAGGAATCGCTGCACGACCAAGTTTAAGACGTGTGCCATGCACGGCACGTGCGTGATTTTGCCCTGTTTCAATGCGCTAAGCAGATTGGCACCGTTGTCACACACCACTTTACCAACTGTCAAATTGAGCGGTGTTAGCCACTCATCTGCCTGTGAACGCAAAGCTGAAAGGAGTGCCGGGCCAGTGTGGCTCTTTGCTTCCAGGCACAACAGACGCAGCACGGCATGGCAACGTCTCACCTGGCATGTGGAATAGGTTCTGGGGAGCTTGGGCGGTGCAGTGGAAGAGACGCTAGCAGCGGAAAAGGAGGAGGCAGCTGAGGAGGAGAGGGAGGAGGATGGAGTAGGAGGAGGAGAAGAAGAGTCAGGCCTGCATGCAATCCGTGGCGGTAAAACCAAATCTACACGGGTGCCACGGGTTACATGCTTGACGGCCGTCAGAAGGTTCACCCAGTGGGCAGTAAAACTGATATACCTTCCCTGCCCGTGTTTGCTAGACCACGTGTCTGTGGTCAGATGTATCTTGGCACCGACACTGTGTGCCAGAGATACATTCACTTGCCGCTGAACATGGCCATATAGCTCTGGGATGCCCTTCTCTGAGAAATACTTCCTTCCTGGGACCTTCCATTGTGGTGTTCCAATGGCCACAAATTTGCGAAAGGCCTCCGAGTCCACCAGTTTATATGGCAGTAGTTGGCGGGCTATGAGTTCTGACAAGCCAGCCGCCAACCGTTGGGCAAGAGGGTTATCCGGCGTCATCATTTTTTTACGCTCAAACATTAGGCCCACGGAAGCCTGCCTTTTTGCAGAAAAATGTGAGCTTGGCGTGATGGAAGGTGGAGTGGAGGACAATTGTGAGGAGAGAGGAGAAGGAGAAGTAGAAGACGAGGCTGGACGGTGAGAGCCTGCAGTGTGGCTTTGTGTGTTCCGTTGCTCCCACTGGGCTCGGTGATGGCTGCTCATGTGCCTTCTTAAGGCGGTCGTCCCTAGGTGAGTATTGGGCTTACCGCGACTAACGCGTTGACTGCAAAGATTGCAGATGGCAACGCTATTGTCAGCAGCGGACACGTTAAAAAAAGCCCACACTGCGGAGCCATGTGCCGGTGTCCTGGGAGCGCCAGATGTGACCGTACATGGTCGATGACTCGCTCCTGATACATTTGCAGTCTGCTTTGTCCCTGCTGTGCAATGTAAGTCATTGCTGCTTCTCCTCCCTATCTGCTGGTCCATATCTCCCTCTGAACTCCCCTCCTCTTCCTCTCTTGTGGGCACCCACGTGACATCACTAGACACGTCATCATCAACGTCACCTTCCCCACCGCTATAAGTAGAGATCTCGGAGTAGGCAGCAACACCGGGGACCAACCTCCTCCTTGGGCTGATCTGGGTACTGGCGTCAGACTGCTGAGTAGCGCTTGTTGCTACCTCCTCTTCCTGATCCAATACCAAGAGTGGCTGCGCATCAGAAATGTCCTCTTGATATGGATCGGAAAATAATTCCAGTGACTCAAGCGGAAGGTATGTGGTGGTGGTGGTGGTGGTCGTGTTGTTGGTGGTAGTGTCTTTGGGGGTGCACATAGCAGAGAGTGAAGAAGAGGGTGCAGATCGAGAGGATGAGGAGGGTGCAGAAGAGTAAGGCTGAGCGAGCCACTCAACCAAGTCTGGTGCATCCTTTAAAGTAATTGAACGCACCTTCTGCAACTTCCCACTTTGGCTCAAGCCTGTTGCTCCTGCCCTACCCCTACCACCCCTGCGGAAGGGCCTGCCTCTTCCTCTGCCTGTCATTTTTTAAATGACCCTGTGACAAAACTCTTAGTCCCTATACCGATGAAGGACTGCTGCAGTATAGGGCAGCGGTCAGCAGTGGTGCACGTCAACCCTATCTATTGTGGACCGATAGCGGTCCTTACAGAACAGCAGACTGTACCGCACTCAAGCCTATGTACCGTAGCACCCTATACCAAGTTACCAGTCCTTATAAGAACTTTTGTGGACCAAGCAGGTTGTGTATTAGTGTTTAGCAGACTGTACGTCAGTCCCTATACCGCTGAAGGACTGCTGCAGTATAGGGCAGCGGTCAGCAGTGGTGCACGTCAACCCTATCTATTGTGGACCGATAGCGGTCCTTACAGAACAGCAGACTGTACCGCACTCAAGCCTATGTACCGTAGCACCCTATACCAAGTTACCAGTCCTTATAAGAACTTTTGTGGAACAAGCAGGTTGTGTGTTAGTGATTAGCAGACTGTACGTCAGTCCCTATACCGCTGAAGGACTGCTGCAGTATAGGTGAGCGGTCAGCAGTGGTGCACGTCAACCCTATCTATTGTGGACCGATAGCGGTCCTTACAGAACAGCAGACTGTACCGCACTCAAGCCTATGTACCGTAGCACCCTATACCAAGTTACCAGTCCTTATAAGAACTTTTGTGGACCAAGCAGGTTGTGTGTTAGTGTTTAGCAGACTGTACGTCAGTCCCTATACCGCTGAAGGACTGCTGCAGTATAGGGCAGCGGTCAGCAGTGGTGCACGTCAACCCTATCTATTGTGGACCGATAGCGGTCCTTACAGAACAGCAGACTGTACCGCACTCAAGCCTATGTACCGTAGCACCCTATACCAAGTTACCAGTCCTTATAAGAACTTTTGTGGAACAAGCAGGTTGTGTGTTAGTGATTAGCAGACTGTACGTCAGTCCCTATACCGCTGAAGGACTGCTGCAGTATAGGGCAGCGGTCAGCAGTGGTGCACGTCAACCCTATCTATTGTGGACCGATAGCGGTCCTTACAGAACAGCAGACTGTACCGCACTCAAGCCTATGTACCGTAGCACCCTATACCAAGTTACCAGTCCTTATAAGAACTTTTGTGGAACAAGCAGGTTGTGTGTTAGTGATTAGCAGACTGTACGTCAGTCCCTATACCGCTGAAGGACTGCTGCAGTATAGGTGAGCGGTCAGCAGTGGTGCACGTCAACCCTATCTATTGTGGACCGATAGCGGTCCTTACAGAACAGCAGACTGTACCGCACTCAAGCCTATGTACCGTAGCACCCTATACCAAGTTACCAGTCCTTATAAGAACTTTTGTGGACCAAGCAGGTTGTGTGTTAGTGTTTAGCAGACTGTACGTCAGTCCCTATACCGCTGAAGGACTGCTGCAGTATAGGGCAGCGGTCAGCAGTGGTGCACGTCAACCCTATCTATTGTGGACCGATAGCGGTCCTTACAGAACAGCAGACTGTACCGCACTCAAGCCTATGTACCGTAGCACCCTATACCAAGTTACCAGTCCTTATAAGAACTTTTGTGGACCAAGCAGGTTGTGTATTAGTGTTTAGCAGACTGTACGTCAGTCCCTATACCGCTGAAGGACTGCTGCAGTATAGGGCAGCGGTCAGCAGTGGTGCACGTCAACCCTATCTATTGTGGACCGATAGCGGTCCTTACAGAACAGCAGACTGTACCGCACTCAAGCCTATGTACCGTAGCACCCTATACCAAGTTACCAGTCCTTATAAGAACTTTTGTGGACCAAGCAGGTTGTGTGTTAGTGTTTAGCAGACTGTACGTCAGTCCCTATACCGCTGAAGGACTGCTGCAGTATAGGGCAGCGGTCAGCAGTGGTGCACGTCAACCCTATCTATTGTGGACCGATAGCGGTCCTTACAGAACAGCAGACTGTACCGCACTCAAGCCTATGTACCGTAGCACCCTATACCAAGTTACCAGTCCTTATAAGAACTTTTGTGGACCAAGCAGGTTGTGTATTAGTGTTTAGCAGACTGTACGTCAGTCCCTATACCGCTGAAGGACTGCTGCAGTATAGGGCAGCGGTCAGCAGTGGTGCACGTCAACCCTATCTATTGTGGACCGATAGCGGTCCTTACAGAACAGCAGACTGTACCGCACTCAAGCCTATGTACCGTAGCACCCTATACCAAGTTACCAGTCCTTATAAGAACTTTTGTGGAACAAGCAGGTTGTGTGTTAGTGATTAGCAGACTGTACGTCAGTCCCTATACCGCTGAAGGACTGCTGCAGTATAGGGCAGCGGTCAGCAGTGGTGCACGTCAACCCTATCTATTGTGGACCGATAGCGGTCCTTACAGAACAGCAGACTGTACCGCACTCAAGCCTATGTACCGTAGCACCCTATACCAAGTTACCAGTCCTTATAAGAACTTTTGTGGAACAAGCAGGTTGTGTGTTAGTGATTAGCAGACTGTACGTCAGTCCCTATACCGCTGAAGGACTGCTGCAGTATAGGTGAGCGGTCAGCAGTGGTGCACGTCAACCCTATCTATTGTGGACCGATAGCGGTCCTTACAGAACAGCAGACTGTACCGCACTCAAGCCTATGTACCGTAGCACCCTATACCAAGTTACCAGTCCTTATAAGAACTTTTGTGGACCAAGCAGGTTGTGTGTTAGTGTTTAGCAGACTGTACGTCAGTCCCTATACCGCTGAAGGACTGCTGCAGTATAGGGCAGCGGTCAGCAGTGGTGCACGTCAACCCTATCTATTGTGGACCGATAGCGGTCCTTACAGAACAGCAGACTGTACCGCACTCAAGCCTATGTACCGTAGCACCCTATACCAAGTTACCAGTCCTTATAAGAACTTTTGTGGACCAAGCAGGTTGTGTATTAGTGTTTAGCAGACTGTACGTCAGTCCCTATACCGCTGAAGGACTGCTGCAGTATAGGGCAGCGGTCAGCAGTGGTGCACGTCAACCCTATCTATTGTGGACCGATAGCGGTCCTTACAGAACAGCAGACTGTACCGCACTCAAGCCTATGTACCGTAGCACCCTATACCAAGTTACCAGTCCTTATAAGAACTTTTGTGGACCAAGCAGGTTGTGTGTTAGTGTTTAGCAGACTGTACGTCAGTCCCTATACCGCTGAAGGACTGCTGCAGTATAGGGCAGCGGTCAGCAGTGGTGCACGTCAACCCTATCTATTGTGGACCGATAGCGGTCCTTACAGAACAGCAGACTGTACCGCACTCAAGCCTATGTACCGTAGCACCCTATACCAAGTTACCAGTCCTTATAAGAACTTTTGTGGACCAAGCAGGTTGTGTATTAGTGTTTAGCAGACTGTACGTCAGTCCCTATACCGCTGAAGGACTGCTGCAGTATAGGGCAGCGGTCAGCAGTGGTGCACGTCAACCCTATCTATTGTGGACCGATAGCGGTCCTTACAGAACAGCAGACTGTACCGCACTCAAGCCTATGTACCGTAGCACCCTATACCAAGTTACCAGTCCTTATAAGAACTTTTGTGGAACAAGCAGGTTGTGTGTTAGTGATTAGCAGACTGTACGTCAGTCCCTATACCGCTGAAGGACTGCTGCAGTATAGGGCAGCGGTCAGCAGTGGTGCACGTCAACCCTATCTATTGTGGACCGATAGCGGTCCTTACAGAACAGCAGACTGTACCGCACTCAAGCCTATGTACCGTAGCACCCTATACCAAGTTACCAGTCCTTATAAGAACTTTTGTGGAACAAGCAGGTTGTGTGTTAGTGATTAGCAGACTGTACGTCAGTCCCTATACCGCTGAAGGACTGCTGCAGTATAGGTGAGCGGTCAGCAGTGGTGCACGTCAACCCTATCTATTGTGGACCGATAGCGGTCCTTACAGAACAGCAGACTGTACCGCACTCAAGCCTATGTACCGTAGCACCCTATACCAAGTTACCAGTCCTTATAAGAACTTTTGTGGACCAAGCAGGTTGTGTGTTAGTGTTTAGCAGACTGTACGTCAGTCCCTATACCGCTGAAGGACTGCTGCAGTATAGGGCAGCGGTCAGCAGTGGTGCACGTCAACCCTATCTATTGTGGACCGATAGCGGTCCTTACAGAACAGCAGACTGTACCGCACTCAAGCCTATGTACCGTAGCACCCTATACCAAGTTACCAGTCCTTATAAGAACTTTTGTGGACCAAGCAGGTTGTGTATTAGTGTTTAGCAGACTGTACGTCAGTCCCTATACCGCTGAAGGACTGCTGCAGTATAGGGCAGCGGTCAGCAGTGGTGCACGTCAACCCTATCTATTGTGGACCGATAGCGGTCCTTACAGAACAGCAGACTGTACCGCACTCAAGCCTATGTACCGTAGCACCCTATACCAAGTTACCAGTCCTTATAAGAACTTTTGTGGAACAAGCAGGTTGTGTGTTAGTGATTAGCAGACTGTACGTCAGTCCCTATACCGCTGAAGGACTGCTGCAGTATAGGGCAGCGGTCAGCAGTGGTGCACGTCAACCCTATCTATTGTGGACCGATAGCGGTCCTTACAGAACAGCAGACTGTACCGCACTCAAGCCTATGTACCGTAGCACCCTATACCAAGTTACCAGTCCTTATAAGAACTTTTGTGGAACAAGTGAGTTGTGAATGTTTAGCAGACTGCAGCAGAAGGGCAGCAGTCAAGTATAATATCCTTTCTATATTTGGAAGAAAGAATATTATACATGTACAAGCCTATTACTGTACCACTGATACCAGTCCTGAAAAGAACCTTTGTGGAACTAATAATAACAGCAAGTCTTTAAAATTACCCTCACTGCCTGACAACACTGCTTCCTTCCTGTCCCTATACAAATTGGCAAAAAAAGAGAACGATTAGTGGTTACTGGAACAGCTCTTTTGTGGACCTTGATAGTAACAGCTAATGATGATGATGATGATGATGATGATGAAAGACTAATCTGGCTGTCCCTGTAGCATACACCGTCCTTTCCCTTTCTCTAAACTAACAAAAGACACTCAGGCTGCTGCAAGAATCAGCAGCACAGCAAACCTATCAACACCTAACACCTATACCAGTCCTGAAAAGAACTTTTGTGTACCAAATAGCTAGTGGTTTATCTCTCCCTACTCCACACAGGAACCTGTCCCTATCGTAACAGAAGAAAGAATGTAAAATGGCCACCGGATCGGGTGTATTTATAGGTTAGGGGGAATGTACAAGTGTCCATGTGCTGTCATGTCTCAATTGGCTGTCCTGTATCACATGATAAACGTGTCACCAAAGGTTAAAGTTCTTGTATACATTAAACACGTAAGTCCGCCGCGGCGAACGACGGAAAAAGGCGTTCGAACGTGCGGACCGCGAATGTCGGAAATTCGCCGCGAAACGACCGCCGGGCGAAACGTTCGTCCATCACTATTGTTTACCCCCCAAGCACCCTTTTCTCCTGCCCTCCCCTGTTCCATCTCCCTTTACCCCATGAGTTCTCCACTTTACCAGTCAGGTTTCCCTGGTCGACACCTTTTGCCCTGTATCACCACTGAGCTCGGCCTAAGCACTTTAACTACCCTCACCCATCTATATCTCAGATCCTGCCATTCAAACCCACAGATTCCGCCCCTCTTAGAGTAGTCTCCTGGAATGTTAAGGGTCTTCGCTCTCCCCAAAAGAGAGTGAAGATCCTTCGTCATCTTAAAAGACTCAAGGCAGACATTGCCTTATTACAGGAGACCCACCTACATGCGTCTGATTTTCCACGCATGCAAAAAATGTGGGTGGGATCGGTACATGGAGCTGAGTCAGTGGGTCAGAAAGCAGGGGTACTGCTCCTAATTCACAAAAATCTTCCCTGCACAATTCTATCCACCCTCTCAGATAACATGGGTCTTTTCCTCACCGCTACAGTACGGATAGGCACTAAGGAATTTTTTATCTCCAACATTTATGCCCCTAATAGCCCCTCTAAGCAATTTTACTCTGAACTTTCATCGTGGTTACTCCAATTCACCCACTTGCCTCATTTGGTAGGGGGCGACTTTAATGACGTTATGCACTCCTCGATTGACAGATCCTCCCCTAAAAATCAACCACAGGATGCCACCATAATGCTTCCTAATGTCTTTGCCTCCACTATGGACTCCCTACACATGACGGACCTTTGGCGTCTCAGCCACCCTACAGACAGAGAATTCACGTTCTATTCCAAACCTCATAAGTCCCTGGCCAGACTTGACCACTTTTTTGGTTCGGATGATCTCATAACCTTGGTATCCGAATCTGAAATTCACGACATAGCGGTTTCTGACCATGCCCCAGTGGCTATCTCCCTAGACAGACTGGATCTCCCTCCGCACGCCAACCTTTGGCGCTTTCGAGCTTTTTTAGCTAACAACTCAGATTTTATAGCATTCTTGGAAAAGGCTTGGGTGGAGTACTCCTCCGCAAACGCCATACATGCGGCAGACCCGAATCTTTTCTGGGATACAGGGAAAGCATACCTTAGAGGTCGCATTATCTGTTATGCCACGTCTTTTAAACGTAACGCACTCAAGCATTACAAATCAGCCAGTGCCAGGCTACATGCTGCCCAATGGCAGCTTTCGTCCTCCACCTCCACCTTACACCATGATGAGTGGGTATCAGCCAAGTCAGCCTTTGATACTTGGGCTGACACTCTTGAACGTTCGAAGAAGGCTTACTTGGATGCTACCCTTCACAAATACGGCAATAAAGCTGGAAAACTCCTCTCCAGACTGTGTAAAGGGGGTCATCGCCCCACCCACATCACCTCCCTACGTGACCACATGGGACGGACACACTCCTCTCCTCAGGCCATAAATGAGACTATGTTAAAATATTACACTGATCTTTACGCTCCAGACCCCATAGTACGAGAAAAGGCTCGGTCCTTTTTGGACCAAGTGTCACTTCCCTCCTTATCAGCACAGCACTTAGAGTCCCTAAACGCCCCCATCACTCTATCTGAAATTGAATCTACCAATTGCCATCTCCACTCACATAAGGCACCAGGCCCTGACGGCTTCACTAGCGACTTTTATAAAAACCTCATTCACATCACAGCTCCCACACTCCTCTCAGTTTACTCCTCTATTTGGGCGGGGGGTCCCTACCTTCCCTCTGGGAATCAAGCGGTAATTAAGCTTCTCTCTAAAAAAGGTAAGGACCCGTTACAACCCGGTTCTTACAGGCCTATCTCCCTCCTTAATCTAGATGTGAAAATCCTTTCAAAAATAGTTGCCACAAGGCTAGCTGATATTCTCCCCCATCTAATCCACCCAGCCCAATCGGGATTTGTTAAAGGTCGGACAGCCACTATCAACATTCGTAAAGTTTTACTAGCTCTTGAATCTGCCAAACAGGACCCTAATGGTACCTATGCCATCATTACCTTAGACGCTGAGAAAGCTTTCGACAACGTCAGTTTCGACTGGTTATCCATGACCCTTTCTAAATTAGGTTTCTCAGGCCCTTTCAGTCACCTTATAACCTCGATGTACTCCTCTCCCACCGCCCGTCTGGTAGCGGCAGGCCTCCTCTCACCGAATTTCCCCCTGCATAAGGGTACCCGGCAGGGCTGCTCCCTATCCCCTCTTCTTTTTAACTTAGCCTTGGAACCCCTCTCCAGATTCCTATCCAATTCGGTCCCCTCCAGGGCAAAAAAATTGGAGGAGTAGAACTTCGCACATCCCTGTTCACGGACGATATCGTTATTTTCACCTCAAACCCCTCCCTCGATATTCACACCATTAAAAATACATTCGATGAGTTTAGGATGTGCTCAGGGCTATGCATCAACTATTCTAAAAGTGAAATTTTACCCATTGGCTCCCCCTCTACTCCTTCCTGGGCTAGTGACTCCCTATTCTCTGTAGCTCCCTCCTACATCACCTACCTGGGGATCAAAATTGGTAAACTGCCTTCTTCTTTGTATCAGCTAAACTATCCACCTTTGTTGACTAAGATATCCCAAGAATTGACCAACTGGATGGATCTGCCCCTCTCGCTCCTGGGAAGGTGTCATCTGGTAAAAATGGTCAGTTTTGCCAGACTTTTATATTCTATGCAAACTCTCCCTCTTTTGCTCAAGCACAAAGATGTTACCTCTCTAGAATCTGCTATTTCTAAATTTTTATGGCACGGCAAACGACCACGTATTGCTTTCAAGAAATTGCACCTTCCTAGGGGCGACGGGGGTATAAGTCTACCTAATATTAGGTTGTATAATCTAGCCTGTTTACTCAGAACGAGCCTAGATTGGATCACACGATCGTCCAGATACTCTAACTTTGATTTGGAATCAGCTATGGCTCACCCTTTCTCATTGTCTGCCCTGCTACACTGCCGCTGGAAATCGGTACCCCCCCCCCCCCCCCACCAACACAATCTTGTCTTCAGAGACACGGCAATAGCATGGAGAGAATCCAGAAAATTAGCCGGACTTACGCCCTACCTATCCACTCATTCACCTATTCAAGGAAACCCCTGCTTTACTCCAGGTCTCCACTATAAGGCCTTCTCGGACTGGTCAGCACGGGGCCTGTCCCTATTTTCCTCCCTAATCGACCCGCATACTGGCAAACCGCTCACCTTTCAGAAAGTGATGGACTCTTTCGCAATTCCCGCCTCTCATTTTTTCCATTACCAACAATGCATCAGCTACATTACCCACACTTGTAAGGAGGACTCCCGTAGATTTCAACCAAGCTTCCTGGATCAGCTGATACACGACGAATGCTTCAAAATCTCGGATATTTATAAGCCGCTTCTGCGACGATCACAGATACCTGCTTCCTCTACCTCTATTGCAAATTGGTCATCCGCCTTCCCGGACACAGATCTTGTTCATAAAATCTTGCTCAGTCTCAACAAAGTCCTCAATCTGACGCCTAATGAAATCTGGAGGGAAACCCAGCTTAAAATTGCCCACAGGGCCTACATTCCTTTTCTTTCCTCCAAATCCAAACGAGATGGGGCTTCCTGCCCTCATTGTCATCACCCAAAGCCTCCCCTCGCTCATCGTTTTTGGTCTTGTCCTGTAATATCTACTTTCTGGGACCAGGTCTTGGCCTTCATTTTTGACATAACCTTGATGGAACTACCTAAAGAACCTCTTCTCCTAATCTTTGGTTATTGGGATCCCATTCTGCTACCTTGGTCCACCTCTGCAGGCACTAGACCCTCTGTAGGAACTCATCCTACGCGAGCTACAGTGGACTGGACCCTGTTGTGTTTACTGTTGGCCCGCCGTCTCATACTACGATTCTGGCTCCTGCCCTCTGGCCCTCCAGTTTCCCAACTCCGCAAAAACCTTCTATCTCTTTTGCACACAGAGAGGCTCACGACAGACTTCTCCCATACTAAACGAAAAGCTGCTTTCCTTGCCAGGTGGCAGCCGTTCATAACCACAACCATGTCTTTACAGGACCAACGTGAATTGGACCAACTCTCTTTCATCTACAAGGATCCGCTCCACTTCTGATTCCACTTTGCGACTTTTCTACAGAGGGCATCGCCCCCTCCACCAAGACTCTCCTCAATTCTCTACTTAATTCTTTCCCACGCCAGGACCCTCCTCATGGACATCTTCATTGAACCCTCCCCCCCACCTCCCTCCCATCCTTGTCCTTCCCTGTTCTTTCTTTCCCCCTTATTTTCGGTACTTTATTGCTTTCTAAGTTGCAGTTAGGCATTTGGCCCCTGGGAAACTGGTTTTTACTGCCTGCATTATTTAAGGTCTAAGTCAGTCGCTGATTCATCCAGTCTGGTCATTCTTGCTTATGGTTTCTATAATCTCGATGTCTTTAAACGCTCTATGTTTTATGGTTCTCTGTAGCCCCAGGATATGACCTGGATGTGTATCTTGTCTTTAATGCTTGTGCCTCAACATATGTCTCTGTATTTTCTTTATTTACCTAATAAAAATTATTGAAAAAAAAAAAGGAAATTGAACTCTTTATTTTCTGTTTTTATTTTTTGTTTTAAAAATAAATAGAAATAATTCCTTTTGAATATACTGGTTGTGTTTACAACTTTCTTTATGCCTAAAAAGTCCAACTGAACCCACATTTTTTCTTTTGAGGTCTTTTATGTGAAGGTTCTTTTATTTTTATTTTTTATTTTTCTCCCCTACTCCCCCTTTTCCTTGTCAATATTTACATTCACCATATGTGATTTACTTCAATTCAATTATATTGGTGTTCTTGTTAGCAATAAGTTCTCAAATGCAGTTAATAATTTTTATTGTAGACTTTGTAGATAGAAACATCATCATACAGATATTGTTTGTACTACGTAAAAGAACACTTTAAGATTTTTGTTTAAAAAAACTGAAGGTCACCTCTCTATTTTATATAATTGTCGTAAGTACAATCTAATATGAATCCAATTAAATAAAAGAGACGAGATTGCTTTGCTATGCCTTAAAACTAATTTTAATTTTAAAGAGTTGGCTGTTTTTATCAAATTTAAAAACAGGATTATTTCATTATATTTTTAAGACTCCAAAAGTGCAGAATAAAGTGATATATGAATTTGTAAGTGTATCCAACTTTGAAAAACAAATCTAATAAAATGATTAAATCTAATTTTACCTTTTAATTCCAGTGATTATGTTTTATATAGCTGGAGGTGAATTATAGGAGTGAATTTAAAATAGCTGCAGTTAAATCTTCAAAGTCCTTGCAAACTATGTTTCTTCAAGTTTAACATATTGACATACTCTGCAATATAACACACCATCTGTGACCAATACCCAGTTAGTAGCCACAGTGAAGAATAATAAACCAAAAATAATAAACAAACCCCAAAAGACTGTCTATAATTAAAACAAAGGTAAAACAATTGAGGTGGATGTTTGTAGCTGCAAATAATTGCAATTTCCCTTCCGCCATGGGCTATAAAAATGGTGTGGGTCTTATGCAAAATGCCTATATGGGCCTCATGGGATGTTTATCTCTGAGAGTGATGTTAGTGGTGGAGTTCTCAAATGTTGCCACGCGGTGTTAAATCTCTGTGCACAAATGTGTTCAGCTGTAAAATCAGAGCGGGAGTTTGCTCAATCCTACTCAAGAGGTACATGACTTTTTCCTGCTGAATAACTGGATTAAATGGTCAGCTAAAAAGGATGTAAAAGTGAAACAACATAAAACAATAGAATAATACAGTGCATTCTGGATATGACAATGCATAAAACTGGTAAAGGTAGGGGGGTAAAACGTATTACATATAAAACAGTTCTTATTGGGAAATTAGTCCATGTAAGGAGAATCAAATAACTGTCCCTGGGGGGCTTCCCACTCCGAAGTTTAGAAGGCAGAAAAAATTCTAAAATGTAAACAGGATAAAAAGAACAGCACCCTCTAAGTGCAGTATGTAGGTAATTAATGTAGATTAAAAATGTATTAAAATACACTCACAAAGGTGTGGCTGAAATAGGCATGTAACATGGTTCATCCGCACTGACTATCAAGTGAACAGAAGGGCCAAAACAGTTGTTATAGATGTGTCTCCGCAATCCTGTCTTTCCTCTTGCCACGCTGCTGGTGTACAGGGCTTCTGGATGTTGGGGACAGTATTCAGCAGCATGCACAGATGGTCATGGCTCCAGTCACTGGAGCCATGACTGTGACTGGACCCATGACCGTCTGTGCACACTGCTGAATGCTGTCCCCAACATCCGGAAGCCCTGTACACCAGCAGTGTGACCGGAGGAAAGACAGGATCGTGGACACACATAAATAACAACTGTTTTGGCCCTTCTCTTCACTTGATAGTCGGAGTGGATGAACCATGTTACATGCCTATTTCCTCTACACCTTTGTGAGTGTATTTTAATACTTTTTTCATCTACATTAAATACCTACATACTGCACTTAGAGGGCACTGTTCTTTTTATCCTGTTAACAAAAAAACACACACATATATACATCGTATTAAGTGATTATTTGTAAAATATCTTACACAATTAAGTCTAGTGACATCACAGGTTCTTCCTCTGGATGAAACATTACTGAAATGTCATTGCATGAGTGTCAGCTTGAAACTGCGAGACAGGCTGCATGATGACATGGGCAAAAATCAGAGAGAAGCCACAGGTCGCAGCCCTTATGAATGAGGCCTTTTTTGCTCCTTTTTTGCCTACTAAATATACCATTGAGATCATTTTTTTTTAATCTATTTAGTGTATACAATACTTTTTGCCAAAAAATATTTTGAGCTGACAACTCCCTGTGCCTGTTCACAAAGAGGGGATATGGAGATAAGGAGAGGGAAGAAGACGAGGAGAGGTTTGTGTTCTTTGTTGTCTATCAGAAATGAAATATGTAGGGATGACACCACATGCTTAGAAATTCTGAAATGTGTTGTCATATCAAAGAGGAAGATAGGAGCCCACTGTATTGTTAGCATTTTCGGTAATTTTTTGGTACTTGTAGTATGCTTGAAGGGATAAAACATAGGTAATGTGCATGTATTGCAGAGATATACTAATATTTTTGTTTCCATTTTCCTTGACATACACTTTAACCTACTTCAGTTTCAGTTATCCAGGCCTGTACATTGAAAGCTATTGTACCCTTACTGCTGTATTTCCTTTGTGCTAAATTCTCTCAGTTAATAACATGGTTGTTTTAAAACAGAATCATCTTGAATGTGTTTTTGTTTAGAGAAGCACTCACAGAAAGGGGCACCCGTACAAGACATGCTATTTAGAGCTCACATAAAGGTAAAATAAATACAAAAAAAGGACACAGCTTAAGTTTTTAAATTTTAAAATAAAACATAACAATAGAGCTAAAGGTGAATTTGAAGGTTTCCTCATTTGTTCTTGTCTTTTCTTACACCATTATTTAGCTTGTCTTAAAATATCTAACCTGTGAACCTGGTTTTAAATAACTAGTACGTCACCTTCGAAGGTGAAGAAATTACTCAAATGCCACACCTGCCAGCGACACCATATAATGAAATATGTTCCTTGCTGCACTTCATAAGTTATCACTTGAGCTGAAAAAGGTGTAAAACATAAAGAACACTTGTAGACTCTAATTAGTCATATTGCTAGTCTTCATAATATTTCTAGGGAAGAGATGTGTGAACACAATGAACATTTTATGCATTTGTACAAATTAAATTTAGCACTATCCAAAGCAAAGGTGACATTTCCCATTGGCTTCTGAAGATCGTTTGTGGACAAAATTACATGAATAATGAATTGTTCATAAATGTTTTATTTCCATTCCATAAAGATGTCACCCTAGGAAGGATAAAATTGCCAAATTACAATGCATGCCTTATACATTTTTAGACCCGTCAGAACTATTGTGAAGAAATAAATATATTTTCATAAATTTCATATGGAGGTTTAAGACAGAATAAGCCCCAGAGCAAAGGTCAGCTTCAGGACACAGTGACCTGAGTTTTCAACATGAGACATCCTGTGTTTTTCTCACTCTGCTGGAGGTCTGTAAACAAGCTGTTTGCACAACTAGGAATACAACAATCCTCTGCTCATGTAAAAGCAGAGGATAAATATATTTTATAGTCACCAAATAGAATGTATTTCAGGAACCTTGGACCAGTGATAAAACCCTGAAAAACAGCAAACATAAACTAGCTTTCCAAGGCGAACATACACCATATAAAGAAGAAGCCTTGGAGGATGTTTACAAAGATGTTTACAAAGCAGGACAACTTCTAATATACCTCGGTAAACAAACTCAGGCTAGTAGTAAAAACCTGAATTTCCACCTAAAAGTCCTCACCACTGAAAAATATATATGTATGCATCTCATACACCATTTAAAATATGTGGACACTAAACAACGGAGATCCCACTAGAAATATCAACATAAATATTGATGTGTTCCTCCATGGTCCATATTATATAATAAAAGGGAGTTAATAAGAACAGCACCATCTCTTATTGTCTGCAGGCATAATAATAATCTTGTTATGTAGTATGCATTTAATCTGATTAGAAATATCCTATATGTAGCAAAATATACAAATTATTGTTTATATAAATTATTATATATATGAATTTCTTCCTTTGCCTAGATGTATAATACATCATAATATAAATATAGGTAAAATATCTTTTCCTAATCAATATAATTATGTTTGAAATATTGCTGCATTAGAAATGTATACTCATCTGATGCCGTTTACCAAATCTCCGAAAAATTACAGATGTGTGTGTATGTGTATGTATTTATGTATATATGTGTATATGTATGTATATATATATATATATATATATATATATATATATATATATATATATATATATATATATATATATATATTAGAAATATCATATGACAATGCCTGTACCATGAGAAAATGGACATTCCTATAGCAAATTATTTATAAAAATACTTTAGAAAAATATATCCCTTGTCCTAGAATGACACTTGGTGACTAAGAGAAGCAATGCTCAAACAAATAACAGAATTAATATTTAGCTGCTCGAACCAATGAAAAGAAGTTCCACTTTCTGGGCTAGTTTTATTAACATTTTTATGAGCTTATTGTCCAGAATGGTATATAGGACCAGGAGAGGAAGACGATTTGGACTCTACATTTCAGGCACTACATCACTCTCCACAACACACTTTACACCTAATACACGTCACAAATTGGACAGAAACTTCACACTTCATACACTCATCATCATGCCTCATCATCTAAACACCTCAGAGATGCCAAGACACAGCTCCACCCTGACAAAACATAATTTTTGAAAGGCAGACATTTTAGGGGAATCTGGTAACGACCATTGCAACCATTTTGGAAGGGTAATTATGTTACATTGATCTTTTCTTGATTGATTGATTATTTGACTATACAGTTGTGTTCATGAGTTTACATACCCTGGCAGAATTTATGATTTCTTGGCCATTTTTCAGAGAATATGAATGATAACACAAAAACTTTTCTTTCACTTATGGTCAGTGTTTGGTTGCCATTTATTAATCAACTGTGTTTACTCTTTTTAAATCCTAATCACAACAGAAACTACCCAAATGACCCTGCTCAAAAGTGTACATACCTGTCAAGAAGGATGTCCCGGTGATCCGATGGTATGTGGAAGACCTGCCTGCAGAATCCCTATCTGAAGAGCTAACCGTGTGCGCGTTAGCATGAACGGGCGCACATGGGTGCGCGATAGCGGGAACGGGCGCACGTGGGTGCATGATAGCGGGAACGGGCGCACATGGGTGCACGGTGGTGCGAACGGGTGCACGCAGATGCGCGATAGTGTGAACGTGTGCACGCGGGTGCACGATGGCACGAACAAATGCGCTCGGACATGCACGCAGGTGCGCCGCATGACTGTTCTTAGCGCCCAGAGGTCTGCCAAGCTCAGGCACCTCTGTACCACCACTGCTCCAGTGTTCCTGACAGGTTCCTGTGCACCTCTTCGCAGCCTGCAGATTCTGTGATCCTGCTGCACTACAGAACTCCTCCCAGCTGTCTGCGGTGTTCCAGTCACCAGTTCCAGTGTGCTGTTCCTGCCTGCCTTTCTTCAGCTTCTCCAGAGGTCCGGACTAGCCCCACACCTGCCATCCATCAGGCACTTGTGCCCCTCTGAACTCTTGAGTTCACTCAACTCTCCACTACCAGGGGTTCTCAAGCCAGAGGCTTATGAGAGGCCACTCCCTGCATTCTGGGCTCCAACACCAGGTACGTAAAAAATACCCTGGTGATTTTGGCCTGATAAAATGCAAAGAAGTTGACACAAAGGGGTTTGAATGGCTATTAAAGGTAACTATCCTGTGATCTGTTTGCTTGTAATTAGTGTGTGTGTATAATAGGTAAATTAGTTTCTGGACTCCTGACAGACCCTTTCCTCTTTCAACCAGTGGTGCACTGACATTTCTGGATTCTGAGTCATAGGGAAAGCAAAAGAATTGTCAAAGGATCTGCAGGAAAAAGTAGTTGAGCTGTATAAAACAGAAAAGGGATATAAAAAGATATCCAAGGAATTGAGAATAGCAATCAACAGTGTTCAAACTCTAACCAAGAAGTGGAAAAGGAGGGGTTCTGTTGAAACCAAACCACGGTCTGGTAGACCAACTAATATTTCAGCCACAACTGCCATGAAAATTGTTTGAGATGCAAAGAAAAACCCACAAATAACTTCAGTCATACAGGACTCTCTGAAAACACACTTGAAGAAAGATGGGCAGCATGGGCAGCATGGTTGAGTCGCCAGAAGAAAGGCATTACTATGCAAATACAACAAAGTATCCCACTTACAATATGCCAAACAGCATAGAGACAAGCCTCAAACCTTCTGGCACAAAGTCATTTGGAGTGATGAGACCAAAATTGAGCTTTTTGGCCACAACCATAAACACTACATTTGGAGAAGCGTCAACAAGGCCTATGAAAAAAGTTACACCATTCCTACTGTGAAACACGGGGGTGGATCACTGATGTTTTGAGGGTGTGTGAGCTACAAAGGCACAGAAAATGTGGTCAAAATTGATGGCAAGATGAATGCAGTATGTCATCAAAAAAATACTGGAGGTTTGCATTAATTAGCCAGGAAGCTGCGCATGGGACGTATGGGACGCATGGGACGTACTTGGACATTCCAACAGGACAATAATACAAAACACAAGGCCAAGTCGACCTGTCATTGGCTACAGCAGAATAAAGTGAAGGTTCTGGAGAGGCCGTGTCAGTCTCCTGACCTCAATATCATTGAGCTACTCTGGGGAGATCTCAAACGTGCAGTTCATGCAAGACAGACCAAGAATTTACAGGAACTGGAGGCTTTTTGCCAAGAGATAAACACAGTTGATTGATAATAAATGGCTTCAGCCAAACACTAATAATGAGTGAAAGAAAAGTTTTTGTGTTATCATTCATATTCTATGAAAAATTGCCAAGAAATCATAAATTCTGCTAGGATATGTAAACCTATGAGCACAACTGTACCTATTATTGATTTCTCGTGATATTTGGATTGTTCTTCCCACAATATACTAACCTTTTTAGATTTGTCTTTAACCGTTTGTTTTATCTTATTTTACGTGGTTTAACCCTTACTCTTCCAGCATAAGAGTAAAGCCCTGTACACACAGTCAGACTTTCCGATGGAAAATGTGCGATCGGATCTTGTTGTCGGAAAATCCGATAGTGTGTGGGCTCCATCAGACTATTTCCGTTGGAATTTCCGACACACAAAGTTTGAGAGCAGGATCTAAAATTTTCCGACAACAAAATCCGATCATTTAAATTACAATCGTGTGTAGACAATTCCGACAGACAAAGTGTCACGCATGCTCAGAATAAATTACGAGATGAAAGCTATTGGCTACTGCCCTCTTTTTAGTCCAGTCGTACGTGTTCTACGCCACCACGTTCTGAACGGTTGGATTTTCCAACAACTTTGTGCGACCGTGTGTATGCAAGACAAGTTTGGGCCAAAAATCTGAAAAAATCAGACGGATTTTGTTGTTGGAATGTACAACCGTGTGTACAGGGCATTACTGTTATGCCACATACACATGACCGGACTTTCTGGCAGAATAGGTCCTGCGGAATCATTCCATCGGATATTACGATCATGTGTGGGATAATCTGATCGTTTTTCTTTAACAAATTCAGACGGACCTAGAAATAGAATATGTTTCAAATCTGTACGATGGACTCAATTCCTATTGGGAAAACTGTTCGTCTGTATGCTGGTCCGACAGACCAAATACGATGCAAGGGCAACTATTGGCTACTGACTATTAAATTTCCTTTTCTAGTTCCGTCATACGTCATCACGTTCAAAATGAACAGACTTTCAAATGGACTTTAGTCCGTTCGTATGTGGGCAAGTCCGTTCGTTCGGAAGTCCGTCGTAACTCTGACGAAAGTCCGTCTGACTTTTTCTGCCAGAAAATCCGGTAGTGTGCACGCGGCATTAGGCTTCGTAAATTGCAGACTATTGTCTGGTAGGTATTTATATATACATGGTTATTGTGTCCATGGGGAGAAATTACACCTTTAGTTCCATTTATATCACATAGCAAAATCCATTAGCGAGTATTGCATAATAATTTTGTATTTTATGTCAGATTTTATTTATGCCCATCCATAATTTAACTATTTATTGTGAATACATGTCTAGTGAATAAATATTCCATATTTAGTCTTTATAAATATCTTTTGATCTGTGTTTTTTAAAAAGAAATTTGATTGGTAAAATCTTCTCAATATAATTATCGTTCAGGCATTTCCTGACGTCAAACGCACAACAGACCACTATATTCTTGATCCAACAACTTGACAATGGAATTTTTTGTAAGGATTGTGATCTCCTGTGGGATCCTCAGACTCAAGCAGCTAAGATCCCTTTCACACTGAGGGCGTTTTGCAGGTGCTATAGCATTAAAAATAGCGCCTGCAATCCGCCCTCAAACAGCTGCTCCATTGTCTCCAGTGGCTTTCACACTGGAGCGGTGCACTGGCAGGACGTCAGGAAAAGTCCTGCCAGCAGCTTCCTCGGAGCATTGAAGGAGCGGTGTGTTTACCGCTCCTCCACCGCTGCTCCCCATTGAAATCAATGGGGCAGCGTGGCTATACCACTGGCAAAACGTCTCTATTACTGTGCATTGCAAGCGGTTTTTACCCTTTCCACTAGCGGGGGTTAAAAGCGACCCCCTAGTGGCCCGAAATGCGCCGCAAATCCGACGGTAAAACGCCGCTAAAAATAGTGGCAATTTACCACCGACGCTATGGGCGGCACAGTGGGAAATGGGTCTAAATGTTAACAATAGTGTGGAGTGTGCAGGAAGACAACGAAGTGCCAAAGCTTTGGCTGTCAGAACAGCTTAGGATTTGGCCACAATGATAGTAAAGGAAGCTTCTTTTTAGGTGCCTGAACTTCATACATGCAGCAGTTTGCCTTAGGCCGCGTACACACGGGCGGATTGTCTGTCCAACTTAGTCCGCTGAACAGTGTTTCAGCGGACAATCCGCTCGTGTGTGGGCTTCAGCGGACTTTTTCAGCGGACAGTCTGACGAACAAAGTCTTACGGAATTTCCGTAAGACAGTCCGTTCAAACTTGGTTTTGTCCGTCCAAACTTGGTTTCAGCGGACAGTCCACTCGTGTGTAGGCAAGTTGGACGGACTAAGTATGGCGCATGCTCAGAAAGGGTTTACACGGCCGAAGGTTGCATTGCAGTGTATAGGACGTCGTTTTTCTAGTCCCGTCGTACGTGCTGTACACGTCATCACGCACGCTTTCAGCGGACTGTCTGCTCATCGTGTGTGGTCAAGTCTGCTCATGCAAATTTTGAACGGACTGTCTGTCGGATTGTCTGCCGAACTTAGTTGGGCAGACAATCCGCCCGTGTGTACGCGGCCTTAGGTATCCAAAGTGACAGAGCCTCTTGAAAATTAAAGCATTTGTTACCTCAACACTTCAAATTCCTGATATTCACCTGCTGTACCATGTACTTGTATGAAAAAGTATCCTGTTCTTTTTGTATTGCTTTCTCTGTGTGAAATTCCTGGTGTTCCTGCCAGTCCCTCTACTGTCCTATTTAAAACTGACCATACTAAGCAGGAGAGCACAACATGGTCAGTCCTCTAGCTATGCTGGGAACTCTGCCAGCTCTCCAATGATCAGACTTTTCCTGACATGCCCTCCACTGCACTGCCATTCACTGGCAAGCTCAGTGTGCTTCTGCATCTCCCCCCCCCCCCCCCCCCCCCGGCTCTTATACAGCTGAGAACAGAAGGAAATAATTATAAAAAAGAGAAAAACGGTATTTATAATGTTTTTTATATCTATACACAATTTTTTTACCTTTCATTTCTATTTCAGACTGAATGGGTTGTTTTACAAGGTGATCATTTACAATCATGTTAAGTTTGGATCAAATAAATTGCATAAAATGTGCTAAAGCATTGTGTATTATACATTTTTTTTTGCTTTTCTATCGTTTGTTGTATTTCAGTATCCCTGATTAGCTGCAGGTGCTTTGCAGCCACTTCTGTGTTACATGTATTCACTCAGGTGATGGTATTTTTAAGGGGGTTCCTTATCATGACAACATTGAACCATGCCTGTGTAATGCATGTTGAATCGGTCTCCACTGAGAGCCCTTGTGAGAGGGTGACAATGCAGGATCACAACTGGGAAATAGGGACAGCGTGCTGTCACTTCATAACAGGAAGGACCCTCATGTAAGATCACAACATATTTCAATGAAAGCTGCAGATTTTAAAATATTCAAAACTAATTATGAAAATACTTTACATATTATAGTTCAAAGAAGGTTTTAGAGATTACATTTATGTAGCACCGGCTCCTAAAGAGCACACACTCTATGTGTTTTTCAAAGTTAAGGTTACACCTGAACTGCAGTTTGGTTTGGGTACAATTGTCTAAATTTGGACTTCAGCATCAGTCTGACTGGACTATGAGATGTTCAGCCTGACCACAGGGGGCACTGTCTCTCCTGGCAGGCGTGGGACTATGGGCTGGTTTGGTGCTTAAGTTACTCTCTCTCGGAGCCTGCCCTGTGGGAGTGGCGCTCTTGCTGTGCTTTCTGGGAGAGGGTATTTAAGATGCGGATGTCATGTGGTTCGGGGTTCCGGTCCAAAAGGATGTATTGACTTCATGGTCCTGGCCCTCCTGACCAGCCCCCAGGAAGGCTATGTCCTGGGGTGCAGATCAGCCCGATCTTGTTGTCTAGGGGCTGGCTAGCCCTAGGCAAGAAAAAAAAAGGAGGATTCTCAGGTGTTTGGGTGCCGTCTCCGGTTTGGGAGAGACCCAGTGACTTCATGCTATCCAGGGGAGGACTCTTAAGAAGAAGGCCACGTACGGGTTGGTTTCTTAGCAAGAGCCTGGAGAAGCTGAAGTACCCAAGAGAATCCGTTCTACAAATTTAGTTTTCCTACGTGTTCTACAACAACGTCTGTGGCAGAGACTTATCCTTGTTTGTTCTACAACAACGTCTGTGGCAGATACTTGTTTCTAAGTAAGCACCTTGTTGGCTGCTAGGCCTTGTGGGAGAGGGACTGTCCAACTTGAGTGAACCTCCAGTTGTGAATGGCTATTCTCTGGATGCAGTCAAACTAAGCAAATTCTTCAACATTGACTTTGACACTAAGAGTACCTGAACTTCCTTTCCAACCCTCTGATCCCATTTTAAGAGACTGTTCATTGTCTATGTTTTTGCAAATAAAATCCATTTAAGTGGATCTGTTGTCAGTCTCTCGAGTTACTGGGCCATCTACCACGGGACACCCCTAGACGTGAAGTGAGGAGAAAAAGAAGGCAACGGTAAGCCCAATCTAACCAGCAGCTCAGTGCTACATTTACATATATACTTTAACTAATTCCTGCCCGGAATATTGTAATATGATGGCCGGGTGGAAGCTATCTACTTCTGGGTGGACGTTATATGATGTTCTTGCCAAGAGCACCTAGTGCTCCTGCTCCTCATTCTAGTGTCTGGGATTTTGCTATTGCATTTTCCTTGTCTTTGTCCACCTGCAAGGTGATTGAAGTAGTCAGTCATCTGTTATAAGCAAGTCAACCCCTCAGTCTCAGGCTTGTGATAGAGAGTCTGTTTGCCATGCTCTGCTAGGTTGAATTTCCCTGTGCATGATCTTGGACCATATTTTTGACTATTCCCTGAACTCCTGTTTTTTACCTGGACTGTTATAGAACCACACTAACCATCTGCTTACCACAAGTACCTGTTTACTTTGCTCAGTTTGCACCTGCCCTGGCGTGGTGGCCAGGCGCTATATCATTATGTGTAAGTCCTGAGGTCAACCGAGTACCGGTAGGCCTGCTTGCCTTATGGGAAAGGGGAGTGCTATAGGTGAAGCACAAAGTAGCCAAATGGGCCATCTGATACCATGTGATCGCTGTGACCAATCACAGCAGATCACATGAGAATTGTACACAATGGATGGCTTCCAATGGATGCCTTCTGTGATTGGTCACAGTGATCACATGGTATAGACAGAGCCAATCACTGCCCAACTATACCATGTGATAAGCTGTGGTAAAATCACACCTAATCACAACAATACGCACTGAAATGAATGGATCCATTCTATAGTTACTATAGTAACACTGTACTACCTCGGTCAAAGCATGTAAATAAAAAAGTTAAAAAAAAAAAAAGCAAAAAAAAAAAAATGAAATGATTATTTCTTTTACATACTGTCACCAGTCAGTGTCCCTTATCACTGCCACACAAGTTATATGATGAGGAGGATGAAGATGCAAATTATTTTTTTTCATATTCCAAAATATGGTGACAACAAATTACAAATTCAAAAAACATTCCAAAAATGCGTCATTTTGGGGTTATTTGTACTGCCTTGGCATTTTTGGGCCCCAAGAGATAAGATAGGCCTTTGGTACATCAGGATTGATCAATTTTCTCATATATATATATATATATATATATATATATATATATATATATATATATATATATATATATATATATAAAACTTTCCTATAGACTAAATATACACTGATTGGGTTATTTTTACCAAATACTTATAGCATAATACATTGTGGACTAAATTTATGAAGGAACATTATTTATTTTAAGTTTATATCAGAAACAAAGAAAACCATTTGTTTTTTTTTTCAGTGTTGTCTTTTTTTTGCTTATTTAGGAAGGAATATAAAAAACAGTGGTGATAAAAGAAAGCTCTATGTGTGTGCGAACAAAAAGATTAATTTGGATACAGTGTTGCATGACCATACAATTGTCATTCAAAGTGTAGGCCAATCTACAACAGACTACAATTAACTGTGTTCATATGGAAACAATTTTCCAATGGGAAATGTTGGATGTGAGCTTGTTGTCGGAAAGTCCGACCGTATGTATGCTCCATCGGACATTTGCCGTTGGACTTTCCATCAACAAATGTTTGCTAGCAGGTTCATAAATTTTCCACCAACAAAACGTTGTTGTTGGAAAGTCTGATCGTGTGTACACAAGTCCATCTCACAAAAGTTCACACATGCTCACAATCAAGCAGAAGGAGCCGCACTGGCTATTGAACTTTCTTTTTCTCGGCTCGTCATATGTCTTGTACGTCACCTTGTTCCCACATTCGTAATTGTTGGCTAACCTTTGTGTGACCCTGTGTATGCAAGACAAGTTTGAGCCAACAACCTTCGAACAAAAATCCACGGTTTTGTTGGCAGAAAGTCCGATCATGTGTACGGGGAATTAGAGTTGCCACAAAACATCACGCAACATCCTCAGCTGGGCTCAATGGAAATGTCAAGACCCTGTATAAGCTGCTGGAGATATTAAAGTTACAGGATGGAATAATAGTTTAAGAAATAAAAACAGTCATTGACCGTTTTTGTTATTTTACTAAACCAAAAATGCAGAAAGAGGATATTTATTATTCAGAATATCCTAAGTTACATAAATGAAAGCAATTTATTTAATTTCCCACACAGCTATGCAAACCCAAACCCTAATCCTAACCCTAATAAGCATTCTTATCAGGAATAGATATTGCAAACTTTACAGTATAACAGAATATATCTCAAACTATTTGGGAACTGCTGCAAAACATAATGCATGTCTCTCATTTTGATTTAATATATGCCTTAGTAACAGAAAAATTACTTTCTGACTCTATCGTTAAGTCATTAATTAAAGCCCAACGCCATCAAAAAAAAGTAAAAGGTTCATAATTTGTTCTCTAGCTAAACAGTTTCAGACTGTCCCCTAGCTAATCTGGATTTATTACATATTTACTTACAGGAACCCACAAACACATGCTCCTCTGCAGTATCTCTTCTGAGGTGTGGGAAAGGTGACTGCTTGCCGTTCTCCTAACTTGTTTTGTTACCACCTTTCTTGTGATGTAAAAGGACCTTTTGGTGACTTAAGTGATGGATCATTTTGTCAGGGAATGTAAAAATAAGATCTGGCTTGTCATTTAACCACTATTACAGGTAAATGTGGAGTGTGAAGGAAAATGTACTTAATTAAATGCCCAGAGATGCATTAGAACTTAAAATGACACTAGATGTTAGCCTAATTTTTCAAAAATAATACATTGATATCCACTACTTAATGACCCTGTAATTAAATAGTTTCTGTTTGTATTTTTCTTTCTCTTTGTAACATCCTTTGTAATCTCCTGAACCTCTCTATTTCCCCTTCACTTTTTATTGTTTGGAAAGAACAGTGCAAGTTAGTTGCGGTCATGTGCACTGCTATTTGCATGCTAGAAGTCTTATTGTTAATATCACCTAGTTCATCTTGGGAGTGAACAACAGAGGGTGGCCATGTTTCTACAAACAGTGGGACTGTGTATCGCAAAGACACCCTCTACCAGGAAGTCAAATCACAGCAGCAAAAAAGGAGTTTGGAGATTTGAGGGATGCTCAGAGCAATAGAAGACACCTTTCTGGGTTATGAATTTTGTCACGATCAGTGGTTAGGTTCAAATACCAGTTTCTATAGCAGTAGTGGAACTACTACCAACAAACAGTGTAGTTACACAGACAGTCAACCTGGTCAAGGACACGGGCTCATCTGAGGTGCAGAGTCTAAGTATTAACCAGTGATCACCAGAGCTCCTGATGGTGGAGATTGATTTTATTGCGCGTTAGTACTAGGTTGTGGTTCTCAGAAACTCTCCACCAGGAGGTGAGCAAACCAGGGTCTAGTAGCAGATAAACAGGTAGGGATCAAACAGAAGCGTAGTTGGTAAACAAGCCAATGGTCAATAATGAGTAGTTGAAGATTGGGATCAGGCAGAAATATACTTGAGGAAAAAGCCAAGGGTCGATAATGAGTGGTATCTGGAAGGCACAAGGGAAGAGAGGAGTGAGATTTTGGCTGGAAAAAGCACAATAATCTGGCAAACAGGAAGACCAGAGTCAGTTTATATCAGGAAGATCCAGACAGGTTCATTTAAAGAATTGTCCATGTAGCCATTCAGTGTTCCAGGTAGCTCAGCAAGTAGAGACATTGTCTGATACAGCAGAGGTTCTTGGTTAAATTCTGGGCTCTGACAAATACATTTTTGCACAGAATTTATTTTTAAAGCAGAATTTAGCATTATAGCATCTTGCTGCCTCATGGGGCATGTGACAACTCTAACCGCTACCAAGGGAGAATGCGCGCTGCAGGATTCAATGTATGCACAGCCTTGTGTGCAACTGTATAGAGTGACATCACAGAAAAGGGGAAGGGGACAGATGTGGCAGTGAAGTTCCACTTTAAATAATACAGTATTAAGATACTGATCTTATTTATCATAAATTTAAAATCTTTTGTAGTGTCTGTATTTTTTTACCCTTTACCCTTTTACAAATATTCCCAATGAGAGTGGCAGGGGGAGTGATTTGAACAAAATATTACAGTGCACAAATGCAAAAAAAAAACAAGGCTATTTGAAACACCTAAACATTTAAAAAAAAATTTACAAAAAATTACAAAAAATGTGAGGATTTGGTCACAGCATATTGCTATATGGTGCCTAAGCCCACTTATTGCGACAAAGTACCCCATAGTTAGTGGGTCCCACGCTATCCATAGAATGGGAGATCCTGCTTCTCTGAACCATGGGAGACATACACTCCTCTATATGGGAGAACTAAAAGACTCAACCTATGACACAAGTGCACAGTAATGAGAGGCACTGATGAAGGAGTGGGGTGCTCCTGCCCAAAGGGATTTGGTCAGAATCCATACAATAGACAAGCAAGATGTTTGGGGGGCACACTCTAAAAGATGCATTAAAGATGGCACAGCCATAAGACCATACAACAGAACAAAAATATTACAGCGCACACATGCAAAAAATACATTTACCTCCTGCAAGGCTATTTAAAACACCTAAACATTTTCAAAAAAAACATTTACAAAAAATAAGACCTGGCTTGTCATTTAACCACTATTTCTGGTAAATGTGGTACTTTGTCTCAGTAAATGGGCTTAAACACCATATAGCAATATGGTGTGACCAAATCTCCATATATTTTGTAAATGTTTTTTGAAAATGTTTAGGTGTTTTAAATAGCCTTGCAGGAGGTAAATGTATTTTTTGCATGTGTGCACTGTAATATTTTGTTCTGCTGTATGGTCTTATGGCTACACCATATTTAATGCATCTTTTAGGGCGTGCCCCCCAAATATCTTGTTTAACATCTAGATTTCATCTGCCCTCCTTATACATTGATCATGTTAGTCCACTTGATGTTTTTATCATCTCCTATCTTAAGTATCTTAAAGCAATGTATAGACAACAAGTTTTAAAGCCCACACACAGACAAAAAATGTTGGGAGTGGGAGTGACATAAGGATCAGCAGAAAGAAACACAGCACAGGGAGAGGTACCAGGTATTCAACACACACAGAGCTGCTGGAGTGGATGCCAGTGGTGGCTCTAGTTTTACAAGACAGCAATGTTTGACGTTTCCCCCTACCATTGGCAAAAAGAAAGTTGGGACTTTATATGAAGCACAGTTAAGAAAATAAATAATGCCTTTCTTTTCTTTTTGTCCAGCAAATGGTCACCTTGTAATTTTCTACCTTTTATCATGATTGTTGCACTTGTTTACTGCTCCTGATGAGTGTGAGTCCCCATGAAACACGTAGAGCCTTAGCCTTATGCTACATCTCCAACATCATGTGATCTTGAGACTCTGCAATTAGTGATATTAATTTTATTATCATTTTTATTTTTATTTATTTTTATTATTTTTTTCTACTTTATTTATCTATCTTTCTTATTGATTATATGATTGTTGTTTATGAATTAATATAATTACATTACCGTGTACCAATGTCTCTATTACTCATAGATTGGATTTATATTTTACCATTATCAACTTCATCAAGTTGTTTATGAATTATTACTACATTACTATTTTATATTAAGATAACTATCATTCTGTATTATTATTTTATATATTTTTTGTTATGAAATATGTTACTATCATGTATAATAAATTACTCAGATTCTATTGAACCATATTATCATGATACATTCTCAAACTAATGTTTATATTTTTGGAGCTCATGATCACGTGATTTTAATTTTTATTTTCTTAGCTGTGCTTCATATAAAGTCCCAACATTCTTTTTGCCAATGTTGCCAATACTTTGCATATAACAGGGATGGAGGCAGATGAATTTACCCATTTGTTACCTCATATAAAGTCCCACTAACCCCACCCCCTCTTTTGTTTCCTCCTACCAAACAGGCAAAGATTCTTCCTCTTTTACAGGGTGCATTTCTTTCTATAAGTTAATCACAGGGAAACTTTAAAGCAGAGTTCCACCCAAAAGTGGTACTTCCGCTAGTTGTATTCCTTCCCCCATCCAGTGGCGCATTTGGCACCTTTCGGGGGGGGGGGGGGGGGGGCTACACGATATCTGCCTTTCACAGGTATCCTGTCCCAACTTCTGGGATCCTCAGCCCTGAGTATTGATGTCCCCGCCAGGGCTCCCTCCTCCTCCCTCCTCAGCTGCCAGGCCAATAGGAGAGAGGAGCAAAGCCTTGTGCATGCGCTGTAGGGTTCCCGGCATGAAGCTGTAAGGCTTCACTGATGGGTTCCCTTACTTGCAATGGAGGCGGCACGCACCTGACAGCTGATGGAAATATCAGCTGCAGTGCCAACATCGATGGACTCCATGACAGGTAAGTGTGCGATTATTAAACGTCAGCAGCTGCAGTATGTGCAGGTGCTGGCTTTTATTTTTTCACAGCGGTGGGCGGATCTCCACTTTAGTATCATTAGCAATCTGATTTCATCTTAAATCTTTTCTCAGTTTAGTTAATTTTGCAAGCTGTAGTATATTCCTGACATGCCACAATATGCAGCATCAATTTTTTTCCTGTTTCCGCTATATGGAAGTAGAAGTTGCTGAGCTCTTAACAGGTAACTGTGCTTAGGCACAGCCTCACAGTACCTGAGAGAAGGAATCTGGGAGAATGTCATTCTACCAGTCTGCTATAGAAACATTATTTAAGTTGCTCCCTCTCTAGCAGGTTATGTGGTAAGAATCAGTTGCAGAAAATTGGGAGGCACATGTATACGCAAAGCCACAAACATAACACAACTATATAAGCACCAGTATGTACATGACTGATCTGTAAGTCTGCATCTTAATTATGGAAGTAGATATTCTTTCTACAATATTTATGTAACCACTCGAGCTCCGGAAGGTTTTACTCCCTTCATGACCAGGCCATTTTTTGTTATCTGACACTGACACTGGGTGGAAACTCACTAACTGATACTGTACATGGTCACCGTACTAATGACACTGGCAGTGGCTGGTAAGGGGTTAACATCTTGGGGTAATCAGGGAGTTAGGTGTATGCCTAACAATCTGTAATGTGTGCTGCTTTTTACAAAAAATATTTTTGTTTCTTACTACTTTAAAACAAAGAGATTGTTCCCTTTGTATAGAACCCTGTGTTGTTTGACAACACAGGGCTCTGGACTGTGATTGGACAAAGCCGATCAGCAGGTCCCAGCCATTAATCATTGTGATTCTACCAATCACAGCAGTAGATGGCATGTGGAGGAGCATACACCTTGTACCTGGAAACAGAAAGTGACCTACAGGTATGTTACTGTGCCTATAAGTGCTGCCCGTCCGCAGTGCAATGTGGGTGGATGTTCTTAAAGAGGTTTAAATTTAAAGGCAATGTCCAGGCTTCAAACATTCCCACCAGTCCACATTCCACTCCTCCTCCTTCCACTGAGGGTCTCACGGTGTTTATTTTTGCTTTTTTCTTATACTTGTTACCAGTCACATGACACTGTAGGATCCTCTTCCTCCACACCTCTTTTCTGAGCTTGACAATCCATATAGGTGCAGAGCCTAGATTAAAATGTTTGTCCATTACTAGAAAGTCCTTTACTCTAAATTAAAAAAGATAAAAAATTGTTGTTGTACATTTTAGTATACTATAGTTTATATAATTATTTCATTATATTTATTATAATTCAATGATATTATCTGTAAGTTTAAATTCTGTCATATCTGCTTCTTCTAAAATCCCCAATAAAAGTCCATGAATATGAAAAGAACATGTTCCTTAACCTTTTATCCTGTCAACAGCTTAAAGCTTATTGTAAAGTATTGGCACTATGTAAAACCATCATTTAAATGTTGTTAATCAGCTTGTTTCTATGGCTATCTGATTCCTGACATATTAAAAAAAAGTAATTGTAAATTGAAAAATAATGTGTCAAGTTTAATTTACTGCCTTTCAGCAGGCAAAGCAAGTGGTTCCCTTGAAAAATCTGCAAAACATTGGTCTAGAGAATTAAACAGATATCACTGCACAGACTTTGATAAATGGGCTATGAAGATTTGACAAAAAAGGACCTGCAGAGACACAGAAAATAAAACAATTGTAAATTGTTCACTGAGCCTACACTGCTTTTGACAGACCCTATCAACATCTCAGAGGAACAAACAAGAAAATAAATGTCCTAAATGCAAGATGAAAGAAGCACATCTAACACATTGTTTATGGAGCTGTAAAATCATACAAAACTTTTGGAGCTATGTAGCCAATAGTATAATGAAAATAAATGGTTTGGAGACACTGTACCAAAAGGCTCTAAAAATACCTCTATAGGTCTCCTGAATCATCAATAGGAAACAAAAGATTCTGAGAAAAAGTTGTAACTAAAATATAAACTTTGGGACAGAACAGACTAAGTTTGCAGAACTGTTTGGTAATAATTAATAAGCTGGAACATTAAATTTTTTACTAAACACAGTAATATGAAACTAGTTCACCCCCCCCCCCCTTCTCAGCAGTGCCAACAGCTTATAAATCTTCTTTTTACATGAAAATACAGCCACTATATGCCTTATTGGCTGATCTATATACCGCGGTGAAGTGATGAACTGTATGGTCTGCCCGAGTGCTGATTGTTATGGTAGGAGGAGATTTCCACTACAGCCTGTGTCTTCATACTGTTATGGAAGGCAGATCATCCATGAATCAAGATGTGACATCCCACCAGAGGATGGAGGGACTGGGGTGTTATTAGGGATCTGTATACATGCCAAAATGTTGTCAATATCATGTAACTTGAAAAGCTCAACTCAACAAAGAAATGTTCTCTCCAGCAATAGAGACTAAACTGGGAATGTGCAGGAGGACTACTCTGACTTTGCCTTATCTGGCCTTTCCCAGAGTTACCATGCAGGAGGGGGAGGATCTGAGCATACAGGATCAAAGATACTTTTTAAACAGTGCAGAGGATTAACCCCTTAAGTTCCACAGTGAGTATGACAAGCATGCTATTCTGCTTATACAGACAGATTTTACTGTTGTTGGTTTAGTAACTTTAAAGTTTCTTTCCACTTTTACAGTCAAATCTGAGAGAATACAGCAACATGTTTGTTATAGGTTCCCATTTACACAACATACCTTACATTTTTTTAATAATATTTCTTATATTTTAGATGTTTCTGAGGAGATGGTGTCATGGCTGACTGCAGGGATTTTTTTTAACAATGACAGAATGGGTCTGTCCCAAGGTCTCATAAACATACAATGCAAGAAGCTCAGCTACTAAGCTTTTTATCATTAGGACAGGCAGTGTTCAAACCCGGTTACATCTAATAATGAAGATCTGCCTGCACAATACAGATAGTGTTAGTTATGGTAAACACAACTGCCCAGCCCGACCCCATAAAAAAGAGAACTAGGAAGGCTTGTGCATTGCTGCAGGTTCCAGAATAGAGCAACTAAAAAAGGTAACCTGCATCTTTTACATTTTTTTAAAATGTTTAATCTGTTGTTATTGTGTTTTCCAGTTTAGGGCTACAGATAGACAATTGAACGTTCTTTACACAAGTACACGAGTTATACATTTTTCATACATTAATATTGCATGAGAATTTTTTTGACAACATAAATCAACCAGATCCAGTATAGAACATTTCAAAAACCTTTTATAATATAATGTTACCATTTTACAATTTGGAATACTAACTATAAGGAACTAAGGTCCCGATTTTCTAATTGGTCATGTAAATTAAGTGCAATATACTGTATGTCTCTATAGAGAAAAAAAAAAAAAACACAATAGAAAGACCTAAGATGATGAAATGAGGGGATAGAGGGAAAGAAAGAAAAAGAGGGGGAAAAAAAGGGAGGTCGGATATAAAAATTATAAGGAAAAGGGTATGATTTAAAATCACTAAAATAAATTCTACATGCATTGGTCTCTGTTCCTGAAAAAAGCATTGTTCTAAACTCACAGGGCACTAGATAGAGAGAACAGTGGTCGAATAGAGCGAACAAAGTTAGGCACCTGAATTTTCCCAAGCTAGGCCAACTTATTCCTACTGATAGCTAAGGGAAGGTATGGGGGAGGGGGGCTATCATTCTGAAGAATTTAAGTGCCTTTAACTCTGCTCCATGCTAAAAATGTAAGGAAATGTAAGACTAGTGGGAATTTGGGATTAGAGAATAAAGGAGTCATCGGTCCCAGTCATGAATAAAGCAATCCTCTTTTAAGCATGTACACACGGTCGGAGAATCCGTCGTAATGTGTCCTATCGGACCGTGTTGTCAGACAATCCGACTGTGTGTGGTATGCATCGGACTGATTCCGTCGGAATATCTGTCGGACCAAATTTTCCAACTTGTTGGAAATATTTTCCGACCAACTGGTCCGATCTGACATACTCCGATCATGTGTAGCCTACTCCGACGGACAAGGTGCCACACATGCTCACATTCAAATTCTGACACGGAATCGTTCAGGTAAAACTACTGCTCGTAAGCGATATAGCACATTCGTCACGCTGCAATGTTAACATTTTTTTCATCAAGCGCATTCTCTTGTTCTTTACAATGCTGCAAGAACGAACTTCTTTTGATGCTCATAGTCACATACACTTTTCCCAAACGTATTTCATTACTCTTTTTTTTTTTTTTATCTTTTTTATTAAGAGATTATAAACATACAGAACAAGCAGTAGGTACATAACATTTGTTACAAACAAGTCAAAAGATGAAAACCTGGTAAATCAAAACATAAACAATAGGAACGTCCTATAGTGGATAGTGGTTAGCCTTCCGGCTACAATAGAAGAAGTCCGTGTAGTTCGGTCCAAGCCGTAGTGAGACCGCTTGATTCCTAACAATTGTCTTAAAACAAAGGTAACTCAATAATATTTCTTAACACAACTTTTAACTGTCTAGTTGATTAAGACCTTATATATATCTTCCTATACGAGTCTGTAGCGGTAGCATGGCCCGAAGCGTTTTGGGCTATATCGGGCCCGGAGTGTAACGAAGAGATTAACAAGTGGCCTTAGTGTGATCCATCCATCCTCCCTCCCTCATGGGGTGAAAGCCATGTTAACATCTCATTTCATAGAACCCCTATACAGGTGGGAGAGGCCATTATATAGAGTGTGCATTTCTGTGTAATTCGAGTAACCAGATAGGAAGACTCTACAAATCACTTATCCATTTTATATAGAATATGAGCATTAACTGTTACGTACCTAAAAGCACGATAAATGACAACCTGCATTATTATTCGGGGGGGGGGGGGGGGGAAGAGAAAGTGTGGGAGGGATGAAGGGAGGGTAAATATGAGTTTGCCTCCTAAGTTCAATTTGTAGCTTTTTCGTGGAGTAGGGAGCCCTCAAAAGAACCCAGTGGAAGCACCCCTCAGGTCAAACCCTTATTTATTGATTAAACTTTTGTATTCTGCAGATGTTTGGAAGTGTATCCAACATGCCCAGGTGTTGGTGAATTTGGGTGAAGTGTCATTGAGTTGGTGTGTAATTTCTTCCATTTCCATTATCTTTTTCACTCTGCGTATCCAGTCTTTAATACTGGGTGTCGTTGTAGATTTCCAGGAGGCCGGAATGCACATTTTAGCTGCATTGACTAAGTGTATTACAACGGATTTTTTGTAGTGACTTTGAGGCATGGCTGTATGATGAATTAAGTATTGTGCTGGCGTGAAGTCTGGTGTGAAGGTTGTTATGGTAGAGATGAGCTGGTGTATGGCCTGCCAATACGGTCTAAGTACAGGATAATCCCACCAAACGTGTAGGATAGTGCCTACTGCTTCCCCGCATCTCCAGCATAGAGAGGGTACTGTAGGGTAGCATTTGTGTAAAACATCCGGGGTTCTGTACCACCGGGAATAAAGTTTAAAGCCGTTTTCTTGTACGGACACATTTCTAGAGCCTTTGTGAATGTTTATCAATATTTTTTCCCAATTATCTTGTGTCAGTTCCAGGCCTAGATCCGACGCCCACTTTTCACGTACTGAGTCCGTTAAGCAATTTGTTGTAGGGAAGAGGAGAGCGTAGAGCTCAGAAATGAGATGTCTCTGTGGAGTTTTCCTAGTGCAAAGCATTTCAAATGAAGTAAATTCCCTGCACCACGTAGTTGCCGGGTACTTATTGAGTAGAAAATGTCTGATTTGAAGGAAATTAAAGAAGGGTATCTTCCTGTCCGGAAATTTAGTCAATAAAGATTGGAATGTGAGCATTCGTCCTTTGTCAAAAAAGGACCCTGCTCTCAGGAAGTTTCTAGTGGCATCAGCAGTGGTATCTCGGTCTTGAATACCTGGAGTGAATTTCCGGATTGTGTTCTAGTGTGGTAAGTGGGCCATTTTTGTTTTGTGACATACCGTTTTCCAAGTGTTAAGTGTAGTGCTTGTCAGAGGGTGAGATGTGATTGTTGTCGGGGCAGAGTCAGTGTTTATCCATGGGAGGAGATGTATCGGAGCGTGAGCGAATGCCTCCTCAAGCACGACCCACGCTTTGTTCTGTCTGTGAACGTGCCAATCTACAATTCTGGTCAATTGGCATGCCCATTGATATTTTCTCAGATCTGGAATTCCCAATCCCCCTTGTAATTTGGGAAGAGTCAATTTCTCCCACTTTATACAAGCGCGTTTGTTAGCCCATACAAACTGGGAGCAAAGAGTTTTAAAGGTCGCGAAAAAGGTGGGAGGAAGGGTGATTGGTATCGTTTGTAAGAGGTATAGGAATCTGGGGAGGATATTCATTTTTAAAATCGCAGCTCTCCCGAACCATGAGATCGTAGGTATTTTCCAAGTTTGCAGATCTGTCCTAATGGAATTTAGCAGTGGTAAATAATTGCGGGATACAGATCTGACAACTTGGTCGGTAATTGAATTCCTAAATAGGTGATGGCGTGCTTTTTTCCAACTAAATGGAAAGTTTATTTGGCATTGATTCAGCACCGTGTCAGGTAGGGTAACGTTGAGGGCCTTCGACTTATTGAAATTAATTTGGAGATTCGCTATCGTATTAAACTGAGCGAAATCTTGGAGTAAATTGGGTATAGTGGTGATTGGATCCGATAGAAATAAGAGAATATCGTCGCCATACGCTGCCACTTTGTAAGTCTCATCTTTTATTTGAATTCCTCTAACATTCGCATTTGTTCGAAGTCTATGAAGCATGGGTTCAATTGTTAAAATAAATATAATTGGGGACAAGGGACATCCCTGTCTGGTTCCGTTGGACAAGGGGAAGGCGTCCGACAGGTGACCATTAACCTTAATTCTGGCTGTGGGAGATGAATAAAGGGCCATGATATATTGCAAGGTATGTTCTTTGAAGCCCATTTTCCTGAGTGTTGCCAGCATGTAATCCCAAGCCACCCTGTCAAACGCCTTTTCCGCATCCAACGAGAGAAAGAAGCCCAGAGTTCGAGATGTGGATAGCCACCGATGGACATGAATCGCTTTTAGCGTGTTATCCCGCGCCTCCCGTCCCGGGACGAAACCTACCTGGTCTAAAGAGACCAGGGAGGGTAGTAAAGGGAGAATGCGATTAGCTATAATTTTTGCGTAAATCTTCATATCTACGTTTATAACGGAAATGGGCCTGTACTTGGGGACCAAAGAATCGTCCTTCCCTGGCTTCGGTATCATTGTGATGTGTGCTTCATGAGGTTCCGCATGGATCGAGGGGGAGTTAGGAAGGTTGTTAAATGTGTCAGTGATATGAGGGATAAGTGTATCCGAAAAGGTTCTATAATAAAGTGTAGGCAAGCCGTCTGGGCCAGGGCTTTTACCCGGTTTAAGCTGTTTAAGGGCGGCTAAGACTTCTTCTTTCGTTATTGGCTTCTCTAAGTCTATGGCCACTTCTTCAGGGATACTTCATTAATCTTTTTTAACCATTTCAGCAATACAATTTTAGTTTGCGTCACATCTACACAATTTTAGATTTTGTTTATTCTTTTTTGGATGTTTTTTTTTTTTTAATTCCTAAAAATCTCCTTTAACCACTTTCCGACCAGCGCACGACGATGTACGTCGACAGCATGGCACGGGCAGGCATATTGGCGTACATGTACGTCCAATATTCGTTGCCGCCGTGCCATCGGGAGCGCGCCGCCGGCGGCGCGCTCCCGCGCTGGTCGGGACCCCTGTGAGTCCGGTCGCGGGACCCGCGGACTCGATCACCGCGGGCAGCCCCGCGATCGTCTCGCGGAGCGGCCGAATGGAGGAAATGCTGTATAAACAACATTTTCCCATTCTGCCTAGCAACTAGTGACGCTGATCTCTGCTCCATGTGATTGGAGCAGAGATCAGTGTACACTAAATGAAAGCCCAACCCCCCCACAGTTAGTAACACACCCCTAGGAACACTTAACCCCTACACTGCCACCCACTGGTTAACCCTTTCACTGCCAGTGTCATTTACACAGGAATCACTGCATTTATATAGCAGTGATTACTGTATAAATGACAATGGTCCCAAAAATGTGTCAAAAATGTCCGATGGGTCCCCGACAATGTCGCAGTCACAATAAAAATCGCAGATCGCCGCCATTACTAGTAAAAAAAAATAATAAAAAATTATTAATAAAAATGCTATAAAACTATCCCTATTTTGTAAACGCTATAACTTTTGCGCAAACCAATCAATAATCGCTTATTGCGATTTTTTTTACCAAAAATATGTAGAAGAATACGTATCGGCCTAAATTGAGGGAAAAAAATGTTTTTTTATATATTTTTGGGGGATATTCATTATAACAAAAAGTAAAAAATAATGCGTTTTTTTCAAAATTGTCGCTCTATTTTTGTTTATAGCGCAAAAAATAAAAACCGCAGGGGTGATCAAATACCACCAAAAGAAAGCTCTATTTGTGGGAAAAAAAGGACGTCAATTTTGTTTGGGAGCCACGTCGCACAACCGCGCAATTGTCAGTTAAAGCGACGCAGTGCCGAATCGCAAAAAGTGGTCTGGTCTTTGACCAGCAAATTGGTCCGGTCTGAAAGTGGTTAAAGACAGTTTGCTCATTTCTCCTTTTTTTGGGGTTTTTTGTGTGTAAACTTACCACAACAACATGATTTTATTTTTTATCTTTGGTTTTTCTTTTTTAATCTACAGGAGGTTGTTTAGTGTTGGTACCCCTTGTTATTCATTTCACTTTGTATTTTTGAAATGTACCTGCCTGCTCACAAATAAACTGGCCTTTTGGAAGGAAAACACATTACACAAGCATTTCATTAAACAAAAAAAAAAAAACCCTTTATTTTGGTCGCTATAAAATAAAAATAGGAACGCAGCTCTGTAGAAACTTCTTACTTTGGTGCAGCCTTTGGCCCCCAGGGCAGACATGAACAAATTAGAATAGAAAAAAATTGGTGGCCTGAGGAGTACATATCTCAGGGATAGAAGTCTGGTCCCGAAGTCCTAGAGAACAGGAAATTCAGATGCCATTTATGTCCCCAGGATGTGGATCTTCAGGAGGCTGCATCTTCTGGCAGACCAGACTGAACCCAGGCCATCACTCTCTCGTCTTCCTTGGGCACTTCCCACCAGGCATCCTTCCAGGCTGTGGCTGGGCTCCTGTAGTTGGGGCAGGAGGAGAAGAAGGGCAGTGGTCGACCTCCTGGCTGCCACTTGCCACAGCCTCCCCCCGACTGAGGTCTTCCTGTGTATGAAAGGGGGACATAGTTTTAGTTTTTTGATCATCAATCACACCATTTTGTGCTCCTGACTATCATTCTGAGACCAGCATTTTTCTTTCCCGTCTCAATCATTTTTGGTCACTACTGTCTATTGAGATGTAAACCACTTTGAGAAATCACAACTTACTGATCAATAAGAACATCTAGTTAACATCAATAAATGTAACACAAGAAATATGTTCAACAATGCAATACCTGTCTCAGGCTGGGCCCCTCCACATGTTGCTGCCTGGAAGGCCCATGTTGGATGTTGGAGGCCTCAGCTGGGGGTGAAGGATGCCTTGAAGGAAGACTGGAGAGTGGTGGCTTGAGTGGTGGCCTGGGTACCCCTTGGTCTACCAGAAAATGCAGCCTGTCAAAGTGAACCATCCTGGGGTAATAAACGGCATCTGTATCTCCTGCTCTCAAGGACTCCAGGTGCTTCTTTCTCTCTCTGAAATATGTAATCCTCATGGCCCCAATTTTCCTATTCAGATAGGTCATGTCTGCCGTGGGGACCATGATCCGCACCAAAGAAAGCAGTTTCTCCAGCGCTGCGTTCCTCTTTGTTCTGTCGGCATAAAACTCATTGTGGAACTGCCACAGGCAGGGCATCTCCTTGTACAGTTCTTTGAATAGCCCCATAAAGTTTTCATTTGTGAATGGATCCATATTGTCTGCAAGACACAACACAAGACAAACCCTCTAATACTAATAACGCCATTAAAAACCCTCCTAATCTTGTCCCAACATCGGCCTAGATAGAAGCAGTCTAGCCTAGTGAAGCACCAAGTTAAAAATGTTACCTTCGTTTGCACGTTCGTCACATCCGTGCCTCATTCTCTTCCCAGATCGTACGGACGATACACGCGTGTTGCGTTTTATATACAGTGCGCATGCGTGAAACTCCGCCCGCCCCTGATGTTCTTTCTAGACTATTCCCCGCCCCTTCGCTTCTGGCGCAGTGAGGAGAGCACATGGCGGAGAGAACGCAGGTGAGCACTAATAATAGTTCCACTAACGAGGAGGAGGGTGAGGAAAGCCCGGAGCCTGAAACGCCCCGATCCAGGAAGACAAGATTTAAGGCCTCGAATATGTCTTTTGGAGAGATGTTGGAGATGGTCGACATATTGAACAGGACCGACTATGATGGGAAGTATGGACCTTACCCAAACCCAAATATCAGAAAGGCCAAGATCATGAATAAAGTTGTGAAGAGTTTTCATAAGAATTTTGGGGTACACCGATCCAAGGATCAACTGAGAAAATTCTGGTCAGACCTAAAACTGAGGGAGCACGAGCAGTACCTAAGGATTAAGCGTGTTCTTAAAAAAAGTAAGTAGTTGTCGTGTGTTCATATGATTATTCTTGCTTGCATACTGCTCCATGTGCTTTGATTTCATGTTGTGCATTTTAAAATGGCCACTTTCAAGTTCATGGTTTCGTCGTTCGTAAGAAACATCGTTCTGCAGGGAAGTATTCCAGCTTAACAAAGTGTACCCAATAATGTTCTCACCTTGTAACTCGGCCCAAAAACACAATTGTACAACACTTCCAAGCAATGTTTCAGATTCCTATTTCTGCTCTCTGTGTGCTAATTATTCTTTGTTTACATTCTCATAGGGGAGAGAAGACTCGGCAAGTATGAGGACACCAGGGACCACACCCCTCCCAAAGAAGGGCAACATCCAAAAGCAGAAACAGAGGAGCAGGAGGAGGAGGAAGGAGAGATCGTGGAGGTTGGACAAATTGTCACCACAACAGATGAGTGTCGGAGAACACAGCTCAGCAATGTATATCACCATATTTTTATTACATGGTGTGTTTTTTTGCTTTGTTTTGTAGGTGATGTGGAAGAAGATTCCCGTTTTACCAGTGAAAGTGCCCAGATCTTGATCGGGGAGATAATGGGGGGCAATCGTGATTTTGGAAATTATCCAACAAAACATCAATGATGTAAAAAATAAAATGAAGAACATCATTTATGTTTTGGGGAGAGTGTGAAACAACAAAAACTAGATAGGGTTTTATTTTTGCTATTTTAAAAACAAAATGTTGTATTTATCAAAATTACAAATTTATAAGATGCACAGAGTGTGTAAACATGCGCTATCTCCCATCATGGGGGATCAATGTACATGTTTTGTGGTAAGTGTCTGATATGAAGGGGTTGCAGCCCCAAAGCATGTACATTGATCCCCCATGATGGGAGATAGCACATGTTGACACACTGTGTGCATCTTCCAAATTTGGATTTTCCAGGGGTGACACTCCATGTGATGAAGGCAATATCAGCCCAGTTTGTACATGCTCAGGTCTGATATTGTCTTCACTTTTCAAAGTTGAACTTTGTAAGTTCCTGTGTTCAGTATTTTACGGTTTAATACATGCCTGTTTACACAAAAACAACAAGGAAACAAAATTCTGATTAAACTCTGTTTTGGATACACACAATCTCTTGGTTTGTTGTAAAAACCTTTTCGAAACGCACATGTGAATGTGCTTGTATTAAAAAGTTTAATTATCAACAATGTGTGGCTTCCTTTTTCATTGCGCATTAAAATGTATTTGCAGTCAAATTTTAGTTTGTGCTGAGAAGGAGTGTGATTTACTAAAGGCAACTCCACTTTGCACTCCAAGTGCAGTTTCAGGTGTACTTTTGCAGTGCACTTGTATTGCATAGTGGATGTGCCTTTAGTAAAAGACACCCAGAGTGAGGTGTAAATTTGGACAATCATGCCATTTTCCTGCCATGGTGTTGAAAATGAGCACGATTTTGGTCAGTAATGCACTACATACATTAGTTACAAAAAGAAGGTGTGTGTGAAGCAGACCCACAACATAATAACATTATCTGAAGAAGAGACTGTCCCCTCATCTCGCTCTGAACTTGGGTTTGCACTGTTGGTAAAAAAAGGCACAACTTAAAAAAAAATGGCAAAGTGGGAGGCCACAGTCTGCCATTCCGGTGGTGTTGAAGGACACTGTGTAGTGAAACAAGTACAATAATTAGTAATTTGACAAATCAACATTGCAAGCAGATTAGACACCCACATTTTTGGTCTAAATTAGTATAACATTTTGGGAACTGAGTATTTAAAGCCTAAAGTATAAGGTCCCCTTATGAGAGTCATCACCCCCCCCCCCCCATCCACCCCCATATGATGGGCCCTTGCTAAAAAAATGAGGGGGGATGTTTAGGACAGGTAACCCTCTCCACTTGATTGAGATAGCTGAATGCCTAAATAAGGTGTGATACTTTGTGAAGCCCCTCCTTACTTACACTATTGGCAGCCCACGGGACAGGTAAGAAGTGTCATAATAACAAAATGAAAACAAAATGGAAGCACATTTTGACATTCTGCTATTACATAGCAAGAAAATTAATGTGTTAAAAAAAAAAATCCATTTGAAAGTATTGAGGCAGGCCCTTACACTACATGCTTTGCTGAATTCGTCCATAAATGTGAGCATCAAAAAGGTAGGTATAGTGTGTATTGGGTTTGGTCAAGTCATCAGATAGAGGATTGCTATCAGCTGAGCTAGCAGTTGGGGGGAGGGGGGTTCCTAATGAGTTTGGCACAACCCCAAAAATTAAAAAAAGGTCACTTTGCATGAATTGAAGCACACACATGTAGACATTTTAGGGGGTGTTTAGGGCAAAGCAATACTATGGAGCTGACAAAAAACATTGTTAAGTGACTAGACTATAGTTTTATGGGCCAAGAAGAGCATGGTGGGGAAGTTAGTGAGGCAAATATGCATGAGGACAAAGGGGCAGAGCATATGAATTAGAGCATATTGCAATGATGGTAATTAGGAAATGAGGTAAGAAATGCAAGACATTAGCAATCATGAAATACATAGAATGTGATGTTTAAGGATAAAACTTAGCTTCATATAGTCCTTCTGCAGGACCTGAATGATGGCAGAACAGATCTTTGGAATAATGATCCCCAGAGCCTGGGGGAGATGCCTGTAGAGAACTTGAGGTCCTGAAGGCTTCTCCCTGTCGCCAAGTAGCACAACGTGGCGATGAGCCTCTGCTCCGGAGTGATGGCTTGCCACATGCAGGTATCCTGCCTGGTGATATAAGGGGTCAGCAAAGCCAGCAGACGGTGAAAAACGGGGTCCGTCATCCGGAGATAATTCCTGAAATGATCAAAATCCAAATTGGGATTGTTTGGAAAATTTGAAATGCATTAGAAATTGAATAAACAGAAATTAAATCAATTTGTTACTGTTTTAATCGGAGATTCAGATACTAGTAGATAACCAAAAATGCGTCTGAATTTACATTCGGACTGAAACGAATTGCACGTGTCTATTAAGTATGGTTTTTTGCAGAGTGGCAAATACTGTAAAGTTTCTGAACCAGGTCGCAACTCTTGAGCAAACCCAAGGTATAGGTCACAATTATAAGGCAAGGATATCATCATATACTTATATACATAGTTTATTATGTTTATTGTGATACCAATCACATTTTGGTTAGTGTTGCGGCTGCAGTTGAAATGTATTTCCTCCCTAACCAAGAAAAAGATGATTTATCATAAAATGCCAAACATTCAAGGGTAGATTATATAGCATATAAACATACAGTAAGGGTTAACCTAGTTTGGCTGTAATAGGGGAAATACACTTTAAATCTGTACTCTACCATAAGTTATCATTTCTCTAAAGTAGACTTATGCCCCGTACACACAATCGGATTTCCGTCAACAAAACTGTGGATTTTTTTCTGACGGATGTAGGCTCAAACTCGTCTTGCATACACACAGTCACACAAATGTTGGCCTCAAATTCCAAATGTGAGAACGCTGTGACTTACAACAAGTACAACGGGACTATAAAAAGGAAGTTATTTTCAGTTCGGTGCTTTTCAGTTTGTTTTTGCTTTTCAGCTTGTGCTTGTGGGTTCGTATCTGTTCTTCAGTGTGTGTTGTCAGTTTGTTTCTGTTTTCAGTGCGTTCCTGTCCGCGCGTATCTGATTTTAAGCTCATCTTCTCAGGTCCTTTCTGATTGTCAGTGTGTCAATCAGTGTGTCAACATGTGTCATCGTGGGATATCAATGTACGCGTTTTGTGGGTGCAACACCTTCCTCGCAACTAAAGTAGATGAGAGGAAGGGGTTGCACCCACAAAATGCATACAATGATATCCCATGATGGCTGACAGCACATGTTGACACACTGTGTGCATCTTCAAAATGTGTCTTTCAAATTACCTTAAAATTTTGATAAGAACGCTAAAAAAATTATATTTTGGTACTTTGTATTTTGGCTAAAACATCAATGAAGTTGGTGAGTAGAGATGACAGTATACAGGCGGTGCAAACAAGACAGGGACTGTGTAGGTTTGTTGTGTTAAGTTGAATCTGTTTGTCATTTTCAACCGGTACATTTTTAAAGTGTAGCTCCAGTCAAAAAAACTATCTTTAAGCTTTTTGGAAAACATAGGGAAGGGTTATCACCCCTGTATAATTTGTTTTGTCGTCCATCTTTTTTCATCTCACTTGCTGCTGTCTCCTTGCGTTTGCAAGTAGGAGATGTTTGTAAGTTGGATGTTTGAAAGTAGGGGCCTGCCCTATATTATAGCGGTATGTACTGGGTACAGAGCACGCAGACAGCACGCACTATCTCCTAACACTACTGACTGCAAGCTCTATTATTAACCACTTGTTAGCCCAATGTTTGCATAAAGTGAAAGATGAAGTTATGCTGAGTAAATAGATATCAAACATGTCACTCTTCAAAATTGCACATGCCCGTGGAATGGCGCCAAACGTCGCTACTTAAAAAATCCCCATAGGCGACGCTTTAAATATTTTTTTACTGGTTACATGTTTTGAGTTGCAGAGGAGGTCTAGGACTAGAATTATTGCTCTCGCTCTAACATTCTCGGCGATACCTCACATGTGTGGCACATGCGAGCACATGGGGACATGGGCGCTTTAATTTTTATTTTATTTTTTTATTGTTCATTTTACTTTATTTATTTTAGTTTGACATTTTTTTTCCCAAAAATATATTTTTGATCACTTTTATTCCTATTACAAGAAATGTAAACATCCCTTGTAATAGGAATATGGGGTGACAGGTCCTCTTTACAGTGAAATCTGGGGGGTCAATATGACCCCACATCTCACCTCTAGGCTGGGAAGCCTGAAATAAAAAATAAAAAAAAGATTCTGGCTTTGATCGTACTGGCGAGTTGGTAGAAGCACCGGAGGGCGGTGAGGGGTGGGGGGCGTCTATGGCTGGGTATTTCAGGGTATCACCGAGTATGGCTGGGTATCTCTGAGTATGGCTGGGTATGGCAATTTATGGCAGGGTATTACAGAGTATTGGCGGGGTATTGGCGGGGTACTACAGAGTAATAGCAGGGTACTGCAGAGTATTGGGGGTACTGCAGAGTAATGGCAGGGTACTGCACTGCAGAGTAATGGCAGGGTACTGCACTGCAGAGTAATGGCAGGGTACTGCACTGCAGAGTAATGGCGGGGTACTGCACTGCAGAGTAATGGCGGGGTACTGCAGAGTAATGGCGGGGTACTGCAGAGTAATGGCAGGGTACTGCACTGCAGAGTAATGGCAGGGTACTGCACTGCAGAGTAATGGCAGGGTACTGCACTGCAGAGTAATGGCGGGGTACTGCACTGCAGAGTAATGGCCGGGTACTGCAGAGTAATGGCGGGGTACTGCAGAGTAATGGCAGGGTACTGCACTGCAGAGTAATGGCAGGGTACTGCACTGCAGAGTAATGGCGGGGTACTGCAGAGTAATGGCAGGGTACTGCACTGCAGAGTAATGGCAGGGTACTGCACTGCAGAGTAATGGCGGGGTACTGCACTGCAGAGTAATGGCGGGGTACTGCAGAGTAATGGCGGGGTACTGCAGAGTAATGGCAGGGTACTGCACTGCAGAGTAATGGCAGGGTACTGCACTGCAGAGTAATGGCGGGGTACTGCAGAGTAATGGCAGGGTACTGCACTGCAGAGTAATGGCAGGGTACTGCACTGCAGAGTAATGGCGGGGTACTGCACTGCAGAGTAATGGCGGGGTACTGCAGAGTAATGGCGGGGTACTGCAGAGTAATGGCAGGGTACTGCAGAGTATGCACTGGTATTGAGGGGTTAAATTCGGTGAGCAGCGATGTGGGCACTGCAGATGCAGCCCACATCGCTGCTGACACCGATCTCTTTCCCCTCCGCTGTACCGATCGGTACAGAAAGGGGAGGGAGGAAAAGGCGTCATAACATGACGCCGGTTTGTTTCCAAGTGATCACTCCGTCATTTGACGGAGCAATCACGTGGTAAACGGCCGCTATGAGCGGCCGTTTACCGTGATGCGCCGGGTCCTATGGACCCGGCGGTCACGGATGCTCTCGAGTGCGCACACCTCGGGGCACGCGAGAGCAGAATTCTGGGAGGCCGTTAATTAACGGCCTCTCTGAGTTAAACAACCGCCCTGAAGCCGTTAATCGGCAATGGGCAGTTGTTAAGTGGTTAAAGCTAGATCACTAGCTATATAGGTGAGGTGAATATAGTGGTGTATACTGCAGTCAGGGCACAGACAACAACCACTACACAGCAGCAAGATAGGAAATCAGCCAAAAACGATTGGTGTGTACTGTGTTGAAGGTACACAGAACACCCACTGCTTCAGATGCAAAGTAACACACTACAGGAGGCCGCCTTAAAGGCGGCCTTATATAGTGTGGGGCGTGCACTACACAGCCTGAGCTATGATTGGCCACAGGCAGGATGCCTGTGGCCAATCATGGCTCTCCTCGCTGCCGGCGCTGCGATTGGCCAAGCATGCGGGGTCACAGTGCATGCTTAGCCAATCATCGGGCAGCAATGCACTGCGCCAACGCAGTGCATTGTGGTCCGCGCGCGCGTCACTCGAATTTTGACGCGAACGGCCGAAACGTTCGGAATTCGCCGAACGCACGAACAGCCAATGTTCGAGTCGAACGTACGTTCGACTCGAACACGAAGCTCATCCCTAGTTGTGACACACCTCTCTCCTCCACCCCCTCCTCTTCTTCTTCCTCCATGGCCTCTTCCTGTGCTTTGTCCTTGGAACCAGCGGTGCTCCATAGGCGTTCAAGGGGCTACGCAAGTACGCAGACAAAAAGATGCCATGCCGTGCTTGCGCTGGTGTGCTTGCGGGACAGGAGCCACACTGGGGCAGATATTCTGTCAGCTCTGCAGGGGCAGACTGAGAGGTGGTTGATGACATGCCAGCTTAAGCCAGGAATGGTGGTTTGCGACAATGGCACCAACCTCCTTTCCACCCTCCGACAGGGACAACTGACCCATGTGCCCTGTGTGACTCACGTCCTTAACTTGGAGGTGCAGCGGTTCTTGGGCAGGTACCCGGGCTTACAGGATGTCCTGAGGCAGTCTAGGAAAGTCTGTGTGCATTTATGCCGGTCATATAGTGCCAGTGCTCGGCTGGCTGAGCTCCAAAAGGAATTGAACCTGTCCAAGAACCGCCTTATTTGTGACATAGAAAAATGGGGGTCCCTCGCGCTATCAAAGTGAAAAATATCTGAATGTGGTATGTCGGTTAGACATGCACTTGAACAAAAATAAATATAAAAGGTGATCAGCGCAAACTAGATACCAAATATTACTACAAAGATGGAAAATCCTTGTTTGATATGTATTCTAGATAAAGTGCAATAAATAAATAATTATATCAATACTAATGGTGAATCCTAATGCAAATTGCTGCTGTGCATGCAATTATTTAGCTGCTGTGCAAAACTGCTACTGTGCAAACTACATAACTTATTTGCTCTGCATGCGATTATTTAGCTGCTGTGCAAAATGCTTCTGTGCAAACTACGCAAACAAATTAATTGCTGTGCATGCAATTATTTAGCTGCTGTGCAAACTGCTACTGTGCAAACTACGCAGCTAAATCATTTGCTGTGCATGCAATAATTTAGCTTCTGTGCAATCTGCTACTCTGCAAACTACGCAAATAAATTATTTGCTGTACATGCGATTATTTAGCTGCTGTGCAAACTGCTACTGTGCAAACTACGCAAATAAATTATTTTAAAAAAATGCACAACACATTACCATAAATTCATAGAGTGAATAAAATAGCTGTTGCTGTGCAGATAATTAAAACAAACAATTAATATAGTGCAAAATCGTGCAAATCATCATCAGGTGCTAAATATTAAATAGTAATTGAATGAACACTAAATAGTGCAAAATGGTGCAAGATTATCATAAAGTTCTGAGTATCAAATGATCCTTTGTGTACACCTTTAAGTGTGTAGGTGTACCAATACATTCCTATTTATATTGAGTAGTAATACCCATAAAAGTCCATCCATAAAGAGTAAATGTGCAAATTAGTGCAAAAAGTGCTAGTGTGCAGCAACGTGACAGGCAAACTCTTCAGGTGACATCCATTGTGTACTCTTCTTGTGCTACACTCAGTGCTCTCTATGCGCTTACCTCTAAATAGGTAAGAAATATCACTCAGATATTTCTAATAATCAGTCCTCCTGAGTGTGGTAACCAGGGATTAGGGATGAGCTTCGTGTTCGAGTCGAACATATGTTCGACTCGAACATGGGCTGTTCGCCCGTTCGGCGAAATCCGAACATTATGGCCCGTTCGCGCCAAATTCGTGTGGCGCTCACGGCCCACAATGCACTGCGTCATCGCAGTGCATTGCTGGCTCATGATTGGCCAAGCATGCACTGTGACCCCGCATGCTTGGCCAATCACAGTGCCAGCAGTGAGGAGAGCCATGATTGGCCACAGGCAGGATGCCTGTGGCCAATCATAGCTCAGGCTGTGTAGTACACGCCCCACACTATATAAGGCTGCCAGCGCGGCGGCCTTGTGTAGTGTGTTGGCGTCTGAAGCAGCTAGTGGGTGTTCTGTGTACCTTTAACACAGTATACACCGATCGTTATCGGACGATTTTCAATCTTGCTCTTCTGTAGTGGTTGTTGTCTGCGTGCCCTGACCGCAGTATACACCACTATATTCACCTCACCTATATAGCTAGTGATCTATCTTTTATAATAGAGCTTGCAGTCAGTAGTGTTAGGAGCTTGTGCGTGCTGTCTGCGTGCTCTGTACCCAGTACACACCGCTATATCCACCTACATAGCTCTTCTCTATTTGAGCCATCTGCCATCTGCAGGAGTTATTGAAAGTTGTGTGTGCCTCCAGCACACCACAGTATACATCTGTATATACCCCTTTATCTCTGGTGTTCTATAATAAAGGCATCTGCAGGAGTTAGTGGGTGTTTTGTGCCTCCAGCACAATATACACCTGTATCTACCCTTTATTGCTGTTCTCTAATGGAGCCATCTGTAGGGCTTAGTGGGTGTTGTGTGACTCCATTACAGTATACCGCTTTATCTCTGGTGTTCTATAATAAAGGCATCTGCAGGAGTTAGTGGGTGTTGTGTGCCTCCAGCACAATATACACCTGTATCTACCCTTTATTGCTGTTATCTAATAGAGCCATCTGCAGGGCTTAGTGGGTGTTGTGTGCCTCCAGTACAGTATACCCCTTTATCTCTGGTGTTCTATAATAAAGGCATCTGCAGGAGTTAGTGGGTGTTGTGTGCCTCCAGCACACTATACACCTGTATCTACCCCTTATTGCTGTTCTCTAATAGAGCCATCTGCAGGGCTTAGTGGGTGTTGTGTGCTTCAAGTACAGTATACCCCTTTATCTCTGGTGTTCTATAATAAAGGCATCTGCAGGAGTTAGTGGGTGTTGTGTGCCTTCAGCACAATATACACTACCCAACTGCTGTTTTACCCAACTCCCTTTAGGCCATTACCATGTCTGGAAGGCCAGCAAGGAGAGGCAGACAGGCGCGAGCCGATAAAAGAGGGCAAGCAGGCTCTGTGTCTAGAGACAACAGTGCTGGTCGTGGACGCGGTGCATTGTCATCAGCACGTGACCATGGGACACGCTTGTCCTTCTTTTCGGCAGCTGGACATGTTGAACCACAACATGCCAACGACTTGGTAGAGTGGATGACTAAGCCCTCTTCATCCTCCTCATCCTCTCTCACCCAGTCTCAGGGTACTAGCAAAGCAGCTGCCAACGCATCGTCTTCCCTCGTCTCAATGTCATCATCAGTGACTCCTTCCCTAGACCCACCACGTCCTCCTGAGGAGTCTCCTGAACTCTTTGAGCACAGTGTTGGGTACATGCTCCAGGAGGATGCCCAGTGTTTTGTAGCCTCTGATGATGACACTCAGCTAGAGGAAGGCAGTAGCGTGAATGCAGAGAGAGGGGATGCTCAAGAAGGACAGCAATCTGGCAGTCATGTTCCACAAGATGCAGCATATTGCCAGGTTTGCTACAGCGATGAAGAGGGAGGGGATGATGAGGGCACTGACTCCACGTGGGTGCCTGGTAGGAGAGAGGAGGAGGCACATGTCCAACGAGGCAGGATGCCCTCCGGGGGCCAGCTTAGGGGCAGCACACTGACTGAATAACACCGCAGAGCTCTGCCTGTGCAGGGCGCTGCCTCTGCGCGTTATTCTAAAAGTTCTTTGGTGTGGGCCTTTTTTTGAGACAAGTGCATCAGATCGCACCGCTGCTATTTGCAACATATGTCTCAAGCGTATCTCGCGTGGCCAAAACATCAGCCGCTTGGGCACCACATGCTTGACCAGACATATGTTGACCTGCCATGGAGCTCGTTGGCAAGCGTACCTCAAAGACCCACACCAAAGAACAAAGCGGACCTCTCCTTGCTCCTCATCAGCTTGCATCTCCAACCCCACTAGACCTTCAGTCCTCTCTGAAACCTGCTCTGAGAGGAATGAAGGTGTAGAATTAGGTGTGTCACAGCCAAGTGCTTCCGGGCACTCTGCTAGCAGTACACCCATGTCCGATTATAGCAGGCAAATGTCCCTGCCCCAGCTGCTGGACCGGCAAAAGAAGTTCACTCCCAGCCATCCACATGCCCAGCGGTTGAATGCTAGCTTGGCTAAATTGCTAGCACTTCAACTGCTGCCTTTTCAGTTGGTAGACTCGGCCCTGTACAATGTGCAGTTCCTCAGTGGCAGGTCCCCAAACGCCACTTTTTCTCACGGAAGGCGATTCCGGCTCTCTACCGGCATGTGGAAGGCAATGTCCTTGCCTCGCTGGACAGGGCGGTCAGCGGTAAGGTGCATATTACCGCTGACTCATGGTCCAGCAGGCATGGACAGGGACGTTACATGTCTTTCACAGCCCATTGGGTCACTCTTCTGGCAGCTGGGAAGGATGCAGGACAAGGTGCAGTAGTGTTGGAGGTTGTTCCGCCACCACGCCTCCAAAATGCTACTATTGGTTGTGACACACCTCCCTCCTCCACCCCCTCCTCTTCTTCTTCCTCCATGGCCTCTTCCAGTGCTCTGTCCTCAGAACCAACGGTGCTCCGTAGGCATTCCAGGGGCTACGCAAGGGCTTACAGGATGTCCTGAAGCAGGCCAGGAAAGTCTGTGTGCATTTCCGCCGATCATTTAATGCCTGTGCTCGGCTGGCTGAGCTCCAAAAGGAGTTGAACCTGCCCAAGAACCGCCTTATATGTGACATGCCCACCAGGTGGAACTCAACGTTGGCCATGCTGCAGCGGCTGCACACACAGCAGAGGGCCATCAATGAGTACCTGTGCGACTACGGCACCAGGACAGGGTCAGGGGAGATCGGTTTTTTCTCACCACGCCAGTGGGGCATGATCAGGGATGCATGCACTGTCCTGTCACCATTTGAGGAGGCCACAAGGATGGTGATCAGTGACAGTGCATGCATCACTGACACTGTACCTCTTGTCCACCTCTTGGAGCATACGCTGCGTGGAATAATGGACAGGGCACTTGAGGCAGAACAGAGGCAGGAAGAGGAGGACTTCCTTGCCTCTCAAGGCCCCCTTTATCCAGACAGTGTTCCTGCTGTGCCACCCATCACACAGGAAGAGGATGAGGAGGAGGAAGAGGAGGAGGAGGATGATTGTGTCAGCATGGAGGTGGAGGCTGGCCCTCAGCATCAGCATCAGCATCAGCAGCAGCAGCAGCAGTCTTATAGGGATGATTTACAGTCCCAAGAAACACGTGGACTTGTACGTGGCTGGGAGGAGGTAGCTGCGGATCATGTTGTCCTTAGTGACCCAGAGGACTCCGGACCGAATGCCTCAGCTAACCTACGCTGCATGGCCTCCCTGATCCTGCAAAGCCTGCGGAAGGATCCTCGTATTCTTCGGATCAAGGAGAGGGACCATTACTGGATGGCCACTCTCCTTGATCCACGGTACAAGGGTAAGGTTGCCGACCTTATCTTGCCATCGCAGAGGGAGCAGAGGATGAGACATCTCCGGGAGGCCTTGCAGAAAGGTCTGTGCAACGCGTTCCCAGAGACTGGGAGGTTACAAACTCCTGGTCCTGGACAACGTGTTGCTGAGGCATCGGTCAGAAGGAGCGGTGGAGAAGGTGGCCGTCTGACTGATGCTTTCAGACAATTTTTTAGTCCGCAGCCCCAAGGTATGATCGGTTCCAGCAACCATCGCCAGTGTCTGATTTACATGGTGCAGGAATACCTAGGGGCAAGGTCAGACTTGGACACCTTTCCCACCGAAAATCCTCTGGCTTACTGGGTCTTGAGGATGGATCACTGGCCGGAGCTTGCACAGTATGCAATTGAGCTACTGGCCTGTCCTGCATCCAGCGTTCTTTCAGAACGCACCTTCAGTGCTGCTGGTGGCTTTGTTACCGATCACAGGGTGCACCTGTCCACCGACTCAGTTGATCGACTGACCTTCATAAAGAAGAATCAGTCTTGGATCACCCACAGCTACCAAGCACCTGAAGATGATGTAAACGAATAATTTTTTTAAAAAATATCACATCCCTTCAAGACTGCCTATGCTGATGCTGAGTGACTGTCCTGTTATGTTGATTGTCTATCCTTTTCCTCCTCCACTGATATGTTGGAAGAACATTTTTGGTTCTGGGTGATGCCACCAGCCCAATTTTTCAGTCCCTGTTTAACAGGGGCGTTTAATTACAATTTTTGATGCAATGCTTTGCAGCAGGGCTCATTCCTGCACTACAACTAGAGTATATGGGAGAGGTTGCAGTGTTGTGGCACCAGCACCAGTGCCAGCAGCCCAATTTTTCAGCCCCTGTTTAACAGGGGCGTTTAATTACAATTTTTGATGCAATGCTTTGCAGCCAGGCTCATTCCTGCACTAGAACTAGAGTATATGGGAGAGGTTTCAGTGTTGTGGCACCAGGACCAGTGCCTAAGGCCCAATTTTTCAACCCCTGTTTAACAGGGGCATGTAATTACTATTCTTGAGATAATATTTCACAGCAGGGCCCGTTCCTGTTCCCACAGAGTAACTGTGAGGACTTATAGTGTTGTGGCACCAGCACCAGCACCACAACCAACAAAGGTCAATTTTTGTACCACTGTTCAACAATGGCATGTAATTACAATTCTTGATATAATCATTCACAGCAGGGCGCTCCAGTACCCACCAAGAGTCACTTTGAGGGCTTACAATGTTGTGGCAACAACAACACCTTATTCCGCCATTTCTGCAGAGCATATAGGGCAGGCCCCTACTTTCAAACATCCAACTTACAGATGTCTCCTACTTGCAAACGGAAGGAGACAACAGGAAGTGAGATGAAAAAAGACGGACGGCAAAACAAATTATACAGGGGTGATAACCCTTCCCTATGTTTTCCAAAAAACTTAAAAATAGATTTTTTGACTGGAGCTACACTTTAACAAATGTACCAGTTCAAAATTACAAACAGATTCTACTTAACACAGCAAATCTACACAGTCCCTGTCTTGTTTGCACCGCTTGTACACTGCTGTTCTGAGTATATAGGGCCTTGGGGGCCCCACGTCTTTCCTTTTTTTAATATGGGTATGGGGTTCCCCTTAATATCCGTACAAGACCCAAAGGGGCTGGTAATGGGCAGGGGGGGGGCTACCCATGCCATTTTTCTCAATTATTTTCATCCGTATTGCCGGAACCAGATATTACATTAAAAACGCAAGCAGTTTGAAATTACTTTTTTTCCGTTAAATGTCATTTTGTGCAGGGACTGTTCTAAACATGGGAAACATGTGGCACTTCACAGGCATACTATAGACAACCCCCAGGCACGATATTCAAAGGAATATTTCACTTTTTTTTCACTTTAATTGTCATTAAAATCAGTGCTCCCGCCAAAATGGCCATTTTTAAAAACATTTTAGGCATTGACCTATGTCCCCTGGGGCAAGGGCCAGGTCCCGAAACCCTTTTGTAGGACAGTATCTTGCATATTAGCCATTAAAATTAGCACTTTTTATTTCGATATAGGGCAGGCCCCTACTTTCAAACATCCAACTTACAGATGTCTCCTACTTGCAAACGGAAGGAGACAACAGGAAGTGAGATGAAAAAAGACGGACGGCAAAACAAATTATACAGGGGTGATAACCCTTCCCTATGTTTTCCAAAAAACTTAAAAATAGATTTTTTGACTGGAGCTACACTTTAACAAATGTACCAGTTCAAAATTACAAACAGATTCTACTTAACACAGCAAATCTACACAGTCCCTGTCTTGTTTGCACCGCTTGTACACTGCTGTTCTGAGTATATAGGGCCTGGGGGCCCCACGTCTTTCCTTTTTTTAATATGGGTATGGGGTTCCCCTTAATATCCGTACAAGACCCAAAGGGGCTGGTAATGGGCAGGGGGGGGGGGCTACCCATGCCATTTTTCTCAATTATTTTCATCCGTATTGCCGGAACCAGATATTACATTAAAAACGCAAGCAGTTTGAAATTACTTTTTTTCCGTTAAATGTCATTTTGTGCAGGGACTGTTCTAAACATGGGAAACATGTGGCACTTCACAGGCATACTATAGACAACCCCCAGGCACGATATTTAAAGGAATATTTCACTTTTTTTTCACTTTAATTGTCATTAAAATCAGTGCTCCCGCCAAAATGGCCATTTTTAAAAACATTTTAGGCATTGACCTATGTCCCCTGGGGCAAGGGCCAGGTCCCGAAACCCTTTTTAGGACAGTATCTTGCATATTAGCCATTAAAATTAGCACTTTTTATTTCAAATGTTCGAGTCCCATAGACTTCTAAAGTTCGTACGAATTGTCGGTCCGTTCGAAAGTTCTGGTGCGAACCGAACCTTGGGGTGTTCGGCTCATCCCTAATGAGGAACAGTTAACCCATAGTGTGCTGACGTGAGGATGGACCAGGAAAGGAAAAATATAGTGACTATTGATAACAATTTTCTGTTTTTTTGTTACCATATGAAATATTTTGAAAATGCAAAGTGTTAGGTGTTTTGTGCAAACTGTATGCTAAAATCTATTTTTTAACATTACCAAATCTTCACACGTCTAAAAGTATACTTACATTGTAAAAATCTACATACATGTTAGTCATAAGTTGATATGTTATAAAATGCCCCTTTGTAAATTTCCCTTCTGCAGAGATAATATTTTCTACTTATATACAGTGTCAGTAAATGAGTTGTGCTTCGATTCATAGTTTTGATTAAATGCTTTTGAAAAAAAAGTAATATGAAGTAATTTTGAATCATGTAATATTCCTTTTCTTCATAGTTTTATATTTATGAAAAAGTACAGTACTTACAGCGCTCATTAATCTGTACATAAGAAAGGTAAGAATAGCAGTAGACAGTTTTATGCACCAGTTTAAGGATTTTGATTTAGAATAATGTCAGTTATTTAGCAATTGCTGCGTGCCAGATGGTTGCTTTGGTTCATTTCAAAGACATGTTTTAAACATTTAATAATACCTTTTCTGCTCCTTATCAGAACTTGTTAAAAAGAACAATACATCATATACATGAGAATAAACTTTTTAAAGTGAACCTGTCCTCATTGTATGGTGGTAAACTTCCTACAAAAATTAAAAAGCTCACATCTACATAAACCTGAAGAGTGTATTGAAAGCCCAGGAACTTGGCTAGCTATTTCAGCACATCAACGTGCACCTTCAATGTCAAGCTCTAGCTAGCACCATCCCCTCTGCCCATCAATTGAAGCCTAAGAGGCAGAAGTAGGTAGGCCAAAGCTTCAACTCTTGGGGCCACCAGGGAGCTTTGGAAACAATATAAAGGAATGTGCAGGTATCTCCCAAACTCATATACAGGCTAATACATTATACTGCCAACTTCAGCAAAAGCTAATTATTACTATGTTACTGAACTTTGCAAAGCAAACAAAGGTTTAAGTGAGTACACTTTGTTATTGTAAGGTTACATTAACTGGGAGCAAGTCAGTAATGCCGCATACACACGATCGGTTTTCCCGTCAGAATAAACCACAAAGGTTTTTCCGATGTAAATCCGACAAAGTTCCACTGAAACTGTCATGCGTACACAGGATCACACCCAATTCTGACCGTTTAGAACGTGGTGATGTACAGCGCATACTACGGGACTAGAAAAAGGAAGTTCAAGACCCAGTGCGCCACCCTTTGGGCTTCTTCTGCTAATCTCGTGTTTATCTTGTGTTAGTAGAGGTTTGGTTAGAGACAATTCTCGCTTTTTAGAATCGTGCTTTTCAGATTGTTTTACTGTTGTTCAGTTTGTACTTGTGAGTTTTTATTTGCTTTTCAGCGTGTGCAGTCAGTTCGTATCCGGTTTTTCAGTGCGTTCTGGTCCGCTCGTTGCTGATTTTCAGCTCGCTCTTCACAGGCTGTTTTTCAGTGCATTCTATTAGTTCGTTCTAACCAGCCAACCGTTTTGAAGACATTTTGTGGTTACATGCTCATCGTAGAGTTTGTGCTGTGCATGGGGCTTGGTGTTGAGGTTTTAGCTTTGACACAAGCCCAGTCTATGGACAAGGAAAGGAGGAGTTCATGGATGAAGAATTGGTTACTCCAGCATGACCAATTCTCTCATATGCCTTTGCTTCGTGAGATCTGTGAGAATAATCCTAATGATTTCAGGAATTATCTCAGGATGACGGACCCCATTTTTCACCATCTGTTGGCTTTGCTGTCCCCTTATATCAGCAGGCAGGACATCTGCTTGCGGCAAGCCATCACTCTGGAGCAGAGGCTCATCATAGCATTGCGGTACTTGGCGACTGGGAGAAGTCTACAGGACCTCAAGTTCTCTACAGGCATCTCCCCCAGGCTCTGGGGATCATTATCCCAGAGACCTGTTCTGCTATCATTCAGGTCCTGCAGAAGGACTATATTAAGGTAAGTTTTCTCCTTTAACATCACATTCTATGTATTTAAAGTTTGCTAATATATTGTATTTCTTTCCTCATTCCCTAATTACCATGACTGTAATATGCTGTGAATGTCCCCTTTGTCCTCATGCATGCTGTAATCTTTTAATGCTCCTTTTTTGTCCTTCATGCATATTTGCCTTCACTAACCGACCCCCCCCCCCCCCCCCCCAGCATGAATTTCTGGGCCCATATAAACCCATAAGCTAGTCACTTAACAATGTATTTTGTCAGCTCCACTGTAGTGCTTTACCCTAAACATCCCCTAAAATGCATATAAATGTTATTTCTGTCCTACAATTCAGGCAGAGTGCCAGAGGCTTTTTTTGGGGGTCCCAAAATCATTTGGAACCCCCCCACCCCCAAGCGCTAAATCAACCATACCAATCCTCTGCTGACATTGCCGAACCCATACACACTATACCTACTACCACTTTTGTGGTAATATTTATGGATGAATTCCCAAAAGCATGTGTAAGGGATTGCAGAGTTACTCTTTAGATATTGTAAGGGAAGGTAGAGTTACTCCTTAGGTCTGTTTTAGAAGATAATGTCTTAGAAAAAATTTTCATCTCATGCTAAGCTTGTGCTAAAATTACCAGACGTGCTAAGGCGAACTGTGAAGCAGGATCAGTCTGCAGTTAGTTGCTGGACATTAAGAACATATATTGTGTGTTGAGAGCATTGACCTCAAGCAAAGGTGATTAGGTCGAACATTGTGACGCTGAGTCTGTCTCTAGGCAGAATTACTATGAAGATCTTTTAGGTCAATATTAATTGTATATTGTATTAACATTATGCTTGAATGTGATTGGTTGTTCATGGGGCCTTCCCCCTATACGACCCCTTTTTGTTTATTGCATATTATTCTGTGAAGCCGGAATAAACCAGGCTACACCCCTATGCCCTGCATACGAGAACACCGCTTTACCTGTCAGCAAATCCATGGGCTTTATTTCTTAGCCCCTTGTCGGGTCCACTCTGCGGGAAAGGTTCCTTTGGAAACTCTGAGCCCAATGAGGCTACCAGCTATTTTCAGAAAGGTCTGTTATTATATGACAACAGAGGTAGCTACAGATTTGTAGCAATCCCTTATCTCTCTACATATAATAGTAGGAAGGGTGGACTTAAGGGAAGCAGCCGTGGCCAGATATCAGCTTGGAACAGAGCTACGTATATTAGCGACAGGCATTCCATGCAATGTTCCTACCGCATCAATTACTGAGGAATTATTTCAGAAATATTAACTTGCCATCTAATTATTGCTCATCACCCCTGATAAAAGTTCTGTGATACCAGCAACTAGAAATGCGTCGGGTGTAGGTTTATAAGTTAAGAGTATGTTTAACACTCATTGGTTGGCTTATTTTATGTAATCATGTATATACACATTTGTAGATATACCACAGGGACACCGTCCGCCTAGTGGCCCCTCTGGTTTAAGTCTGTTTTTGTCTTATATTTGTCAATAAAGCATTTTTTATGGTTTCAATTGTTGTGTGGTGTTGGTGGTCATTTATAATCCCACTCCTATAGGGGGATTTTTCTTGTTTAACAAATACTTTCAAATCGGTACTGTTTAAAGATTTGTTCTCCTATTATTATCTTGATAGGTAATTGCAGAATGTAAAAAAGTGCTTCCATTTGTACAGTGTGTATTTATACTTTTGTATTATGACTTACTTGTCCAGTGGGCTGCCAATAGTGTAAGTAAGGAGTGGCTGACCAAAAGTAACACACATTATTTATGCATTCATCTCTCAATGAAGTGGAGAAGGTTACCTGTTCAAAACATCCCCCTCCCCCTAAAAAATTTACAATGGGCCATCAGAGGGGTGGAGGAATCTGATAAGTGGGCCTTAGATTTTTGCCTTTAAATACTCCTTAAAATAAATGTTATACTGATGTTGGCCAAGAATGTTTGTGTCTAATCTGCTTGCAATGTTTATGTGCAAAATTACTATCTTTTTTTTCTTGTTTCACGCCATAGTTTCCTTCAATGCCACTGGAATGGCAGACTGTGTCCTCCCACTTTACCACCCATTGGGACTTTCCCAACTGTGGAGGGGCAATCGATGGGAAGCATGTCCACATTGTCCCACCACCCCATTCAGGGTCATACTATTATAATTACAAGGGGCTCAATAGTATCGCGTTGATGGTGGTTGTGTCGGAGACATATGATTTCCTGTATGTGGACATGGGGAGGAATGGCCGGATGTCGGATGGTGGAATATTTACCCAGACCGAGTTCTACCGATGTCTCGAGAGTGGTGGCTTGGAATTTCCACCAGCGGAGGAGAACATGGAAGGACTGCTATTTGTCTTTGTCGCAGATGAGGCATTCGGTCTGGGTGACCACATGATGAGGCCATTCCCCTGCAGAAGAGGGTTTTTAATTACTGGCTGGCCAGAGCCTGCCAGTTTCAAACAGCAATAAATATGGCGGAATACAAACTGAATCATATAATTTTGAGTTGCTGCATTCTGCACAATTTTCTCAAAAATCATAATCCTAGTTATGTTGCCTCTTTTGGGCTTGAGGCTGGACTTTCAGAAGTTACAATGATGGCCCTGGAATCTGGCCATCCTGGCTTGCCCCCCCAAGGTGTCCATGAAGTGAGAGAAAATTATGTCCAATATTTTATGGGTAGGGGGGCCATTGCTTTGCCAACAAATTTACAATACATTTTCCTTTTCTCAGATAAAATCTTGATTTTCATTTACTGTTTGGGTATATTTTCGATGAGTCCTAGTGCACTTGTAGTGCCTAGAGTTTTTTTTCATTATTAAATAACATCCATTGTCACTGTATAAACACTAACTTTACACCAATACTGGTATTGATCATTTAAAAAAGAAGCCACACATTGTTGAGTATAAAATCTTTTATTCTGTGCATATTCACATGTGTGTTGTAAAACATATTTTTAGTAAAAAACACCAATTGTGTTTTTTTTTTTTTTTTTGTGTGTACATAAACAGGCATGTTTCAAAACATAACATACACAACTCAGGAACTTACAAAGTTCAACATTAAAACACTGAAGGCAATATCAGACATTATAGTGTCCACAATGTTTTGATATTGCCTTCATCAGATGGGGTGATGTCACCCCTGTAAAAGCCAAATTTTGAAGATGCACATAAATTGGTAGTCCAAATTAGTAATGTCAACATGTGCTATCTCCCATCATGGGCAATCAATGGATGTGTTTTGGGGGTGCAACCCCTTCATCTCACCTACTAGAGTCACGAGGAAGGGGTTGCACCCACAAAACCCATACATGGCAGATAGCACATGTTGACACACAGTGTGCATATTCACAATTTGGCTTTTAAAATGTACAAATATAAAAAATAGAATCTGGTCATCTAAAAAGAAAATTAAGAACATAATCGATTTTGTTTTAGGGAAAAAGGGATTATATTCTCCCCAAAACATTGATCATGTTCTTCATTTCCTGCTGCATGATGTCAAGGTGATTGCGCATTGCGTCTATCTCCCCATTCCACGCCATGATTTTGGTAATGCGGGTTTGGGCGCTGGCCCTAGTAAAAGGTTCCCCGGTCCCTCTTCCACAACCAGAACATCACCTAAAATTGATGAAAAAAAACATGTATTTAGAAATATGCAGGCATGCATAGATTACCTGAAGCTGGGGTGTCACACACTCACCTGGTGGGGTGCCCATGTCGCCCACTTCCTCCACCTCTCCTTCCTCAACATTCTTGAGGGGGCTCAGGCTTACTTCCCAATATGGCTGGCGTGGTCGGGGGTCCCTAGGATCCTGTTGTCTGAGTCTTCACTCCCCTATGAGAATGAAACAAAAGGTATACTTAGCACACTGATATTTGAGTCCAGAAATAGGAATATGAAACATTGCTTTGGAGTGGTGCACAATTGTCTTTTTGGGAAGAGATCCAAGTTGAAGACATGATTAAAATCCCCTTTTTAACAAGCTGTAATATTTACCTTTTTGGCTAGGTTTCACAGATGGAGACACCCCAAGTATCCACTGGAGCACCTGTGTTCGGTACCCTAAAAAATGTGCTCTTGTATTCCACACTAGTGCTCCTGAGTCCAGATGTGTTAACAGCTACTGAGTGTCCTCTCCTTACATTCCACTGAATCAAGTTGGCAATTCATTCACGTTTCAAAGACATCTAGACAACAATGTCCTAAACTTATTTTAATAAGACAAATTAGCATGACCAAAATGCAGTTAAAACCCTATATCAGCTAAATACAGCGTAATTATTTGCAAACGAATGATGTTTCCTATGAACAATGTTTTCTATGAATGATTACTGTGCCCACGAACATGAAAGTAGCCATTTCAAACTGTATAACAGTAAAGAAAAGCACATGGAGCAGCATGCATGTTAATAACCATAATAGGAACACTCAACAAGTACTTACTTATTTGAAGCACCTTCTTTATTCTTCGATACTGATCTGGCTCCCTCAATTTATGGTCAGACCAGCGCTTTCTTAATTGATATTTAGACCATCATACCCCAAAATGCAGCTCCAGAGTGGTCACAACTGAGGATATTATTTGCTCCTTCCATAAATTGGGATGGGTGTACGGACGATTTTTCCCATCATAATCCTCCCTCCTCAAGATGTCCACCATCTCCACCATTTTTTCAAAAGCTATGTTGGTGGCCTTAAATCTCCTCCTTCTCCTGGATCTGGACTTTTGGGGCTCTGGGCTTTCCTCCTCGCTTGATGCAAAACTAGCCATCTGTGTCTCCACCATGTTGCTCCTACTGCGCACCGAAAAGAGAAGGGGCGGGGAATATTTCTGAAAAAAGAATGTCAGGGGCGGGAGACGCGGCAGAATTTCACGCATGCGCAGTGTATAAACAGCTAACACGTGCGTGTCGTAACTATGTTCTGTGCACGGAAGAAGGAACGGAAGCGACGCTCCTTATAACGAAGGTAACTTTTTTATATTATTCACGATTTATATAGCGCTAACAGTTTACACATTGCTTTACAAGGTATAGGGGGGACAACATTACAGTACAGTTCAATACGAAAGGTACAGGAGGGCCCTGCTCATAGAGCTTACATTCTAAAGGGTGGTACAAAAGGTAATAGCTGCAGAGAATGATTTGATGGGGGTGGCTCAGGGACAGTTGTTAGGTGGGTGTGGAATAGGCTTCCCTGAATAAATTAGTTTTTAGGGATCTCCTAAAGGTGGACAGGGTAGGGGCTGATTGGACATACTGGGGCAGGGAGTTCAAGAGGATGGGAGAGGCTCTGGAGTCCTGAAGGCGAGCATGCAAGTTGCTTTGTGGTGTCATTAGTCAGGAAGGCTCGAATTCTGGAGATGTTGGGACATGAGTGGCCTATACTGATTCTAGATTGAGGCCTATATTGGGATAAGATTAGGAGAGTTTAGCCTGATATTTAGTGTTTTTGTCTTGTGTTTGGTCTTTCAGAAAAAAATTTAACAATTTAAATATCCTGATCTTATGGGACAATTCATAAATCGATACAGAGAAATGAGGAATTTATGGGAGGTGAAAAACCCCTTATATAGAAACAAACCAGCAAGGAAGGGATCACTGGAGAACCTTCTGGAATTTGTGAAAACGCAGGTCCCCAACGCAGACATCACGTTTGTTGAAAATAAAATTGGAAGCTTGAGAAGCGCATATAGGAAGGAGCTTCAGAAGGTCCAGAAGTCCTTGAGGTCAGGAGCAGCAGCAGATGATGTGTATGTACCCAGTCTTTGGTACTACAACAAGATGCGTTTTCTGGATGACCAGATAGAAGCCAGGGAATCACTTTCGACTCTTCCGGCCCCCTTCCCTCCAGCCTTCCATGCACCCTTCCCTCAACACCAGCTGAGGCTCCCAAGGACCAACCTTCCATCCAGGTAGAAATTGAGGAGATACCTGATGGAGCCAGGTATAGTATGTTTAGACATATTTTTGTGGGAAAATTATTGTTCTTAACTAGATGATATTATTGCTAACAAATCAATGATTTAACAAAAAGTGTTTTACATATCAATAGACAGTAGGGGCCAAAAATGAGTGGGACAAGAATGAAAAATGCTGGGGTCACAGTGATAGCCTTTTCTATTTATTAACATTCAATTTGTACATTCCCCCAATTGGTCCAGTTCTCCCCTCAATTCCTGAGATATTTTAATTACGTCCAGAGCAATCTTGTGGGCTATTTGATGTAAAAGGGTCTTTTCATCCAGCAGCTCAGGGGTTAACAAGGACTGGGATGCAGGGATCTGTGAGGGGGTGAAATTCTGTGTGTATCTCCGCCACCGCATTGGTGTGATCTTGCTCAGTCGAGTCTGCTTGTGACCCGAAAGCCAGGCATGTAGGCCCAGTTAAGAAGTGATCTATGGTGGCAAAAGGCCGTGGCTCAGGATGCGATTGGGGAGTGGGTTTTTTGGTACCCAATTTTTACAATGAGGTGTGTGGGTGGTGCAGAGGGATCAATTTGCTTACCTCTGGAGCTATCATTTACTGACTATTAAGTTTATGTGAACATGTTAATGTCCATAGCCTGCCACAGGTTCTCTTTAACCACTTGCTTACTGGGCACTTAAACCCCCCTCAGTCCCAGACCAATTTTCAGCTTTCAGCGCTGATGCACTTTGAATGACAATTGCGCGGGCATACAACACTGTACCCAAATGAAATTTTTATCATTTTTTTCCCACAAATAGAGCTTTCTTTTGGTGGTATTTAGTTACAGCTCGGAGTTTTATTTTTTGCTAAACAAACAAAAAAAGATGCAAAAAAAAAAAAAAAAATCATGTTTTAATAGTTTGTTATACAATTTTGCAAACGGGTCATTTTTCTCCTTCATTGAAGTGCGCTGATTAGGCGGCACTGATGGCTGCATTGGTGGGCACTGATGGGCTGCATTGGTGGGCACTGATAGGCTGCATTGGTGGGCACTGATAGGCTGCACTGGTGGGCACTGATAGGCATAGTTAAGGTGGCACTAATAGGCACAGATAAGGCGGCACCGATCGGCACAGATAAGGCGGCACTGATGGGCAAAGATGGGCACAGATAAGATGGCATGGATGGGTGGCACAGATAAGTGGCACGGATGGGTGGCACAGATGGGCACTGATAGGTACCACTGATAGATGGGACTGATGGGCACTGATAGGTGGCACTGATAGGTGGCTCTGATAGGTGGCACTGCTGGGCACTGATGGGCGGCACTGCTGGGCACTGATAGGCGGCACTGCTGGGCACTGATGGGCGGCACTGGGGTGCAGCACCTTTAAGGAAGATTGTGGGCACTGTGGGTGGCACTGTTGGTGGCACTGCTGGATGGCACTGTGGGTGGCATTGTGGGTGGCACTGTGGGTGGCACTGTGGGTGGCGCTGTGGGCACTATGGGCACTGCTGGGTGGCACTGATGGGGGGCACTTACTTTCATTCAGGATGGCACTGCGGTGGGCAGGTGGGCACTGGCAGGAGGCAGGTGGTCAGCTGTATTGCTGGCCGTGATCGGGACTGATGTCCCGATCACGGCCGCCGGTGATCAGCTTTTTTTTTCTCTCCTCGCGCTGTCAGCGCGAGGAGGAATAATAGCCGATTACCGGCTCCGTTCTGTCACATGATCAGCTGTCATTGGCTGACAGCTGATCACGTGATAAGGGGTCGGGATCGACCCCTTGCACGGATCGGTGATCAGGCGAGTCTCGTGGACTCGCCGATCACAGAGCGCGCCGCGCGCGCCCCTCAGGGGGCACGCAGGCCGCTCGTAACCGGGACGACGTCAATAGACGTAGTCCCGGAAAAGTAGATCCGCGCTAATGCCGTCATTTGGCAATAGCGCGGATCTCAAGTGGTTAATGTTTACATTTGACTAGAATATATCATTGCATTTTAATTTGTGTTTTGATTGAAGATAGCTATGGTAACAGAGGAGCACTAAACCAAAATTTGGCACAGGGTGCTGTGTAACCCAAAACCACTTTTGTACTTACACTGCTATATTTTTTATTTTTTTTTGCCCATTCAGCAATCTTCTTAACCCTGCATGCATAGATTATTACTTACAATTAAATGTATCTTGTCATATAACATTATGATGATCTATTATTTGAGAAGGACAATTTACTGATTAAAGGATGGTGCAAGTAATGTTCTAATGAGTCCACAGTGACTATTTAAAGGAAACTTTAGAAAAGAACTCTTTATATGCTCCATAATAATGTGCAAATTATTCCAATTGAATAACGTGAACAGAATTCAGCAGCATAAATCTCGCTAATTCTTATCATGAGGTACATTTTGTATGTTTTATAGCACATGCAGAACTTTAATTTACAGAATTTTGGAATGCCCACATCCCCACTAGCAGCTCTAAACATGCTGAATGGAGCAATTAACTAGAGAAAGCAGTTAGAGATAATATTAATTGCAGGATTATCATATATCTGTGATTCTCATGTAAGCTGTTGGGGCTAAGAAAATTAAGAAAAAAATAAAGAAACAGCAAAATAAATTGGAACACTAATTGGTAACAGTAAAAAATACAAACCAATAATCCAAATGTCTTGCAAATAAAAATTAGACAATTTTTATACTTAAAGTTAAAATTACTATTTATTTACAGTTTGTAAATTTACTAAAAATCAATACGTTATTACATTATTTAAGAGAATCAATCCATCAAATGCATACCAAATCCATGCACAACTGTAGTACAATGTATATTCCAGTCAAAATAGAAAAATAAATGTTGAAATGCATAAAGGAAACCCAATCTAATTGCTCTGGGTTGTAGTTATTCATCCAGACATAGATTTAGCACACAAAGTTACCTCTTGTTGAGAACCTGGTATTCTCTTTACCAATTTGGAAATATAATGAGGTATTCCAGGCCTTGCCAATTAAGTAATGCATCTGCTAAAGGAAGCTATCATCCTTATGCCATTGATTTACTTTCTGTTTGTAGGCTGCAACAAATGCTACCTCCTGGCTAAAGGCTTGTTTACCTCTGGCCTTTTTTTTTGCCCTTACTGTACATCTAAAGGCAATAATCCTCTACTCCTTGAGTTGCTCACACTTCTGATGACTGAATCTGTTGTGGAGAGAAATAGCAGCTGACTGATTGACTTTTATTGAATTACTTTTTAAAGTGAACCTTATCTGGCCTAAAAAAATATGTGACAACGTGTGCTACCTACAAATGCTTGTGTTGATCTGCATGTAGGCAGGTGCAGTCTACTTTCTCCACAGCAGGTGGCACTCCTTGCAACAGCACTGCAGCTGGAGTGGAAGTCAAGAGGAAAACACGGTTCCTCTATCATTTCATGGGGCACTGAGAAAGCACCCAATTGGAAGCTGCCACCACATGTACACAATTTCTTTAGAGACAGTACTAGCAGTAGGGAAAGGTTCCTGACAAGGAGGGAAAGCATAGGGTCACAACTTCTTTGGACATCTTCCTGCTTGGGCAATGGATGACCCGGCCTAAGTCTGGGTTAATCTGAACCTGGTGCAAAGCCCTACACCTGGCTGGCATTAATCTTATCTAAACAACTATTGCTGCCATAGGCAGCTTTGAGGCCAGATCCTTAGCTGAGCATACAAGACAGGGAAAGCTCTTTAGGCCCTGTTTTCATCAAGTACTGTATATCTGTCACACCAGTGTAGCCACAGCCATCATCAGTGCCCTGATCAACAACACCAGTTCTTTTTTTTTTTTTTTTTTCTCAATCAAAGGTTTATTGAAGCATATTCAGTGTTACATTAAGGAATATAAAAATAGCCGTCCTTAATAACAAAGAAAATAATAATATTGGTAAAAGTACATTTCTTGCAAATGTCATATAGAGTCTGGACAAACGACATAGTAAATGCTATTTTGTGATGTATACAGTTAACATCAGAGTCATTAAGAGTGAGTATGGAATAGTATTCTTGACAAGATTGTCAGGGTTACAGTAGCGTATATCGGATCAGGGAGTTTATGGGATGTGGGGGGGGGGGGGGGCGTATCGCACCAAAAGTGTTTGGTTATGGTAACTTGTTCAAACCTCATTCATTTATGACCTTATAGTAAACTTGGAAAATGATAGGAGAAGGAAAATCATTGGGTAAGTAATTGGTAATCAGTAGATAGAGTGAATAACAACCAAGGTTGCCATGTTTTATTGAAGTTTAAGCTGTTTTCTCTCTTCATGGCCACAATTTCTTCCATTTTAAAGATATATTGTACTCTATTTACCCAGTCCCTGATTCCTGGGACTTTTGTGGATTTCCAATAAATGGGTATGAGAGTTTTGGCAGCAGTAAGTAGGTGTCGTGAGAGTAATTTTTTATATCTGCTTAAAGTAGTGGGCACTAGGTTAATCAAACATGCGGCTGCATTTAGTTCAAGTTTGGTATCCGTGACGTGTTTTATCCAGAATTTAATTTCGTCCCAGTAGGCCCGAATGGATGGACATTCCCACCAGATGTGCAGGAAGGATCCGGTGTGATTCTTACAACGCCAGCATATGTCCGAGGTTGAGCGGAACCATCTCCTGGCCCTCTGTGGCGTTATGTACCATTGCGTAAGGATTTTGTAGGATATTGCCTGATATTTAGAGCTCAAAGAGCATTTGTGTGTCATAATGCACGCCTTTTCCCATTGCTTCTCGGAGATCTTAATTTTGAGATCTTGTTCCCATTTCCTCTTATGTTTACAGTTATCAGCATGTGCTATCTGATTCAGCCAAGCATATGCAAGAGATGTGGTATTCGATACCTGTGATCCTTTGAGGCAGAGGGACTCTAGTTGTGTCAGTGGAAGGCGGTATTGAGATTTGTGTTTGCCATTGATCAGGAAATCCTTCAGTTGTGTATAGAACCAAAAGCCGGGAAATGATTCACCCACCTCGGAGCGGAGTGCTGCAAATGATTTAATGTTCGGACCATTCATACAATGTGAGGTGAGAAGGTTCCGTGGTATATTATGCTGCAGGCCTGGTGTAAAATCAGGGTTGTTAGCGATGGGTGTCAATGGTCCCGGTATGGAAGCAATTTTATATGGGCCTGCTATTTTGTGCCAAATATAGATTGTATTTGCAATTAGTGGGTGGTTTATGTGTTTGTTTGTCTTGGAGTGAAGTGTCCATGGATAGAAGAGGAGTTGATATGGGGAGAGGTTGTTTTCTAATTGGACCCAGTCTTTATTTGGGCCATGGCAATGCCAGTCTATCAATCTGGTGATATGCGAAGCCTGATGATATTTTTTGAAGTCTGGTAGTCCTATACCCCCTGTGTTATTGGGTAATGTTAGGAGACGGAAATTAATTCTTGTTTTTTTGTCTGCCCAGAGAAAGTTTCTTTGTACCGTGAGGAGTTTTGTGAAGAAGGTTCCTGGGATTCTAATGGGTAGGGCGTTAAACAGGTAGAGGAGTCTGGGGAGTATTGTCATCTTTAGGATTGAAAGTCTACCAAACCATGAGAACATCTTTGGGGTCCATCTACGTAGGTCTTTCATTATGGCGTTTAGTAAAGGCTTATAATTAGTGTTATATAATGAGTCAAGGTTGTTTGTTAAATATATCCCTAGATATTTAAGTGTATTTTGTTCCCACTTATAAGGGTAGTTATCTTTTAACATCGTTAATTGTTCTTGGGGCAGGGTGAGATTAAGTGCTTCAGATTTAGATTGGTTTACTTTAAAGTTAAAGATGTATCCAAAGGTTTCAAAAATTTTATGAAGATTAGGTATAGAGATATGGGGGTTAGATACGAAGAATAGCAGGTCGTCTGCGTATGCGGCTATTTTGTATTCCCTGTTGTTTACTGTGAATCCTTTTATGTCATTATTTAAGTTAATTGTCCTTATTAGTGGTTCCAATGCTATAATAAAGAGTAGGGGAGAAAGGGGACAGCCTTGGCGGGTGCCGTTGTGGATCCTTAGGGGTTCGGATAGAGTATTATTCACTTTAATTTTTGCTTGGGGATTGTGGTAGAGGGCAGAGATCCAGGTTAGCATGTTTTCGTTTAAACCAATGTGGTTACAGGTGGAAAACATGTAGTCCCAAGAGACTCTGTCAAAAGCCTTTTCGGCGTCCGTGGAGAGTAGTATTCCTTGGGTTTTATAGTTATGGACAAAGTGAATTAAGTTTAGGGCTTTCGTAATGTTATCGCGGGCTTCTCTACCAGGCATAAACCCAACCTGTTCAGGGCCAATAATCTTTGTTAGAAGGGGTTTTAGTCTATTAGCCAGTATTTTGGCAAGGAGTTTGAGGTCAGTATTTAGGAGTGAAACAGGCCTAAAGTTTGCGCAATCTGTATGATCCTTGTCGGGTTTGGGGATTACAGCTATGTGTGCCATAAGGAAGGAGTTAGAATTGGTTTTGTTCTTTGCGAGATAGTTAAAGGTAGATTGGAGGGGTTTTGCAAGTAGGTGAGTATAAGTTTTGTAGTATTGTGAGGTAAAGCCATCCGGGGCCCGGGCTCTTCCCCGTTTTTAAATCTGATATTGCTTCGGTAATCTCACTTATGGATATGGGTTCTTCTAGTTTATTTGAGTCCTTTGCTGATAGGGAGGGGATTTTGCTGTCCTCCAAGAAGGATTGTATTATGTCCCTTTTAGATTTCGTTGGGTGGGGTGGTTTATGTTGAGATGGGAGGTTGTACAATTTGGAGTAAAATTTATGGAAGGTGTCTGCGATTTCTTGGGATTTATGTTTTGGCGTTCCTTCCTTGTTTTTGATGGCATGAATGTGACCTGATATAGTTGTGTCTTTCAAAGCTTTGGCTAATTGTTTCCCACTTTTGTCTCCATGTTCATAAAATATATTTTTTTTAAAGAAAAGGGATCTTTTGATTCTTAAATCTAAAATATGTCTCAGGGATAACCTGCTTTGTGTCAATTTTTCCTCCAGTATGATTGATTGAGCCAGTTATTTATCATCAGTGCCCTCATCAGTGTACCTGCCACACCAGTGCAGACATCTTCAATGCCCTGATCAGCCACACCAGTGCATGTCAACAGTGCCCTCATTAATCAGTGCATCTGATACACCTGTGCAGCCATCATTATGGCCCTGATCAGCCAGATTACCTGTCCCACCAGTGCAGCAGTCATCAGTGCCCTGATCAGCCAGTCTACGTGTCACAGCAGTGCAGCTGTCATCAGTGCCCTTATCAGCCGGTCTAGCTATCACACCAATGCAGCCATCCACTGTATGCCTGACTATACACACATGTACTAGTGTCACCAGAGCCAGTCATGTCCAAAAAAGTTTACACCAGCGAGGAGAAATTTCAAATCCTTAGCATGACAGATAAGATTCTGTGTACAAACCCATGGAGAGTAGTGGGCCAGTTACAATCAGAGGTGGAAAGGGTGCCTACAAAAATACATCATCCTGGTCCTGGATAAAAGGCCCAGTACAAGGAGAGGGGTGTCACATCAGTCACCATGAATTAGGGCTAATACAAGTCTCCCAGAGGCACTTGCTAATCCATCATGGCTTCCCTCCAACTCAAGGTCACCTAGTATCCCCTTTCTACTACACAACCAGGTATTCAGGTTAACACAAAGGATTTTTTAACAACTATTTTTTTTTTTTTCACTGATGACTTATTCCAATATATTGTGGACTATAGCAATATTTTTCCCCAGAAATGAACTCAATTGTATAATCCTGACAGACACATCTGTGTTGATGAGTCCATTGTCTATTTAAGCGACGGACTGAGCATTAAACAGTACATTCCCAATAAAATGGCCAGACATGGGGTGAAGCACCCTAACTGCCCAACCTATATCAGGACCAATGGAAAAATTGAATGTCACTTTGCATTCTTACTATTCCAAAAGGGGTGCCACATCTACCTGGATAACATTTACACACGTCTGCCCCTTTTCTGCCACCTTTATCTCCTGAAAATGTTAGCCTGCAATGCAGCACCAACAAATAGTAAAGGCTTCCCACAAAGGCTAGTGACCTCAAGGCTACAAAGGGAAGTCGATGAGTTTGAGGAATGAAGTGTTGGCCCTGAAGTTGAGGGATAAATGAGATGTATATGTCCTATCTTCCATCCACAATGACACCTCAGTGGAAATTAGACATATGAAGTTTGTTTTGTTTAAAAAAAATAAAAATATGGTAAGATCCAATAATTCCATTTTTTTATTGAATATATGCATACTGTCATAAAGGGTGTGCTGGATCCTTTCTGACAATCTAAGCATTTTCATCCTGTATCGGACTTGTGTCCATGATAGGTTGTTTGATCTCCAGTTGAATGCTATCATCCATTGAATCGAGCTGGTCAATTAATGCAGGAGTCTATTGTATGGTAGTGGTATGTTTGGTACATTGGCATATAGAAGGCAAGCTTGTGGGGAAAGAGGGATTTTTTGTTTGGATGATTCTTAAATTCTGGTAATAGCTGCTTGCCAAATTGGTTTGAGATGGTCACAGCTCCAAAAAATGTGTAAAAAAGTACCAAGTTCTGAGCATCCCCTAAAACAGTTATGGGAGGTTTCAGGGTAGTATGTATATAGTGTGTAGGTGTGTATTTTGGTTGGAGTCATATACCATCTAGAAAATTGTTTAGTTGGGAAATCTCTAAATGAGACTGCTTTGTTACTCTTTCGGAGGTTGTCAATCATAATATTCAATGCATCAGTGGTAAAATAGCAATCCAATTCAGCCTCCCAGTGTATCATCGCGCTGATTTTTCAGGCATAGAGAGGGAATTTAAGTGTCTATAGTATAAGGCCTCTGTCTCTTGAGGAGGTTAGGCATATTTTTTTCAAAAAGGGTGTTTGGTGTGTGTATTTGTAATGAGTAGTATTTTGAAAAGAATTGTTTGATTTGAGTATAAAGAGTGAGTTCAGAATGGGGGCAAATTGTATTTCTTTTGAAGAGTGGTGAAGGATGGGAATCCTGAATCAATGATAAGGGAACACAATATAGTTATGTTTTTGTTGATCCATATTGAGAAAGTGCTATAGTCATTGTGAGTTTGCATGAATCTAATATCTTCTAAGTATGAGGCTAGGGGTGGAACTTTTGAAGTACATTTATATGGATCTTTGATTTTTAGCCACAATTGAAGAAATTGGGCAACTATCATATTGTGTATAATTAATGTGCGATGGTAGTACAGGTTGGAAAATAAAATGCCTTGAAGGTATAGTGGATTGAGGATGATTTGAATATTTTCCAGGGAATATTGTGTATAGGAGCAAACCATTGTGATAGTTGTGTGAGTCTGGCGGCAAGCAAATAGTGCCATAGGTTTGGTAGATCAAAACCTCCATTGATTTGTGGTCTGTGCATACGAGTATAACTACATCTAGGTTTTTTGTTCATCCAGATTTATTTATTATTTTTATTTGGAGGAATTCTATTCTGGCTTTGGGGACGTTGATAGGGAGGGCTCTAAAGTAGTATAGAAGATTGGGGATGATTGAGATCTTAATTGCACAGATTCTTCCAAGGAAAGAAATGTGGTAAGTGGACCATTTCATAAGTAGAGAATTAATGTGGGAAAAAAATGAGGGGTAGTTATCCTTGTAAAGAGATTTAAATGTAGGATGTGACCTGGACACCCAAGTATCTAAAGGATTGGGAACACCATATGAAAGGAAAGTTTTGTTGTAGAGATTGTGTGTTGTGAGAAAGATTAATAGGTAGGGCGGAACATTATGTTAATGCCTAGGCCTGAGAGGTTGCAAAAGGTTTTAAGTTCAGTGAGAAGGTTGGGTATGGATATAATGGATCTGATAAGAATAGGAGGGCATCATCAGCGTATAAACTTAATTTAAATTCATTAGGGCCTTTGGTGTACCCTTTTTTATTACTATTTTTTTCTCAATGCCACAGCCAGGGGTTCTATTGCTATAGCAAATAAGAGAGGGGATAGGGGACAGCCCTGCCTAGTTCCTCTGCTCAAGGAGAAAAAAAATTGGAATTGTTACCTAGGATTTTAATTCTAGTTTTCCATCTTTCCAAAATAGCTGTTCTGCTTTATTATGACGCAATCAAAGGTTTTTATACACATGACTACGTGGGTATCACATTAATATTACAATTGTACGTTTATGGTAACAAGGGCATTACATAGGCAGACTAATTCTAATCAGGACTCAAAAGAATGCAAACATGTACACAGACACAGTCCGATGCCGAACACAGTGCACCTATGGGAAGCGCCATGTCTATGCAATCACGAGATTGCAGGCATAGCGCTTCATTTGCGGGCGTTTAGCCCGCCTTGTGACGCTGAGTAGCTTCCGCCCATTCGTAGTATATATTACTATGGCCGCGCGGTTTGATTGACATCTGAGTTGATGTCACGTCCTGTTTTCTCTCTCCAATTGTGCCCAGGAGAGAGGAAACAGAAAGTATGAGAGGACGGCACCCTCCACAGTAGACACACATAGCAAGGTAAGTAATGGGGGAGGGGGGTTTGAAATGAGGCTGCTGCAACTTGTTGGGACACATGCTGCTGCAACTTGTTGGGACACATGCTGCTGCAACTTTGTGGGATTTATGCTGCTGCAATTTGGTGGGATGCATGCTGCTGAAACTTGTTGGGACGCATCTTGCTGCAATTTGGTGGGACACATGCTGCTGGAATTGATGGTGACACATGCTGCAATTTGTGGGACACATGCTACTGCAATTTGGTGGGATGCATGCTGCTGCAATTTGGTGGGATGCATGCTGCTGCAACTTGGTGGGACACATGTTGCTACAACTTGGTGAGACGGCTGCTGCTGCAATTTGGTGGGACGCATGCTGCTGCAATTTGGGCAGTGACACGTACTGCGCAATTTGGTGGCGATGCATGCTGCTGCAATTTGGTTGAACACATGCTGCTGCAACTTGGTGGGACATGTGCTGCTGCAATTTGGTGGGATGCATGCTGCTGCAATTTGATGGTACACACGCTGCTGCAACTTGGTGGGACACATGCTGCTGCAATTTGGTGGGATGCATGCTGCTGCAATTTGGTGAGACGCATGCTGCTGCAATTTGATGGTGACACATGCTGCTGCAATTGATGGTAACACAGGCTGCTGCAATTTGGTGGTGACACATGCTGCTGCAATTTGGTAGTGACACATGATGCTGCAATTTGATAGGACACAAGCTTCATGTAAGGCCGCGTACACACGCGGGGACTGTTCGCTCAACTTTGTTTGTCAAACAGTTTCAGCGGACAGTCCGCTCAAACTTAGCATGGACGGACTTGCCCACACACGATGAACGAACAGTCCGCTGAAACCGTGCGCGATGACGTGAACGGCACGTACGACGGGACTAGAAAACGACGTCCTATACACTGCAATGCAACCTTCGGCGTGTAAATCCTTTCTGAGCATGCGCGGAACTTAGTTTGAAGAACAAGCCTACACACGAGGGGACTGTTCGCTGAAACAAAGTTTCAGCGGACAGTTTTTCGGAAATTCCGAAAAACTTTGTTCAGCAGACTGTTCGCTGAAACTGTCCGCTGAAAGCCCACACACGAGCGGACTGTCCGCTGAAGCACTGTTCAGCGGACAAAGTTGAGCGAACAGTCCCCGCGTGTGTACGCGGCCTAAGGAGGGACTCTGCTGGGGGCACCTTATGTAAGGATGGACTCTGCTGCGGACACCTGATGGCATCTGATGGCAGGCGACGTGGCTAGTGACATGCTCAGGGCTCCCACTGATTCTGCATTATGGTGAGTTGAATGATTTAATTTTATATTACAATGTTATAATAGAAATAATGTGCTTCAATCATCCTGACACCATAACAACCATGGTGCCAAGATGATTGAAATGCTAACACCAGGTGTTTAGAATATCTTTATCTGCTGATTGTTAAACTTTCTAGAACATACATATTTGTATTGTTGTGTAGGATCTGGGCCTGCTGTCCCTCCATCCCTCTCTCCCTCAGTCCCTCTTTCATCTCAGGCACTAACCACACCACCTTATAGCCACACCCACTATTTCACCAAAACCACGCCCATTTTTGCAAAGTAGGGTGGGTCAAAAAGGAAGGGCGGGGTCTGTCTCCCCCATCCTAAAACTTCACCAGCCACCACTGGTTTATGGTAGCAAGGGGCATTACGTAGGCAGACTAATTCTAATCAGAGGTACTTTTTATGACAATAACTTGCTTATAAGCCTTAAAATGAGCACTTTTGGTTTTTCATGTTAGTGTCCCATAGACTTTAATGGGGTTCCGCGGCTTTAAAATTTGCCACAAACACCACATAATGTTTGTTGTTGGCCGAAGGTCCAAACAACCAAAGTTCGGCCCGAATTTGGGCTCGGGCCAAACCGTTTGCCCATCCTTACATTTTAGCTCTTAGCGGCGAATCCTGCTGACAGCTGATGAATCATCGGTTATAAACGATGCGGTAGGTGGCTTCCCAGTCTGTTTCTTAACAACCAGCTATTCTTCACACAGAATATGAATTGGTCGGTCATTTTTTGACCGATCCAAATTTGAACTGTTCAGAAAATTTGGAATGAATAAACTAAACAAAACTAAACAAATTGCGAAAACATATCAACAAAACAAATTTAGTAACTTATTGAATCTGTCTGAAACAAAATGAAACACATTTTTCCATTTTGCACATGTCAAGTTGAAATCCATGGAAGACATGGTCCAGTCCAAATGCTTAAGTGCATACACAATTATAATCAGTTAATGGGAAATGTGGATTATAATGATCAAATGGTACCGCCCTATTTAGCAACCAGAAGGTCCAGCTACTGGTAAAAAAAAGTTTACTTTTACTTTTTTCAATTTGGCAATTTAAAATGTAATCTATCACAAGTCAGTGGAAAGACCCAACTCCTTTCTCAAATTTTAAGAGGATATTGTCACTTATCATTCGCTGTGATGCAGTGAGCAAGCTGCAAGAGCAACATTTCCCAGAGAATATCCCACCCACAGAAACAGGCCCAAGATCCCTCTCCCAAAAAAATGGTAGACACCCATTTTCATTGTTCCCAATGTCCCTCCTAACTGGGCCTATGCATAGGAGATAGTTTGCAATAATATCACTCTTCTACAATAATAATAGTGGAGGTATGGTGAACATATTTCTCACAACCTGTAATTTCCCTATTTTTTGTCCTCTGTGCTGATCATTTGCCTTCTGCCTGGACTGACCATGCCTCTGCTTGCCACCAGAACTGACCCTGGCCTGTTAATTGACCATGACTCTGCCCACTGCCTGTACTGACCCTGGCCCGTTTATGGACCCTCTTCCTACCTGCTGCCTGGACCAATACTTTGACTGTGCTGACCATGTCTCTGCCTGCTACCTGTATTGACCCTATATTGTTGCTGGACCTTGTTCCTGCCTTCTGCCTGGACCAATACGTTGGCTGTGATGAATGTGTTTTTGCCTACTGCTTGTACTGATCCTGAAAATGGAAAAGAAATTGAGCTACAAATTCCTATTATCCTAAAAAGCAGCAACTCTGCTGTAAGATATCTAAAGTCTGTAGTCTAAAATTAGCAGTTGTAAATAGAGTTGCACTAAACCACAAACATAAATTGTGAAAAACTAAAGCAAAAGATATTTAAAAAAACAAAGTGAACCAATTAGTGAAAATAAATGTCCCAACATGGAGTGACTATCCTTAACCTCCCTGGTGGTATGATTATGACTACTGGACAAACCACTAGGGACAAAAAGGATGTGAAATTATTTTATACAGTAATGTAATCTGTAAGATTACACTGTACTGTGTGTATTATGCCTGTTTCACTTTTTGAGTTGCGTCACAACTCTCACAGAGAACGGAGCCTGGCTCTGTGATACATTGAGTGGCGAAACGGCTGCCGAACAATGCGGGGAGACAAGGTAAGTAACTGTACCTGGATCCTGTGATGCAATCCCGAGTGTGGCTCGAGGTTACCGCTTTTGGTACTGAAAATCCACCTGAGCCACACTGGGAAATACCGTCAGCGAGGTTAATAAGTAGTCAAGCGGGGGGCGTGGCCGGACCGGGGACAGCGATGGTCGCTTGAATCTTCTCCTCCGGCGCTCAGGGAGATACAACGCCGCACACAGGGCTTTAATCCACCCATCCGACCATGGGGAAAGCTGACAAAAATGCTCCAGGATCCCGGGATGCCGCCGAGACAGGTCTGTCCCCGCTCACGAATATACCGGCGATGTTCCGTCCGCCGCAATGTGAAGGCCCCAAAGCCTCGGCCTCGCCTAAACAGGCTACCCCGCTCGGCGCTTCCGGAGGCGCGGTGGGCGGCGCGAACGGCCCGCAGGGCCCAAATAGAGACATCTTCCCCCCTCCGCCCCAGGCTTTATCCCCCCAAGCCTCCCTAGCCCCTCAGGCCCTCTGCCTGGCTGATCTCCAGGCAGTAGCTTTAGATATCAAAGCTACCCTGTCTGCTGCCATCACAGATTTGAAAGCAGACATACAGCAGGTGGCAGCAAGATTGGGATCTGTGGAGCAAACTGCATCTCGTCATTCTGAGGCACTGAAACAAATACAAAGAGCGTCAGATAACCACCTGAGCCACATAATAGAGATGCACCGCCACATTGAAGACCTCGACAACAGGGGCAGGCGTCATAACATTAGAATCCGCGGAGTCCCTGAGACCACAGACCAAATCCCTGTAATACAGACAGCTACCTCCATTTTCAATGAGCTGCTGGAGAGGCCCCCAGACTCCCCAATTGACTTTGAACGGATTCACCGCGCTCTCCGTCCAAGGGGAAGGGACACCGACCCGCCGAGAGATATAGTATGTTGCCTGGTAAATTTTCCGCTAAAGGAAGCCATTCTCAAAAAAGCCAGAGAAAGAAACAGAGTGCTCTTCAACGGTCATGAAATCAAATTATTTCAAGACCTCTCCAACATTACTTTGCAACAACGCAGGGCCCTGCGTCCATTACTAGATCAACTCCGGACCAGAGGCATCCCCTACAGGTGGAAATTCCCCTTTTGCCTATCTGCAACCTGGAGAGGCCACACAGCTTTCCTACGCACTCCGGACGACCTGCGACCGTTCTGCGATTCGCTCAACATACCCGTAACAGATGTACCCGAATGGTACAACTCATTCCAGATTCATGACACGTGGGTTGAAGTGGCAAACAACACGACTCCCAGAACGCAAAGAAACAGAGATCGACGTCGAAGATCTCCGTCAGAACAACATCATGGAAGAAGGGCAGAACAAGGAAGCCCAGTCATTTCTCCACCCAGAAGGAGAGACCGTGTCGACAGACAAGACTCAATGGACACCTAGACAGTGGCTCCATACCTCTCTCAAATAGCCCCATCTTAATCGCTTTCTATTTTCTTCTGGTATACCCCCACCACCACACACTCTATATCCAGAGAGCGAACCTATCCTGCCAACCCTCAACCTCTCTTTCTGTATTGGATTGATCCAGTGTTTCACCGAAAGGTAAGGCCCTATTGGGGTGCTTCGGAGTTTCTTTTTTGAATACAACTTATTTTCATAATTTTTTTTTTTTTTGGGTCGAACTGTTGACAATTCGATGCAAGTAAATATGTCCAACCCCCGAGCTTGCAAATGTGAAGTCACTTCGCTACCCTCATGGTATACTCCGACCCAGGGCAAGTCTGGACTGAGCATCGCATATCACTTTTCCTTTTACAAGTGAACTACCATTACAGGGCTCCAACCCCGATACACTTTACACCTTTACGGACATAATAGCCCTTTTTAAACTCAAGGTTTATACTTGTATTAGGTTTGTTTGTCAGGCCTTGTCCTTTTGTGTTATGTGCTGGCCTCTAACCCTCTTTGCCCTTCGCTATAGCATTCTCTTCATTAATGCCTTAATGGGTTAAGATTCTCCTTGCTTACCATGGCGGTACCTACCCCACGAGACCCGATCCCTGAGGTTCTTGAGTAACAGCAACGTATAGGATGCTCCTTTATTTTGTTTATTATTCCTCAAATGGATGATGTTATGAAGGTTTCTTTTCTCTTCAGGTTTTATGTATTTCACTGTTAACAAAATTTATGTTCTTAGTTGTCAATACTGTAAACCAGGTGGGGGTTAATAAATGTTTACCACTTGGAGTCGCAGTCACTAATGTTCTGTCGACACTCAAGGGGGTCGGACGTGTGGAGAGTCCTCCCGGCCCACGCCTTTCTTAGTTCCAGAGAAATCGCTACCTACATGCTTCCTAGACATATAGCTGCACCATATCATTCCAACGCAGCTCTAAATGCCCCATAAAGGGAGATAACAATTATAGGATGCTCAACCTCAAAGCTATCCTGCAGTGGCCTGGGGGGTCTCTCGACGCGCCCTCACTCTTCTTTATATAAGGTTAGAATAAATGTTTATGAAATGTTCCTTATTGGCTTGTTATATCGAACTACCTGGTCAAGCGACTCACTTAAACAGGAAAACCCAGACATGGGTAAAAGGGTTACTTCTGTTAGCACATTTGCTGTTAAAAAGTTTTCATAATGGTTTCAGGATTTCTAGTTCAGAGGCCTGCACTGCGAGAATTTCTTCCTAGTCTATATACAGGAGATCAAACTCTCCCACCCATCACTTATATGACAATAGCTATAGCTATCTCTTCGCAAACACTAAGACGCAGTTACACCATCTCTTTCCCCGAGTTTATGATCCATATTTCTGCCCTTTATAAATTTCATATGCCCTTAGGAACTCCCTGGGCGCCGGTCCCTCCCAACCGATAAGAAACTTCTTTCTTTGTGATACAAATTTTTATCACTGGATTGTACCTCATATGGTCACAGAACCCACACAAGGAGTGGCTCCCCTCATCCCTCCTTGACCTTACCGGCATATATATATATAGGTAGGCTTAGCTGGTCTAACCCTTCCTCCGGTTTGTATCCTTTGTACCTGTCTTAGGTACTACACCAATCCTCTAACACCCCCACTCTCTCTTTTTTTTTTTTTTTTTAAGATATGCCTCCTCAAAGACAGCAAAGTTCGCCCCTTTCCCTTAAGCTATTATCCATCAATGCTAAAGGACTCAACATTGCATCTAAAAGAACCAAATTCCTATATGAATTTCACAAACACAAAGCTAACATAGTATGTATTCAAGAGACGCACTTTAAATCCAATAATACACCTAAATTCTCAGATAGCCGTTTCCCCACAACTTTTCACTCCACCAACCCTGAGGGGAAGACGAAAGGAGTCTCCATCCTTATATCAAAACATACTCCTTTTCAGATAAATGATACAATGATTGATCCTGAGGGGAGATTTATTTTTCTCAAGGGTGTAGTGGCATCTCATCCGATCACGATTGCCAATATCTACGCACCCAACTCAAAACAGGTTACTTTTTTCCGCAAAATTAAGGACCTACTAACAAATTTCGCCTCAGGCATCCTAATACTTGGCGGAGATTTTAATGTCCCCCTCAACCCTATAGCTGACACCTCAAATAGTTCCTCGAGTCTTCCCTTCAGGGCTTTAAAACAAATTAAACTCCAATTGCAGTCACTAACATTACATGACACCTGGAGAACCCTCAACCCTCAAGCCAGAGATTATACTTACTTCTCAGCAATCCATCAAAAGTATTCAAGAATTGACTACTTCTATATTACACAAGCGGACCTTTCACTCATGACAAACACGACAATAGAGCCTATGACTTTATCGGACCATCACCCAATCACATTATCCTTGACTTTCCCAGAAAAAACCTCTATAACTAAAATGTGGAGACTAAACACCACGGTGTTGAAGGACCCAATAGACATTAATCGCTTTCGAGATGTACTCAGTGACTACTTTTCCCGTAATGACACTACAGACACTACTAAGATCATCCAATGGGAAGCTCACAAAAGTGTCATTAGGGGCGAGTTCATAAAGAAATTAACCCAACTCAAAAAAGAAAAACAAATTAAAATCAAATCCCTAACAGATCGCATCCATGAGCTCGAACTACAACATAAGAAGACAGTGGCTGTCTCCGCTTTCGAGGAGTTGACTAGAGCTAGAGAGCTTCTTACGGAAGAATTGAATCTTAAAGCTAAAAGACAATATATTCTACGACATAAAATATACTATGAGCAAGGTAATAAAAGTGGGAAAATGCTTGCGAGAGCAGTTCAGAGTAAGAAGGCCTCATCCACCATTCATCACATAACCGACAATCGAGGAAAGTCGTATTCTTCGAATGAGGAGATAGCCACCCAATTTGAACAATATTACCAAACACTGTATAATATCCCTCCAAATTCTAAATCCCCCCTTAACCCAGAAGCCAGATCGAAATTGATTCAAAACTACCTGGAGAAATATAGTCCACCTAAAATCGCAAAAAATATAGCCCAGGAACTCGAATCCCCCATTAATGGTGATGAATTTGATAAGGCCTTGAAAGACATGAAATTAGGCAAAGCCCCTGGTCCAGACGGTGTCCCCTTACAATATTACAAAACTTTTATAGACATTCTCAAACCCAAATTTTTACAAACTTTCCAATCGCTACACTCAGAAAAAAATCCCCCCAAACAGCTCCTGGAAGCGCATATAACAGTCATTCCCAAGGAAAGAAAGGACCCATCACTTGTCACAAATTATCGTCCAATCTCCTTAATAAATGTAGACATTAAAATATACGCTAAAATTCTGGCCAATAGATTGCTACCCCTACTGACCTCCTTGATTTCCCTTGACCAGGTGGGATTTATCCCCGGCAGAGAAGGCCGAGATAACACCATCAAGGCCCTGAACATACACAATTGGTTGACTTCAAAAAAAAAACAGGGCTTCTTTCTGTCTCTTGACGCAGAAAAGGCGTTCGACAGAGTGGCCTGGGATTTCATTGACGCAGTCCTTAAAAATATTGGCATATTGCCCCAGATGAGAGCATACATAGCAGCATTGTACTCTAATCCCACTGCACGCGTACGCACCAATGGCCACCTGTCGAACGCCTTTAACCTTAAAAATGGGACGAGACAAGGTTGCCCTCTGTCCCCGTTGCTTTTTGTCCTTACCTTAGAGCCCCTCTTAAATAAAATTAGATCCAACCCAAATATTAAAGGCATCGAGATTAAAGACCGCTCCTACAAAATAGCAGCCTTCGCGGACGATATGTTACTCTTTCTATCACAACCCTTAGTCTCCATACCCAATCTGATTAAAGACCTTGAAACATACCAAACATTATCTAATTTAAAAATTAATCACTCCAAATCGGTAGCACTAAATATATCATTGCCCCTCAAAGAGGTAGATCTATGCAAACAAAATTTCCCATTCACTTGGTCCCCCAACCAAATTACCTATCTTGGAATAGAGATACCCTCTTCCCTGAAAGACTTATTCAAACTCAATTTTTTACCTTTATTAAAAAATTCACAAGAAGACCTCAAACGTTGGAACTCTCTCAATATCTCATGGTTTGGGAGGGCCTCTCTGTTAAAAATGACCATTCTACCCAGATTCCTCTATGCCATGCAAACGATCCCCATAAAATTGCCATCCTCCTTCTTTGCCTCCTTCCGCAAAGCCTGTTCCACCTTTATTTGGAGGAGTAAACCTCCCAGAATCAAATATACCAGATTGACCCTCCCAAAAAACAAAGGAGGGATTGCACTTCCTGACCTTAAAAAATACCATCAAGCAACGGTACTCACGCGAATTGTAGATTGGAACCTACATCAGCTTGTCAAAGACTGGGTGTCATTAGAACAGGCCCAATCCCCATATTCAATCACTCACATACCTTGGATTGACCCCAAGTACCTTCAAAAAGAAATCAAATCACACCCCCTTATTGGACCCACGATAGCAATCTTCCACGACACTTACAAGAAAGGAGACCCTACTCCTTGGATCAGTCCCTTAACGCCTCTTCGGAATAATCCTGATTTCCCCCCAGGAAACACCCCAAACCCTTTCCTGGTCAACTGGCCCCACGAAACGGTGCTAATCAAACACTTTTTTCACAGGGGGATATTTTTATCCCTCGAGGAAATCAATAAAGACAGCGATCCTGGACTGATTTCCCCCTGGACATATTGTCAAATTCGTCACTATATCTCCAAAACAGCACTGACAACCCTTAGATCCAAATCTCCCACGACCCTCGAGAGCTTATGCTCAGACACATCCCCTCAGAGACATATTATTTCTTGTCTGTACAACTCACTATTTGAAGAGGGTTTAGGGTTCTCCTACCCATCTTGCCTAGCATGGGAAAAAGACCTCAACCTTTCCCTCTCCAATGAAAACTGGGAAAACATTTACACCTACGCTCATAAAGGCTCACTAAACGTTGCCACACAGGAGTGTGGATTCAAGATTTTAACGAGATGGTATAGAACACCCAGTACTCTTCATAAATTCTACCCCCAGATCTCCAACAAATGCTGGAGATGTAATGAGGAGGAGGGATCATTATTCCATATCTGGTGGTCATGTCCACTTATTCAATCATTCTGGAAAATGGTTCACGAAACCATCATATCAATAACATCAGAAACCTTAGATCTCAACCCAGCCCACTTCCTGCTGCATCTCAACAAAATCCCCCTCAAAAAATATTTGAAATCCCTAACCATGATCATGATAAACGCAGCAAGACATTGTATCCCTTGCCATTGGAGATCATCCTCACTCCCTACGAAGAAAGAATGGTTCAGAAGGATTAACTTTATTGAAAACATTGAGGAACTTATAAGCATATCACAAGAAAGAATATTAAACTTTACTTCAACCTGGTCGAAATGGCTTGCATTCAAAGATACGCAGGAATATAAGTCTCTCATTTAATAATGATTGCTGTCGAACCCTCATCTTATATGCTACTTTCTTGAGGTCCTAACGGCGTGGGCCCGCTGCTTGGGAACTCTCCTTGCCTTCCCCTTTCTTCTGCATCTATACCAAACTAACTCCTTAACCCCTTCCTTGCTCTCCCCTCTCCCCCCCCTTTTTTTTTTTTTTTCTCTCTCTCTCTCTTTTCCCCCTCCTTTACACGAGTGATTCTGACTTATTTTTTATTTGCCTACGATTTCTATCTTATACACGATGTAAAATTAACCGCAGAATGTTATTAAAGGTCTTCAGACGTTTTTCATTTATATCATGACAGTTCAAGTTACTGTTTCTATACCTCTGTAACCACCTGTAATAATGTATTACTATGCTACCATTACTGTGCGATATACTGTCGATTGTAATTTCCTGCAATTCTCTAATAAAACTTTTGTGAAATAAAAAAAAAATAAGTAGTCAAAATTTTATGTTACACCAAAATCGTGATGAAGTATATAGAAAGTCCAGATTAAATAAAAAATGTCCTTCCAGTGATATTAACACCTCCAACACCGCAAATAAAGTGGAACTTCCACTGTAGGAAATGTACGCTTACCAGCTTGCATGGACCTCCTATCACGCTTGTGGCTAATACCCAGCCAGGGCCTATCCATACAAAGGGATATATATATGTAAATTCCTACCATATATGAACTTCCCACAACACCTCAACACCTCCACTATGCGTATATCTTCCCCACCCAACATACCTTGCCTAACAGCACATTCAACACTCTCTTCTTTTGAATTGGCTACTACTGAAGAGGTTGCAAAGCTTTCCTCAGGTGCCCACCTAACCAATTGTCCCTTGGATCCTGTTCCCTCACAAATACTAAGGTCACTCTCTTATTCTATCCTATGCTCCCTCACTCACATCTTTAATCTCTCCCTCTCTAGTGGTGCTTTCCCCTCCCCTCTAAGACATGCACAGATCACTCCCATACTTAAAAAGCCCTCACTGGACCCCACCAATCTAAACAACTAAGACCGATCTCATTGCTCCCATTCACCTCTAAACTTCTAGAACGCTTAGTCTACAACCGTATTAGCTCCTACCTCAGTAAAAATAACCTTCTTGACCCATTACAGTCTGACTTTCGCTGGCTGCACTCCACGGAAACTGCCTTACTAAAACTCACTAACGATTTACTAACTGCTAAAGCCAACAGCCAATACTCCATACTCCTACTACTTGATCTCTCTGCGGCCTCTGATACTGTTGACCACCTGCTCCTTCTCAATAAACTACATTCCCTTGGCCTCCGAGATTCTGCTATAGTCTGGTTCTCTGCCTATCTATCACAGCGCTCCATAAGTGTCACCTACAACTCTGTCTCCTCCTCTCTATTGCCCCTTTCTGTGGGGGTCCCCTAAGGCTCTGTTCTTGGACCCCTTCCCTTCTCTATCTACACCTCCTCCCTTGGTCACTTGATAACCTCCCATGGCTTCCAATACCACTTATACACGAATGACACCCAAATCTATCTGTCTACTCTTCACCTCACTCCTTCAGTCTCCTCTTGCATTACTAACTTACTAATTGACATATCAGCATGGATGTCGCACCACTTCCTTAAACTAAATCTATCTAAAACTGAACTATTAATATTCCCCCCTGCACATGCCCACCCCCATGACTTTTCCATCAAAATGAACAATGCAATCATCAGGCCCTCCCCTCACGCCAGGGTACTCTGTGTAATCCTAGACTATGACTTCTCATTTCAGCCCTAAGTCCAATCATTGTCAAAAGTTTGTAGAATTCACCTCCGTAACATCTCTAAACTTCGCCCTTTTTAACAAATGAAACCACCAAGCTCCTCATTCTCTCCCTTGTTATCTCTCGCCTTGACTATTGCAACTCTCTTCTCATTGACCTACCTCTCCATAGGCTATCCCCTCTTCAGTCTATCATGAATGCTGCTGCCAGACGTATCCACCTTACAACCAATCAGTGTCTGCCAACCCTCTCCTCCAATCCCCACACCGGCTCCCAATCACCCAGCGAATTAATACTAACCGCAACATACAAAGCCATTCACAACTCTGCCCCGAGCTACATCATCAATATTGTCTCCAAATATCACCCGAATTGTCCCTTTTGCTCTTCTCAAGACCTCCTACTCTCAAGCTCTCTCGTCTCCTCCTCCCGTGCTCATTTCCAGTATTTCTCTAGAGCCTCTCCCATCCTCTGGAGCTCACTGCCTCCACTGGTCCGGATATCCCCTACTCTCACTATCTTCAGTTGATCCTTGAAAACTCATCACTTCAGGGAAGCCTACCATGTCTAGAACTAATCTCCTACCACTTCCATCAGCTCATTCCCCACAGTTACAACCTTTTGTACCACCTGCCCCACTCTATTAGATTGTAAGCTCTTCTGAGCAGGGCCCTCTTAATCCTTGTGTATTTTATTGTATTGTAACTGTATTGTCTCCTTTTATATTGTAAAGTGCTGCATAAACTGTTGGAGCTATATAAATCCTGTATTATAATAATAATTATAATAATACTAAAACCACAAGTAATCCTTTGTTTACCCTTTGTTCATGCTCATGTAATTACTGGCCAGTGAACATATAATTGTGCTAAGGGGACAGCCACGTGCCAGTAGGTTAGGCCTGCATGCCTTTTAGGAACAGAAATTGCTGTAGGTGAAGTCACACTATGCTATAGTCACTGACCACTCATACAGAGATGACCATTACAGTATATTGTTTTCTATACAGTGTTGGTTGATTTTTGTGTTACACAGGTTGCAATGACAGTCCAGACATTGAAAAGGTCTTATACACGTGCTATCCCAATACTCAGGAGGAGTAGCAGAATGTCACGATCAGGAGTCAGGCTCAAAGACCAGTTGCTATAGCAGTAGCGGGACATCCACCCAGCAGCAGGATAGTAATACAAGCGGGTCACCCTGGTAGATGATGTGGATTCACCTGAGGTGTGGGGTCTAAGTACTAACTGGTGAGCTCCTGATGATGGAGATGGGTTTTGCTGTACGTTAGTACCAGGTCTCGGTCCTCAGGATCAGGAGGTGAGAAAGCCAGGGTCCAGAAGCAGATATAGTATGTAAGGATCAAACAGAAGCCTAGTTAGTAAACAAGCCAAAGTTTAGTAACAAATTGGGACAGGCAGAAGCATAGCCCAGGAACAAGCCAAGGTAGAAAAATATAGATGGTGGCAGCATGGGCGTCCGCAGAACTTTTTCCAAGGGGGGCATAATTTTAAGGCCGCTCATGCTCTGCCCCTTTTCGGCAATCTCATGAAAATCTTTCCACTGGTAATACATATGTGTTATATAACAGATAATTAATCTTCACTTTGTATTGGAAGTTACTCAGGTGGCTGCGTACCATGCCCATATAGCCTAGAGAATGTACATATTTTTACATTGCAATACATCTGTTGTGGCCATATTTTGATCTCATACTGTCACTGTACAGGCTGTTTTCATAAAGATAAAAATATGGCAACAACAGATGCATTGCAATGTAAAAAGATGTACATTCTCTAGGCTATATGGGCATGGTACGCAGCCACCTGAGTAACCTGGCGGACGCCCATGCTTTCAAAAACCAGCCCTGGAAAAAATTTCATACCAGCCTCACAGCATTATTATACCAGCCCAACAGCATAACGTCATTATTTTCTTGTTCATGAAAGGGAAAACCATACATTTTACCAGTTAATAGTGGTAAGTGATCAATCATCAAGGGGGACCCCAGGAACTCAGAACATGGGGGGGACCACCTTCTGCAGAAAGAATACTCGAAGGTAAGGGGGGTGGGTTACTAATATAAGGAGGAAACCCCTTATATCAGTGCCCCTTACATTATTGTATTCACCCCCCTCACATCAGTGACCCCCCCCCCCCCCCGACTGGCCTGGCGGTGCTTTCACAGACCTCCTCTCAGGTGCACTGTGCAGGGCTCAGTCAGTCGGCTCCAGCTTGGTGGCTCTGGTTTTATCCTATAGTCTCCTGTCCACAGTCCACACAAGTCTGACTTCTCCCATGACCCCCATCTTGGCGGTGCTCCCACTCTTGACTCCTCTCCAGACTCTCTACAGGAGATGGTCAGAGACTGCAAACTTGATGCAAGAGCTCAATGCAGCCTCACCAGTGCCCATCAAATGTAGCCTCACTGTGCCCACCAATGCAGCCTCACTGTGCCCATCAAATGCAGCCTCACTGTGCCCATCAAATGTAGCCTCACTGTGCCCATCAAATGCTGCCTCACTGTGCCCATCAAATGCAGCCTCACTGTGTCCATCAAATGCAGCTTTACTGTGCCGTGAATGCAGCCTCACTGTGTCCATCATTGCAGCCCCTCCTGTGCCGCATGTCCCAGTCTGCAGTCCCTGTCTGTGGGAGGGTGTGCTGTTGATGCTTGGTACGGTACCTTGCATGCCAGCAGGATATCCATGATGGCCAGCAGCACGCAGGGTCTGTTCTCGTTTTGGATGGGGACGGTGCTCCTTCCAGAGGATCTGTCTGCTGTGAGATGGCGTGGTCCCTGGCCACCTGGACCTTCAGCTGTCCTCATTTTCCAGCCCCAGTCAGCCTGTCCTCTGGTTCTGGGGAAGTGGAGAGCACTAGGTGGGAGTTGGAGAGAAGGGGGAGCAAGGAGTACTGGCGGGGTTGGAGAACACATGGGTGGGGACAAAGAGCGAGGGGGAGTGGAGATCACAGGGGTGGGGAGCGGAGAGCGCTGGGGGGGGAACTTGAGAGCACTGGGGGGGCCAATAAGAACAGGGGTAGACTGGGGGGGCTAAGAGTGTAGGGTGGTGAAGAGCACTGGGGGGGCAGAAAAACAGGGGTGGAGAGCACGGGGGCTGGAGAGGACTGGGGGGGTACAAAGAGCAGGGGGGAGTGGACAGCAATGGAGGGGAGCTTGAGAGCACCAGTGGGGGCCAGAAAGAACAGGGGTGGAAAGCACGGGGGACTGGAGAGCACTATGGGGGGTGGAGAGCACTGGTAGGGTTGGAGAGCACATGGGTGGGGGCAAAACGCAGGGGCAGTGGAGAGTACAGGGGTGGGGAGTGGAGAGTGCTGGGGTGAGCCAAAAAGAACAGGGGTGGAGAGCAAGAAGGGTAGAGAGCACTGGGGGGGGCTGGAGAACACCAGGGGGGCAGAAAGAACAGGGGTGGGGAGAATGGGGGGGCTGGAGAGCACTGGGGTGGGGGCTGGAGAGTGATGGGGAGAGCTGAAGAACAGGGGGGAGAGCACTGGGGGGGGCTAAGAGTTTAGGGTGGTGAAGAGCACTGGGGGGCAGAAAAACAGGGATGGAGAGCACGGGGGCTGGAGAGGACTGGGGGGGTACAAAGAGCAGGGGGGAGTGGACAGCAATGGGGGGGAGCTTGAGAGCACCAGTGGGGGCCAGAAAGAACAGGGGTGGAAAGCACGGGGGACTGGAGAGCACTGGTAGGGTTGGAGAGCACATGGGTGGGGGCAAAATGCAGGGGGAGTGGAGAGTACAGGGGTGGGGAGTGGAGAGTGCTGGGGGGAGCCAAAAAGAACAGGGGTGGAGAGCACAAAGGGTAGAGAGCACTGGGGGGGGGGCTGGAGAACACCAGGGGGGCAGAAAGAACAGGGGTGGGGAGAATGGGGGGCTGGAGAGCACTGGGGTGGGGGCCGGAGAGTGATGGGGAGAGCTGAAGAACAGGGGGGAGAGCACTGGGGGGAGTGGAGAGCACTGGGTGGAGAGCACTGGGGGGGGGGGGGGAGAACAGGGGGAGAGCACTGGAGGGTAGAGGAGAGCACTGGGGGGAGAGCACTGGGGGAGAGCAGTGGGGGAAGTGGAGGGCACTGGGGGGGGGAGAACAGGGGGGAGAGCACTGGAGGGGGGGGAGAGCACTGGAGGGAGTGGAGAGCACTGGGGGGGAAAGAACAGGGGGGGAGAGCACTGGGAAGGAGAACAGGGGGAGAGCACGGAGGGGAGAGGACTGGGGGAGAGGAGAGCACTGTGGGGGGGGATGGGGGGAGCACTGGGCGGAGTGGAGAGCACTGGGGGGAACAGGGGGGAGAGCACTGGGGGGGGACAGGAGGGGAGAGCACTGGGATGGTGGCTAGAGAAGGATGGGGAGAGCTGGAGAGCAGGGGGGGCAGCAAGAACAGGGGAGGAGAAAACTGTGGGGGTGGCAGGAGAGTGTGGTGGAGGAGAGCACTGGGGGGGACAAGGAGGAGAGCACTGGGGGGAGTGGAGAGCACTGTGGGGGGGAGGAGAGTGTGGTGGTGGAGGAGAGCACTGGGAGCGGGGGCAGGAGAGTGTGGTGGTGGAGGAGAGCACTGGGGGGGGGGGGGGCAGGAAGCACAAGGTGAACTGGGGACAGTAAAATAAGTTGGATAGGAGAATTGGCAGGGGGGCCCCCTGCAGCCCCCCCGATCCTCCTATCCAGGCACTGTGGCACACAGGGCAGGCTGTACCTGCAGCATCTCCTCCTATGGATAAAAGCGCTGGCTGGCTGTGTACAGCAGCCATTCTGTAACATGGCCCCCCCCCCCAGAACGACTTGTGTGATAGGCGGAACGTTGATTCTCTCTACTATCACACAAGCAGGTCTGGGGGGGTGGGTGGGGCCATGTTACAGAGCTGCCGCCGAACACAGAGGCAGCCTGCTCTGTGATCCAGAGGAGAGAGTGGAGGATGCAGCCGCCGGCGGACTCAGTAAAAAAAATGCAGCATGGCGGCGGCTGCAACACCTTGGGGATTCCAGGGGGGGCACTTGACCCCCCTTGCCCCCTGCTGCGGACGCCCATGGGTGGCAGGGAAGTCAGAGCAAGATATTGGCTGATGAGAACACAATAATTTGGCAAACAGGAAGCGCAGAGACATGGGTTAAATCAGGAAGTTTATGGGAGAAGCAAAACGTTTGAGATTCAGCAGAAGTCAAGACACAAGGCAATGGATCAGGCCAGGTGCTTTCAGCATCTCAGTTAGCTCAGCAAGAAAAGTCATTGCCAGACCTAGCAGAGGCCCCACATTCAATTCCAGACCCAGGAAGACACAGAATGTATTTATATAAGGCTAAGTATGTCTATGTTTTGTGTTAGAAATATCCTATACTGTAGATCAACAACTTTGTGCTAAAAAATAAATTTTATTTTTCTTTCCACATTTTCTAAAACTTTTGGCAAAAAAATGCTTTCCAAAATGTGGTCATGTGTGGGTGTTTCCATTGCACTGGTGCACTAGGGCCTTCAAAGGTGTGATAGATATACAGGAATTTAGATGCATAATTTATGTCCTTGAAAGCCCAGAGGTGCTTCTTAGAGGTTAGGCCCCTCTATGTGTCTAGGCTGTTAACAAGTATCACACAAATGGCATCCCACTACTCAAGAGGAGTAGAAGAATGTGTTTTGGGGTGCCATAAGTATGCCCATGTGGTGTGTGAAAAATAACCTATTAAAATAACAATTTTGGACTGTCTACTTTCCAAAGAGGAATAATGTGGGAGTTCTTTGTAGTGTCCTGGCATTTTAGGGCCTCAAGAAATGAGAAAGGCAGTCAGTACATCAGGATTGATCAATTTTCAAATGTATGTACCATAGCTTGTATACTCTATAACTTTTATACAGACTAAATAATATATACAGATTTAATTTTTTATTTGCAACATTTTAGATCAGGAAACTAAGAAAATGCATTTTCTTTCCAACATGTTTGGTCTTTTTCTCTTTTGTAGCAAAAAACAACATAACCCAATGGTTATTAAAAACACCAAAAGGGAGATCTATCTGTCTTAAAAAAAAAAAAAAAGAATAAACATTTCATTTGGTTATAGTGTTGTATGACTGCGTAATTTTCATTCAACGTGTTACTGCATTAAAATCTTAAAATTGGCCTGGGCAGGAAACGGGTGAAAGTGTACTGTATTGAAGTGGTTAAAAATGGTGAAATGTGTGTTTTAAACTTACAGGATATAACTAGCTATTAATATTTATATGTAGTAACACTGCAAATTGTTGATCCAAGTAGTAGCCAATGTTTGCCTTCCTCTCGATTGACCATGGGTTTAGGGTTCCATGGATGCAGGCTTTTAATTTATTTAGGCTTTTCTATTGGTTGAATTAGATGGGCATGTGTATATATATATATATATATATATATATATATATATATATATATATATATATATATATATATATATATTTTTTTTTTTTTTTTTTTTTCATTCTGGCTTACTATGTAATTATATGATTTAAACTGTAATAGTATTGTGAATTGGCTTCCAGTGACTTCACCTACAGTATATTACCCCTTTTGTCCATTTCTTATATATGAGGTTCTTTATTTTACAATGTATAGGAATCAAAGAGTAATATGAACTAGGAATAGGATGCATAAAATATTCTGGTTTACATAAACAGTACATTAACATCCAACAATATTAACAGCTCTTTTTTAGATGCAAAACCAAGCTACTGAGGTTTCTCAAGGGCCCACTAATGTTGCAACATTCATCTGAAATGAAAATTGCCAAATTATGCCTGTTTATTGAATTATTGATGAATAGCTACATGGATTTTTACCACCCAACAATTTCCTATATACTCTAAACACTATTTATTTTAAATTTGCAATTTCTTATTGCCTCACTGTGCCTGGCATTTATGGAGAAACAAGAAGTAACTTTGCACAATGAGCAAACTGAAAGCTTAAAGAGGAAGTAAACCCTGATGGGTTTTACTTCCTCTTTTGCTCGCTGCAAAGCCTGCAAATGAAAAGCATAACAGGCTAGTATGCATCGCATACTAGCCCATTATGTGCCACTTACCTGCAAAAGAATCCAGCGATGTCCCCTGTGTAGGCTGCATCCATCTTCTGGCCCCTCTTCCTTCCGGGCCGCGGACTCCAGCTCTGTGATTCGCCGGAGCCACGATTAACGGCACAAGCTAGGGAAGAAACTGCCCTTCGTTTTATTTCTTCCTCGAGCATACGCCGCTGGAATTTTCAGCGGACTCCAAGTGAAATATCACCTAAACAGCACACGTTTAGGAGATATTTCCACTACCTATAGGTAAGCCTTATTCTAGTCTTACTTATAGGTAGAAGTCCAAAAAGTGGGTTTACAACCACATTAATCCACTTATGAGTATGTTTCCCATAAGACAGTCAGAAACCATGAATCAGACCAAAACAGAATTACAGTTAAATCACACTTGTTTAATAATAAAAGTAAAAAAGAACAAACATAGTCAAAACATAGCCAAAGTTCAGTAACCGGAAAGGATAGTCAGCCAAGCCAAAAGTCAGGGATTAAAGTAGTGGAATAGCAAGTAGGATCTGGAGCCAGAAGGGATTTCAGCAAAGGCAGTCTTTAAATAGGAACGCAGGAGATGTTTCTTGTGATGTTGACCAAGGTGAAGGCAGAGCTCCTTTGGACTGGACAGCTTAAGTAGGCAGGACTGAAGAGCAGGATATCAACAACAGCTGAGTAATTGTGGAGAATGATGGGAGCTGGAAATTAGCCAACAGCTGAGCGGCCAGCTCAGAGAAGAAAGGGCTGAGCCAAGCCCTGACAAAGACAGACATTATAATTATAATATATGTAATTGTTCATGATCTGTTGACTATTTTGCCTATCTGGTATACATTCACATATCAGTCTGTGAAGACCTTGCAATTTCTAAAACAATATATCATATGCTTACAAAAAAAATCTAGAGGCAGAAGAGACTGTGATTGATTACATAATAAGTTAATATTTGAACATTTTACACAACTTCACAGGCTGGTAGTGTAATGTAGATTTGTCAGGCAAAGAGTTTAATCCAGGAAACTGCTGTTAATCAAAGCCAGTGATGAGGAAGAGGAGAGTGGGGTTAAGTCCTGCTGTCTGTACCAATAGACATAGAGAGCAAGGCCTAAGAGCAAGCCTGCACAAGTGCAACCATAGAAAGCGGCTTCCAATAGGGGCACTCGTCAGAAGAGGTTTGTGGCTGTTTAGAGCAGATAAGTATATACCTGCTTGTTATTTTTTTATTTGGTTTACAATCACTTTACAATGCCCATTGATTAATAAAGACTGACAAATGTAACATAAAGTAATAAATACACTGCCCATTTGCACAATTAAGGACCCCAAATAGTACATTTTGCATATAGTACATAGTATAAGTTCTGATTAAAAACACCTGCAAATATTGTAATTGGGAAATTTCTAGGTACGTATTAAAATAATAACACATTTTTAATAGTTCACATAAAATACATACATATATGACACATGATTTGTAAAACTAAAAAAACTAGTGAGGAACACTATTTTTTCTGGAGGAAATACTAAATATGATACTTCCTGTGGGGCAATGCTAGACATGTCAAGAAAAAGCCCACACTGAGATGTATGTACCCCTCTTGAGTGTTCCCAAAGTCCTTAATATTAAAAGAATTACTCTACATGTTTCGCGACCTGAAATGTCGCTTCTTCAGGAGATTCAATGTTTATAGTTAGAAAAACATACATTAATTAGAATACAATATACAATATAAATGTTGAGGTACACAGGTGTATATGCAGTATCCATGAACTCACCAAAAAGACGGTGCTTTAACAGAGAGTTTCAACGCTCTCCTATACCCAGGAATCACAACTGCAGAGCGGCCCCCTCCATGGGAGGAGGTGAAGACCATGGGCCCTGTTACTGAGCAGTAGCCAAAAGGTCAGCACATCTGTTGGGGTGTACAGAGTAATAGATATAAAGCATATATAGGTAAGTACTGATAAAATACTTAGGTTGGTATTTGGGTAATTAAACTGGGTTTTATACTCACATATCTGGTGGTCTATTGCCTTAACTGCTGACATCACCTTAGGTTGAGTTCTTACCTATCTATAGAGGAAACCATAGGGTTTTTAATCCCAAAATCTTTTACCATTCAGTGATTTTCACTAAACAATGTTTTTTACTAAAAAAGAATAATTAACAAGAACTGACACAAAAGCAACCACAACCAATACCTTAGTTGTTCACTGATCCTGGATATAGGTATTCAGGCAATTTGGTATATGCACATAAAGAGGTGTGCATACAAGGCTCTAAATCAGGCATGTCCAAAGTTTTGAACGGCCCGCCTGGTTGTTTAAACACATATATCTTTTGTGGCCCCCGGCGATCTCCCAGCGCCGGGGCCACAAAAGATATATAGTCCGGCTGCCTCGGAGGCAGGAGACGGGACGAGTGCTGTGCACACAGGAGGAGAATTTCCTGTTTACATGGCAGCTGTAATAGGAAGTCCCGTCTCTGCCATTGGATGACTGTACTGTCCATCAAAGGAGCGGGACTTTCTCTTAAAGAGGCCATTGTGTAAACAGGAGATTCTCCTGTAAGATGTCTTTGGCGCTCGTCCTGCCCTTCATGGCTGCACTGATGGTAATGGTAGCTGCATTCCTGGCAATGGTGAGTGAATTACTAGCAATGGTGGCTGCATTCCTGGCAATGGTGGGTGAAATTCCTGGCAATGGTGGGTGAAATTCCTGGCAATGGTGACTGCATTCCTGGCAATGGTGGCAGCATTCCTGGCAATGGTGAGTGAATTTCTGGCATTGGTGGGTGCATTCCTGGCAATGGAGCCTGCATTCCTGGCAATGGTGGCTGCATTCCCAGCAATGGTGAGTGAATTCCTAGCAATGGCGGGTGAATCCCCGGCAATGGTGGCTGCATTCCCGGCAATGGTGGGTGAAATACCTGGCAATGGTGGCTGCATTCCTGGCAATGGTGGCTGCATTCCCGGCAATGGTGGCAGCATTCCCGGCAATGGTGGGTGAAATACCTGGCAATGTTGGCTGCATTCCTGGCAATGGTGGCTGCATTCCTGGCAATGGTGGCAGCATTCCCGGCAATGGTGAGTGCATTCCTGGCAATGGTGGCTGCATTCCCGGCAATGGTGAGTGAATTCCTGGCAATGGCGGGTGAATCCCTGGCAATGGTGGCTGCATTCCCGGCAATGGTGGCTGCATTCCTGGCAATGGTGGCTGCATTCCCAGCAATGGTGGCTGCATTCCCGGCAATGGTGGGTGAATCCCTGGCAATGGTGGCTGCATTCCTGGCAATGGTGGCTGCATTCCCGGCAATGGTGGCTGCATTCACGGCAATGGTGAGTGAATTCCTGGCATTGGCGGGTGAATCCCTGGCAATGGTGGGTGCATTCCTGGCAATGGTGGGTGCATTCCTGGCAATGGTGGGTGCATTCCTGGCAATGGTGGGTGAAATTCCTGGCAATGGTGGCTGCATTCCCGGCAATGGTGAGTGAATCCCTGGTAATGGTGGCTGAATTCCCGGCAATGGTGAGTGAATTCCCAGCAATGGTGAGTGAATTCCCGGCAATGGTGGGTGAATTCCCTGGCAATGGTGGGTGAATTCCCTGGCAATGGTGGGTGAATTCCCTAGCAATGGTGGGCGCTGCATTCCTAGCAATTGTGGGTCTGCAGATAGACACTGACCCTTGTTTTGCTTCACAGTTCTTTATTTAAAATTTTAAGTTTTTTTTTCCTGAAGCTTCCCTCCTTAAAGTGAAGGTGCGTGTTATACGTCAATAAATATGGTGTATCCAAATAATACACTTGAGTTCATATATTCACCACACACAGCCACAAAGGCAAGAGAATTCTTGTTGGGCCGTGTATTAGTGCTCGGATGGACACGCTTAGACCGAATTTTAATGGTTCAAAGAATGTCAGGCAAAATGGTCGGCCCTCGCGCATGTTCAGTTCATCAAATCTGGCCCTCTTTGAAAAAAGTTTGGACATCCCTGCTCTAAATACACTTTTCATGACCATGGAAGATGTGTGCAAAAAAGCGGCTACAATAGCCACTGAACTGGGACCAAAACGTCCTGCACAGTAAAATACCATTACAGAGAATGCAAGTAGATTTGTGAACTCTTTCCTCATGCTCCACGTTACTGGACTCCCGTACTATGTCAGAGATACCTCAGACCTCCTTAAACACCTGGATGGAATGACAATCCCCCAGACGCATTTCTGGTAACAATTGACGTTGAAGCATTATACTCAAGTATCCCTCGCGATTTAGGTTTAAAAAACATCAAAATGTTCCTAATGGAACAAGATCATCGGCAATGGGAGTTCTATTTATTTGTGCTGAGGCTATTATCCTACATTCTAAGGTATAATTGGTTCTAATTTCTTGATTCCCGCTACCTCCAGGTACAGGGCATTGCCATGGGCACTTGTTGTGCACCGGCATATGCCAACCTGTACCTGGGGGGTGGGATCAAGAGATTTTTTCTAGTGAGGCATTTAGTCGATACCTGAACAAAGCAATTTACTGGTTCGGGTATATGATATCCTTTTGATCTGGACAGGTATTGTCAAATCACTACATGAATTTATGCCTCAGCTTAACATCCATAGGTTTAACTTGAAATTCACGGTGCATTAGCACAGGGAAAGTATATAATTCTTGGACTTACTGATCTGTAGACTCATTTAACATTCTAGCCACAAAACAGTACCGGAAAAGTACTGCGGGCAACACGCTGTTGCATACTCAGAGCGGACACCCTATCTCTCTTATTCATAGCATACCATATGCCCAGTAAATCTGCCTTCAGTGGAATTGTACACACGAATCAGAGTTTAGGACTCAAGCAGCAGAGCTTCTACGCCTGCTGCAATGTGGATACATTAAACGCTTACTTAGGAAGTGTCACATACCTGACGGTAGAGCCTGATATGCAGCGGATGGCCTCTCTTACGCTTCTGACTCAAAGCCCCTTGGTAGAGCAGACAGGGAGTACAAGAGTGCAGAGTTGCATGAGTGCCTGATGGGTCACGGAATCCAAAGCAGCTGCAGGAGGAACAGTAGCTCGGCAGGATTCTCCAGGCAGAAGAGAGGGATGGTACAGGCAGGCCAGGTCATACACTGGCGGGCACGTCAGGAGCAGATGCGGAGGCAGAAGAGTAGTCAGGACACAAGTCGGGTCGGTGATGGGCTGACAGCGAGGTAGCAGAAAGCGCAGGCGGGAGCGGTGGTCAGACAAGCCGGGTCAGGTACAGGCGGATAGCAGGAATCGACAGAGGCAAACTGGGTTGGGTAACAGGAACAGGTATCAAGATACGGGCAACAGGAACACACGGGAATGCTGTAGAGCAGACAGTACCGAGTCTGTGCACTGGCAGAGTTTAAATAGCCGCATGCGCATGGGCGGCAATCTGGCAGGTTGTTTTGGATTCTCATCCTGGATACTGGCAAGCCCTTCCTGACAATACGCATGTGTGCGCGCACAGGTGCGCGCTTATGCACCAGAGGTGTTGTGGCTGAGGTTACAGGTCGCATTCTTTGGCCGCCATCTTGGGTACTGGCTATCCCTTCCTGACATGGAGGCATACAACAAAACTAAATAGAGATAGGAATTAATTTATCAGTTTATCACCAGATATTCCTCCCAGCACATACAACTTCATACATGTATGGAAAAACATTGGCATCCCCTAAGTGAAGACGCTATTCTTTACAAATATGTTAGAAACACTCAAGAAACAGTATTTTGTAAAAGTCCCTTAAAGCGGGAGTCCACCGGGACTCCGTGTTTTTTTTTTTTTTTAAAAGCCAGCAGCTACAAATACTGCAGCTGCTGACTTTTAAAATAGTGGCACTTACCTGTCCAGCGTGCCCGCGATGTCGGTACCCGAAGCCGATCGCTAGGTCGTCTGTCGGGTCCTGCCGCCGCCATCTTGGGTATGGGAATCAGGAAATGGAGCCTTTCGGCTTCATTTCCCGGTTCCCTACTGCGCATGCGCGAATTGCGCTGCGCAATAAGGATGCTCCCCGCTGCCTCTGGGAGCTGTGTGTTTCCCAGCAGGCAGCGGGCACTTGCGGGAAGGGGCGGGCACTTGCGGAAAGGGGCGTAAGTTACGCCCCTTTCCGCAGAGAGCTGTCCCGGAAGTGGGTGCAGTTACCTGGATTATCCAGGTAACTGCACCCCCCTCCCCCCTGAAAGGTGCCGATTGTGGCACCGGAGGGGGGGAGGGTTCCGATGAGCGGAAGGTCCACTTTAGGGTGGACCTCCGCTTTAATAGGCAACAAAATAACAACAAGCCAATAAAGACCAAATGGTGACACCACACCGATGGATAAAGGAATCTCCACTTGTGGACAGTGTACTTACAGCCCATGGGTGCAGATGGGCACAAGATTCCATCTGCCCAGTGGGGAAATTTTTTACCCACGCTTTCATGCAGCCTGTAACACGCAGGTGTGATCTATCTGATGGTGTGAAGATGCTGAGTATTCTATGTAGGCAAGACTATTCTCCAGTTTAAGCAGAGGGTATATGACCATATTTATTACTCTCAATTTGCCAAAATGCTTACTCCGGTTAGCTGCCACTTGGGTCTGTACCACAGATTTAACAACACCTTGGTCCATTTTATTGTTTTGGAGGTGATACCCCAAGACCCACGATATGGCAACTGGGATAAACGCATTCTCTAGGAAACATTCTGGATTGAGCATCTTGAAGCAACCAAGCCCCCAGGCATCAATTAGTTGCTATCATACCCGCCCTTACTTTGAGGGACATTTTATAGGAGAGATGTAGGGATGCTCTATGGAAAGTATGTACTAAAACAGCATTATACATACATGAGGTTTCAGGTTTAAAAAAAGAAATTAGAAAACGGACCTAATAAGGGATAAAATAAATTGAAACCACCCTCCTGCATTGTAGGTTAATGAGGGAAAGTTCAGTTTTGTGTGGTGACAACTTTTGAGAATCAGCCAGGGCACCTTCTTTTTAAAAAAAAACATCTGGTTTTAACCACTTCACCCTAGAAGAATTTACTTCCTGACCAGAGCACTTTTTGCGATTCGGCACTGCATCACTTTAGCTGACAATTGCGTTTACTAGTAATGGCAGTGATCTGTGATTTTTATTGTGACTGCGACATTATGGCAGACAATCAGACAATTTTGACACATTTTTGGCACCATTGGCATTAATACAGCGATCAGTGCCATAAAATGGCATTGATTACTGAAAAATGTCACTGGCGGTGAAGGGGTTAACACTAGGGGGCGCTCGAGGGGTTAACTGTGTTCTCTGGGAGGTGATTCTAACTGAAGGGGGAGGGAACTGACTGGAGGAAGTGACGGATCACGGTTCTAACTAATAGGAACACACATTCTGTCACTCCTGTCAGAACAGAACAGGGAAGTGCGTGTTTACTGCGGCGGGTGGGCACACGTTTGTGAAACCGTGAGCAGTTAAGATGCCGGTGCTGGGATCTGAAGAGGGATGGAAAACCATAATTCAGGTGACTAAATCACTGGATCCTGGGACAGGTGAGTATGGCCTCACACACATGGTATGAAAATCAGAAAGGAAAAGTCTGTGGATTTTCTGATTGTTAGTACGGTGCTTGCGACAGACAATTTGACTTTTTTCATCAGACAAAAGCTGGATGTGTGGACTATAACATTTTTATCTGATGAACTCAACATCTGATTTTCGGATGGTCAGTACAGAGATCATCAAACAAAAGTCAAAAGTACAACACGTATGCTTGGAATCAAGGAATGAGCTGGAAGAGTTTGGTCCTGTAAACTACCGTTCCTAATCTAGAATTAACATTCGTGACACGGCACCTGATGAAATGTCGAAATGCAGCACACATTCTCATCTTCTTTAATGGGATAATAATGAAGCTGCTTTGCTGGTGATACTGATGTAACTACGCCAAACATTTTTTAAAAGACATTTGTTTTTTACGTTCTGAAAATCGTGAATTAATGCTCACCAAACTTCTACTAACACAAAATTAGCATAGGGGCCCAAAGGAGTTCCGACAGACCTCTGAACGATTGGACTTGCCCACACACGTTCACTCCAAAAGCCTGCCCATTTAGAACGTGGTGACGTACAGCACATATACGACGGGACTAGAAAAGGATGTTCAACACCCAGTATGCCACCCTTTGTATATCAGGGCGTTCTGGTCCACTTGTTTCTGTTCTTCAGCTCGCTCTTCACAGGCCTTGCTGTTCTTCAGTGCGTTCGTGTAAGTTTGTTCTGACCAGCCAACCATTTTGAAGCCATGGTGCATGGACATAATCATTCTCGAGTTCATGCTGTGTGTTGGCTTGGTGTTTGGGTTAATATTTTGGCCCAGGCCCGGTCCATGAACAGGGTGAGGAAGAGTTCAATGACCAAGAATTGGTTACTCCAGCGTGACCAATTCTCACACATGCCTTTGCTTCATAAGATCCAGGAGAATAATCCTGAGGAATTTCAGGAATTATCTCAGGATGACGGACTGTCTGTTGGCTTTGCTGATCCCTTATATCTCAAAAGGCATCTCCCCCCAGGCTCTGGGGATCATTATCCCAGAGACCTGTTCTGCCATAATTCAGGTCCTGCAGAAGGACTATATTAAGGTAAGTTTTATACTTTAACATTACATTATATGTATTTATTGTTTGCTAATATATTGTATTTATTTCATCATTATAATTACCAAGATTGGAATATGTGGTGAATGTCCCCTTCATTCTCATGCATGCTGGAAGCTGTTTTAAGGCTCCTTTTTTGGCCTACATGCATATTTGCCTTCACTAACCTCCCCAGTATGCTATCCTGGGCCCATATACATCTATAGCCTAGTCCAGTGATGGCGAACCTTGGCACCCCAGATGTTTTAGAACTACATTTCACCTGATGCTCATGTACTCTGCAGTGTAGTTGAGCATCATGGGAAATGTAGTTCCAAAACATCTGGAGTGCCAAGGTTCGCCATCACTGGCCTAGTCCCTTTAACAATGTATATTGTCAGCTCCATTGTACTGCTTTCCCCGAAACACCCCCTAAAATGTGTTCAAATGTAATGTGTGTCCTTAAATTAATTTATAACCTTCCCCCACCCCCTAAAATGTGCCCAAATGTAATGTGTGTCCTTAAATTAATTTATAACCCTCCCCCACCCGCCCCCATACCCCCTATAACCCCCCCACCCCCTCATACAATTTTATCAATGGGCCATCAGAGGGGGTGAGGAATCTGATAAGTGGGCCTTATATTTTTGTCTTTTTAAATACTCCTTCAAATAAATGTTATAATGATGTTATACATGTTTTTGTGTAATCTGCTTGCAATGTTATGTGCAAAAGTACTTATATTTTTTTCGTGTTCGACTCCACAGTTTCCTTCAACGCCACTGGTGGCCTGGGATTGCCACCCGATGCGGATAACGTGGAAGCACTCCCGTTTGTCTTCATTGTGGATGAAGCCTTCGGTCTGGGCGAGCACCTGATGAGGCCATTCCCCCAAAGGACCCTCACCCCGGAGAGGAGGATTTTTAACTACCGGCTGGCCAGAGTGAGAAGAGTTGTGGAGAATATCTTCAGGATAGTGGCCAGCCGGTTCCGCCTGTTTCTGACAGCAATCAATATGGCGAACCACAAAATAAACCACATCATCCTGTGCTGTTGCATACTACATCATTTTTTTTTAATCAATAGTTTTTATTAAAGTTAACATTTTTATCAATACAAATGACATAAATTATGACTAAATAACAGATCAGTTACAGTAGTTAGATACATAGATAATAGTATCCAAAAATAATAAAAAATATAATATAAAGAAATCACATAATTTTTTAAGGAAACATTCTCTAAATTATCTTTCATCAGTTGGGCCTGAGGGTGGACTTATTCCTGATTCTTCCCTGACAGGCCTGGATACTGGCCGTACTTGCTTGGCTCCCCAAACCGCCTGCCAAGTTCAGGAGAGATATGTGAATTATTTTATGGGTAGGGGGGCCATGACAATGCCAGAAAATGTTTAATATTTTTCTTAATTAAAATGTTTTTTTGCTGCTAAAATCTAGAGTTTGATTTCTTGCTTGCTTTTCTTTTTGGCATTCTCCTAGGTTCTCCTAGTGCACTTGTAGTGCCAAGTGGATTTCTCTTTAGTAAATAAGCCCCATTGTCACTGTAAACACAAAATTACTTACAAAACTGGTGTTGAGTATTGAAAGAAGAAGCCATACATTGTCGTCTTTTAAAATGTTTACTCTGTGCACATTCACACATGTGTGTTTTTAAAATCTGGTTAAACATTATTTTTGCTTTTTCACAATTTTTTGGGGGGTTTTATATTTTTTACTCAATACAAAAAAAAATGTCACTTTTTTTTTCAGCATTATATATTTTTTTTATTATTTTTTCGACTTTTATTTTTTAGAAACAGACATATTTTAAAACATAACATACACAACTCTGGAACTTACAAAGTTCAACGTATAATACTTGAAGGCAATATCAGACATTATAGTGTCAAAAATGTCTTGATATTGCCTTCATCAGATGGGATGTTTTCACCCCTGTAAAAGCCACATTTTGAAGATGCACACAAATTGGGAGTCCAAATGGGTAATGTCAACATGTGTTATCTCCCATCATGGGGGACAAATGGACGTGTTTTGTGGGTGCAATCCCTTCCTCACACCTACTAGCGTAACGTAACATAAAACGCGTACATTGAGATCCCCTGATGGTAGATAGCACATGTTGACACACCGTGTGCATCTTCAAAATTTGGCTGTTAAAATGTAAAAAAATTTAAAGCACAGAATGTGGTCATCTAAAAAGGAAATGAAGAACATGATCAATTTTGTTTTAGTGAAAAAGGGATTAGATTCTCCCAAAAACATTTATCATGTTCTTCACTATCTGCTGCATGATGTCCAGGCGATTGTGCACTGCATCGATCTCCCCATTCCAGGCCATGATCTGCGCAATGAGTCTTTGGGCGTTGTCGCTTATAAATGGGTCCATCGCTTCCCCTTCCACAACCAGAACACCACCTAAAATTTATGTAAAAATATCTATTTAGAAATATGCAGGCATACATCGATTACCTGAAGCTGGGGTGTCAGACACTCACCTGGTGGGGCGCCCAATTTGCCCACTTCCTCCATCTCTCCTTACACTACATCCTCGGGGGGCTGGGGCTTAATTGCCATTCAGGCTGGTGACATTGAGGGTCCGTGGGATCCTGTTGTCTGAGTCTTTTCTCCCCTATGAGAATGAATGTCTGTTTGGGAAGTGATCCAAGTTGAAGACATGATTCAAATTCCCTTTTAAACAAACTGCAATACTTTCCTTTTTTGGCCAAGTTTCACAGATGGAGACACCCCAAGTATCCCCTGGAGCACCTGTATGGGTTATCCTAAAACATGTTCTCTGGTGTCCCAACTAGTGAGTCCAGATGTGTAAACAGCTGCGGAGTGTCCTCTCCTTACATTCTACTGAATCAAGTTTGCAATTCATTCTAGTTTCCAAGACATCTACATAACAATATCCTAAACTTCTTTTAATAGGACAAATTACCGTGACCAAAATGTAGCTATAGCCCAGTACCAGAATGATGTTTCCTACAAACGATGTTTCCTACAAACGATGTTTCTACAAAGTTTTCTACGAACAACTGCCCACGAACATGAACGTACCCATTTGAAACTGTACAATAGTAAAGAAAAGCACATGGAGCAGCAATGCAAGTTAATTATCATAGGAACACACGACAAGTACTTACTTTTTTGAAGGTCCTTCTTGACTATGCAATACTGATCCAGCTCCCTCAGTTTTATGTCGGATCATTGCTTCCTCAACTGCTCTTTTGCCTGGTGTATCCCAAACTTCTGCTCCAGGGTGCTGACCGCAGTTGACATGATGTCATTCTTTCTTCTATTCGGATGGGTTGTATTTACCATGTTTCCCATCATAATCCTCCCTCCTTAAAATCCCCACCATCTCTACCATTTCCTCAAATGCCATGTTGGTGGCCTTCAATCACCTACTGGATCATGATGTTTGTGGCTCTGGGCTTTCCTCCGCACTACTTCCACAATGTGTCTCCACCATTTTTATCCATACACTCCTACTGCGCATCGAAGAGAGAAGGAGCGGGGAATAATCGTCAAAAAGAACGTCAGGGGTGGGCGACGCAGGCAGAGTTTGACACATGCGCAGTCTATATTAAGCTAACACGCATCGGTTGTGCGTCTGATTTGTGTCAAACTAACGGCAGTGACAAGCGTCCTAAACCAAGGTAACATTTGAAGTAGGCCCAGATTGAGGCCTATAGTTTAGATTGACATTGTTGTTTTAGTCATATCAAGCTAACACGCATCGCACGTCTGATGTGTGTGTGTGTGTGTGTGTGCCCTATATTGGGATAAGATAATAATGAGAGTTTGGACTGACATTAGTGTTTTTGAGCATTTTTATTGACAAGTATAAGGAGATGAGAAATCTGTGGGAGGCCAAACACAGTTTGTATTATAATAAGCAAGCAAGGAAGGCAACACTGGAGACACTTCTGGAATTTGTCAGGACTGGGGTCCCTGAAGCATAAAATTGGGATCTTGATGAACATGTACAGATGGGAGCACAAGAAGATCCAGACTTCCTTCAGATCCGGAGCAGCAGCAGATAAAGTTTATGTCCCCAACCTGTGGTACTGCGGTTTCTGGATGACCAGACTGAAGCGAGGGAATCTCTTTCGACCCTTCCCTGCAGCCTTCCCTCCATCCTTCCCTCCACCCCAGCAGAGGCTTCCCAGGAACAACCGGGCCCTTCCATACTTGAGGAAGTGGATGCGCCCAGCTAGAGCCAGGTATATTCGTTTTTAGAAATATTGATTGTCCTAATATTAATGATGTTAACTAAGATGTTATAATTGCTTAAAAATCAATGATTTTATATCAAAAATGATGTATACATATCACTAGACAGCAGTGGCCAAAAATGTTGGTGACCAGCTTGAAAAATGCCGGGGTCAGAATGATAGCTTTTTCTATTTATTAACATTCAATTTGCAAGTCATGAGGTGAACATTGTGTATAATTGATGAAGCAAAAACTACAACTATGTCCCTTTTTTATACACAGGATGAGCCCAGCCAGGAGGAGCGTCTGGAAAGCCTCAGCCAGGAGTAGGCCGTGCCCACTGGCAGCCAAGAGGAGGCCGTAACCAGTGATAGGCAGGAGGAAGCTGTGGCCAGTGGCAGCCAGGAGGTAACTGGGCCCAGTAGGATCCTCACACAATCACAGATGCCTCACCTCCGCATTAACACCAAAAGGCCCAGGAAGGCGACAATGACAGAAGAGGCATCACTTGCCCTCATTCGGGAAGCCAGCCAGTTCCTGAGAAGCTCCCCCCCAATGCTGAAGAGGCCTATGGCTGCTATCTGGCCACCAGGTTGGTGGAATTGGAGAAGGGCCAATGCCTCCTCTGTGTGGGAATTTTTGCTGAGGCCCTTCAGAAGGGGTTGAGGGGCCAGCTCACTGAAAACAGCCATATATGAGCAAGCTCCTCCTCCTGCCACAAGTCCACCACCAGAGGCACAGCCTCCAAGAAACGCTGCAGGGAAGCATGGAGGGAACGCTGCAGCAAAGAGAAGAAAGTGATGGTCTGGCTTCAGTCTGGTCTGATAGAAGACGCAGGCTGTTGTAGTATCACAGCCTGGGGACAGATATGTCATCTGCTGCTTGTCCTGATCTCTGGGATTCCTGGACCAGATTGTGTTCCCGATTATATGGACTTCTCAAGATCCCAATTTTATTTTCCACTGACTTGATGTGTGCCCTGGGGGCCAAAGGCTTCACAAATTCCAAAACTGTCTCTAGTGTTGCCTTCCTCTTTATTTTGTTAACCAGAATAAATGAATATTTTATTTTGACTAAATATTTTCCTATGTGCTTTTATTCAAAAAGGACAGTTTATTTGTGAGTAGACAGGTACATTTCAAAAAGACTATGGGGGTTATTTACGAAAGGCAAATCCACGTTGCACTACAAGTGCGAACTACAAGCTCAAAGTGCACTTGAAATTGCACTGCAAGTGCACTTGGAAGTGCAGTCACTCTAAATCTGAGGGATAGATCTGAAAATAGGGGAAGCTCTGCTGATTTTATCATTGAACCATGTGCAAGCTGTTTTTTATTTTCCTTGCATGCCCCCCTCCGATCTACAGCGACTGCATTTCCAAGTGCATTTTCAGTGCAATTTCAAATGCACTTTGCACTTGTAGTTTGTGCTTGTAGTGCAAAATGATTTTGCATTTCGGAAATAACCCCCTATGTAAAATTACCAAGGGACACCAACCTCCTTAAGGTCAATAAAAATTACAGGATAAAAATATTGTGGTAACTTTAAACTCAAAAAAAAAAATTATATGGAGATCACTAGAAAATCATTTTTGTAAAATAAATATTAATGAAATAAAAAAATGATAAAAGATGAGTATAAAAAATAATTGGAAACATTATTTATGGAGATCGGGCTTTTTAAACCTAGAATATTAGTCATGAGATGAGGATAAATAATGAAGAAAGAAGTTTGTGAGAAGTCTGTGTGAGTATGAGCAGCAAAACAACTTCATTCTTCTAGCATTCTAAAGAAGAAAAAAATGCACTGTATTAAAAGATCACAGAATTAGCAGCGTGAGGAATGTGATAGCTTCAATATGAACGCTAGTTTTACCACACTGAGTGCTTCCGTCTTGTACTTGCTTCAGAGCATGCGTCATTTTTGGTCTGTCAGACTAGCACACAGAAGAGCAGTTTTCCCGATAGAAATTCGAGTCTGTTTCACAGATTTGAAACATGTTCTATTTCTAGGTTTGATTCCATCAGACCTTTTCTGACGGAAAGTCTGGTTGTGTGTACGTGGCATTACTGTTTATTGAAAGTCAGCACTTTTAGTATCAATAGTTTTTATTGAATAACAAAAGCATACACAAGAATATAGCAGTTAGAAAAACAGCTTCCAGAGGTTGTCAATACACATTGTATAATATCATTACAAGTTATAGCTGTTATTACAAAACAAAATAACTGGGTGCAAAAACTATAAATTGAAATGTATAGTTCTAATACGCATACTCTAACATCCGATCCTGATTATTCAGACAATAATACGCATAGAAATGCAAGCCAGGGAAAAGATAAAAAAGAAAAGCATAAAAGCAAGGATTGCAGTATAATACCTTTCACGCACATTTATTTGGGTTCATTTATTCTGAGCAGATCTATACCAGTCCAACTATGGCTGCCATAAAGCTCGTTTGGGCGCTAAAGTACCTTGTGAAGCAGCAAACATTAGTTCATAATTTATATGTAGGTCCACCATTCTTATTATCTCTGTCAACTTTGGTATTTCTGCCATTCTCCACCTTTTTATAATCGCTAATCTAGTACTCACTAAGATATGAAAAATTACCAATCTATATCGTTTGGGGAATCTGTCTATTCCCAGCGACAAAATTGCCAGGCTCGGGTCGTTACTCATGCTTGAGCTAGCAATCCGGTTAAAGCGGGAGTCCACCGGGACTCCGCGTTTTTTTTTTTTAAAAGCCAGCAGCTACAAATACTGCAGCTGCTGACTTTTAAATAGTGACACTTACCTGTCCAGCGCGCCCGCGATGTCGGCACCCGAAGCCGATCGCTCGCTCGGCTGCCGGGTCCCGCCGCCATCTTGGGTATGGGAATCAGGAAATGGAGCCTTTCGGCTTCATTTCCCGGTTCCCTACTGCGCATGCGCGAGCCGCGCGGCGCAATCCGGACGGTCCCCGCTGCCTCTGGGAGCTGTGTGTTTCCCAGCAGGCAGCGGGGCACTTGCTGAAGGGGGCGGGCGCTTGCGGAACGGGGCGTAACGTACGCCCCGTTCCGCAGAGAGCTAGCCCGGAAGTGGGTGCAGTTACCTGGATTATCCAGGTAACTGCACCCCCCTCCCCCCTGAAAGGTGCCGATTGTGGCGCCGGAGGGGGGGGGATTCCGATGAGCGGAGGTCCATTTTAGGGTGGACCTCCGCTTTAATCAAGCTGAAAACCTGATGCCAAAGATTATCCAGCTTTGGGCAAGCCCAAAGTATATGTCCAAGTGACCCCCTATTCCCACAAAGTCTCCAGCACAGCGGAGATGTCTGGGGATGAAAGCCAGCCAGTCTCACCGGAGGAGAATCTTAGTAGAAAGTTCCCATAAGTTTACAGATTTAGTTGCTATGTAAATGATTTTTATGGATTCCTGCCACTGGTCCATAGAATAGGAAATCCCCAGCTCGAGTTCCCAAGATCTCATAGACGGAGACCCCAGAAACTCGGACTGATTCAGGAAATTATAAAATAGTGATATGCCTTTAATTGCTGTGTTGTTGTTCTGATAATACAAATATATTCTGACCGGAAGGGGTATCTGGGTTATAGGAATTGTATTTATAAGGTGTGAGATTTGATTATATATATACTGATCCCTTAACTCCAGCCCAAACTCCAACTGTAGTGCCCTAAATGTTTTACTTTCAATAGTTTTTATTAATTTTCAAGAAAGTTTACATGAAACATACAAATAAAAAGTTTACATGAAACATACAAATAAAAATGCTTTCCATCAAATACTAGTACATCCGAATGATAGACAGTAAGTATGGTATATGCAACATGAGGTTTACATGCAAAATCTTACAGGCATCATCAAAAGAGGAGAAACATCATAAGACAATTCTAGGCTGAGCACAAGGTGCCCGTGCACACCCCGCATCATGCCTCTGTTAATCCATGGCTTAAAGGGTCCTCCGCCACCGACCGCCCCAAGGGGGTCACACTGCAGTCGGAGGCTGAGGGCCCGCCCTACATCTCCTTATACGAATTCAATTAAGTGTTGAATCATTTGAAAACAGCAGCAAATATAACCTCTAAATTGCTGAACCTAGACCCAACTTAGCTCTTAGGTAATACATAAGCGCCCTGATTGGGTCTACATCTATGGATGCGTGTCAATACTAATGGGTAGAGTGACAAAGGAAATAGGAAAAGAAGCAAGAGATAGAGAAAGAGGAGAAAAAAGAGAGCAAAGAAGTGTAGGTGCTTAGGCCCCGCTTGTTATTTCCGCTATGATATTAAGATTAGTTCAAGTTATGTGGCGTTGCGTCTATTGCTATATTGTTTGTGCCATTCTACCCATGGTCTCCAGATTTGAAATCTAGAATGGATTCTGTTCTGGGAAGCCAGAAACATAATTTCATACGTAACATGTAGGTTAATTGTCTCAATTACTTTCGCTACAATAGGAGGATCTGGGTTCGCCCATTTTCTTGTTATCTCTAATCGTGCGCCTAGCAGGACTTGAAACAGGACGTGTCTATGGGAGTGGGGGATTGTATCTATACCTAGAGACAAGAGTGCAAGACCCGGATCACACCTCCTTTGCGTTCCTAAGATGCCACCTATAATTTAGAAAATTTCCCTCCAGTATTTTGTCAGTTTTGGGCAGGCCCACAGGATATGTAATAGGGATCCCCTTTGTCCGCATTGTCTCCAGCAAAGTGGGGACTTACCTCGGTCGAACCCAGCTAATCTTGTGGGTGTTAGGTACCACCTCAGCAAGATTTTCTGGTACAATTCCCATAAATTTACGCTTTTAGTGGCTCCATATACAGACGCTATGGCGGCCTGCCATTGTTCGATGGTCCAGTCTGCTTGTAAGTCTAATTTCCAAGTTCTCATGGAAGGGGATTTAAGAAAGATCTTCTTCTGGTGTAGGGAGCCATAGAATAGGGAAATACCTCGAATGGAAGTGTTTGAATTATGAAAGTAATCATATATTTGCCAGGGTACAGTAGTGGACTTATCTCCAATAGATTGTAGTAAATGTGCAATTTGGGTACATGCATAGTGGTCCTTGGGCTGCAATGCGTACTCAATCTGGAGTGTTCGAAAAGTTTTAAGGGCAGGCCCAATTTTCAAATCATCTACTAAGGTGATTCCTTTGGTTACCCAATGTGCAATGTGTAAATTCGGGATCAGTACTTGTAAGCTCGTAATGGAGTGCTGTACGACCTTTACTGGGGCTGTAGTTAGGGGATCTTTAAGAAAGAGATTCCACATCTTCAATGTTGCCTTCATAGTGGGCGGTAAGTGTAGTGGGAAGCGTTGCATGAATCTGCTAGTCATAAGTAAGTCGCACAGCCTTCCATTAGGAGATTGGTGTGATTCCATGTCCCTCCAACGAGGAGTGTGGTTCCCTGGAAACCAATATTTCAGTTGAGCTAGAACTGCCGCGACGTAAAAGTCCTGGATAACCACATGTCCCGCTCCTCCAGCTGACCTGGCTTTAATTAATTTTTGGAAAGCACATCTAGCCTTTTTCCCCTGCCACAGGAATGCGTTCAGTTTAGCTTGTGCCGTGCGGAAAAAAGCGTTTGGCACTGGAATGGGCAGGGCCCTAAATAAGTAAATAAACTGAGGAAGCACTACCATTTTGAAGGCCGCTAATCGGCCGGACCATGTCATTTCCATCTTACTAAGTGTCTGGAGCTTCAGAGGAAGTTCACTCAAAAATGGTGTATAATTAGCTTCGACCAGCCATTCTGATTTATCAGTTAGGGTGACTCCAAGGTACTTGATTCCCCCAGTACTCCAGACATATGGAAATTGGGCCTTGAGTGTGCTGCTAGTATAATTATCAATACCCAATCCTAATACATAAGACTTATTATCGTTTACTTTATAGTAGGACACTCGACCGAACAATTTCAAAGTAGTGTGCGTTGCTGCTAGAGAGGGGCCCACCTCCGTCATGACTACAACTACATCACCCGCAAACAAGCTGATAGAGTGTGTTTGATTACCAAGAGGGAAACCCTTAATATCCTGATGGGTTCTAATAGCAATGGCCAGGGGTTCCATCAGTAAATTAAATATTAGAGGTGACAGGGGGCACCCCTGCCTGGTACCATTCGAAATAGTAAATGGGGTTGAGAGAATACCTGATGTGTAAACTCTAGCTGAGGGTTCCGAGTACAGGGCTAGAATCGTGGACAGCACCAGGCCAGAGAAACCAAAGGACTCCAGCACCCTAGTCATATAGAGCCAGTGCACCCGATCGAAGGCCTTCTCCGTGTCCAAAGACAGGAGCAGAGAAGGCCTTCGCTGCGTCTGTGCAAGGTGGATAATATTAATCATACGGCGTGTGGCATCTGAGGTTTGTCTATGTTTGGTAAATCCGGTTTGATCCGGGTGTATAATTGTAGGTAAGATATCAACCAACCGTAAGGCTATTATTTTAGCATAAAGCTTAATGTCAGTATTCAATAACGATATTGGTCTAAAGTTTGCTGGAGAGGTGGGCTCCTTCCCCGGATTTGGCAACACAACAATCAAGGCCTCTAACATCTCCCGAGGAAAGGAAGACGAGGCAGCAGCAGATTGAAAGACTTAAAGCAACGAAGGTGACAATGTAGATTTAAATACCTTATAATATTCCCCACTAAAACCGTCTGGGCCCCGTGATTTGTTTATCGGAAGTAACTCAATAGCCCTTTGCACTTCCTCTATAGTGAACTGGGTATTTAAATATTGGACGTGGTCCAGTGTCAATTTTGGTATGGGTAAGCCTGTCAGAAATTGTTCGATAGTCTCTGGTGTAGGTTGAGTAGTTAGTGGGTCGTCCCTCAAGTTGTACAGTCTGCTATAATAACAGCTAAAAGCGTCAGCAATTTGTTGTGGGTGATAAAGCTTCTGATTGGTGGTAGGGTGTAGAATGAATTGAATTATATGTTTATATCTATGCCCTCGAATAGTATGCGCTAGCAGTTTCCCCGCCTTATTACCAGTGGAGTAATAAGTCATTTTAAGTCGTTTAGATGCTCTTTCAAAGTTTTCTAACAGATGTAGTCTAAGGTCAGATCTAAGTGTAGACAGTTTTTGGGAGTTGGTTTGGGAAAACTGAATTTTGTTTTGCGTTTCCAAGTCCGTTATTTCTTTAAGTAGTGCGTTAAGTCTCTGCTGCCTCCTCTTCTGGACCCTGCTCCCAGTTGAATAAATATACCCCTCATATATGCTTTTTGTGCATTCCATAAAACACATAGATCAGTCACCGATCCTACATTGTCGCTTAAAAAATTCAATAAATGTGTGCTTATTTTTTCTTTCAAGTCTGGTTGTTGCAACAAAAAAGTATTCAGCCTCCAGACCGGTGTCATACCCGGATTGTAGGAGTCTGCCACGGACAGGGTTATCGACGCGTGATCCGACCACGTTATTGAGTTCACCCCAGCCGAAGCTGTCTGCATAAGTAGCTGTTGGTCCACTAAAAAAAAGTTGATTCTGGTGTAAACTCCATGTGGCGGAGAGAAAAATGTATAATCTTTTTCATTGGCGTGTAAACAGCGCCAGGCGTCGTATAATCCCTGCCCGTGGACAGACTGTGATAGGGACGGTTGAGTTCTAGTAACAGCGGTGGTGGAATCCATCTGGGGATCCGGGGTAATATTAAAATCCCCACATAGAAGCAACCGACCTTGCTTACAAGAGTTAACCCTTTTCATCAACCTGTTAAAAAAGTGCACCTGTCTGCTATTGGGAGAATAGACATTCACTATAGTGTATACATTAGAATTCAATTCACAGATCAATATTAAGTATCTACCCAGAGAGTCTGATATTTGTTAAATTAATTTAAAGGCCACAGTGTCTCTGATAGCCATTAAAACTCTCTTGGTCTTCGTTTCCGCATTTTCAGTAAATATAAAGGGAAACCGTCTGTGCGTGCATTTGGGTGGTGCCTGCTTACAAAAATGAGTTTCTTGCACACACACAATGTCACTGTTGTACAGGGATGCCTCCCTCCATAGAGATTTATGCTTCACAGGGTGGTTCAGACCCTTGGTGTTAAGTGATAGGATGTTAAGTGGCATATTTAGGTGTGAAATATTTTGAGTTGAGCCCGCTAGGTCTCACAATTATGACATTAATACTCACAAAATAGGACACCCAGATAAGCGAAGGTAGTGTCGATGTGACAAACAAGTCCTTCATGCACTGAAGAGGAAGGCTTCTCCACGGGGCGGAAAGATTCAAGAGTCGGGTCTGAACCACATCAGCCAGGCACCATAGGTAGAATAGAGAAAAAGAAGAGAAAAGTTGAGAAGGGAAAAAACAAAAAAAAAAAAAAAAAAGAAGAGCATAAATGCAGCAAGTGCAAGTGCCCCAGGATGGTGTGGGACGTCTCCAAGTCGCTGCTGTCCATCCTTGGGGGAGGTGATTAACCCCTAAGCAGCACTAAGCCGAACCTGTGTCGGGGGGATAAGTTCAGTCCTGGTATGAAAGCAGTCCTGGTCAGGGACTGAAAGTAGAAAAGCTATTTGGCCCACTTCAGTTGTGTGAAGTAGCATTTTTAGCGGTGACTCGCCTCCATTCCTGTGGTAAGCCATGCGGAGTGCTAGTGGTGGAAGCCTTCTCATCTTCAGCCGGTAGAATGCCCCACTCCTTAAGTAAGTCGATCCCTTTTTCCAATGATGTTATGGTAAAGGATTGATTATCTTTGGTAATAGAAAGCTTAGTGGGGTAACCCCAACGATACAAGATCTTGTGGTTGCGTAGGATCTTTGTTACTGTGTTGAGGCTTTTCCTCTTCTGCAGAGTATATTGCGATAAGTCGCTGAAAAATTGTAGTCAGTGATATTGTGGAGGAAGCGATTCCTGTTTCCTCATAATTAGCATCAGCTGCTCCTTTACATGGAAAAAGTGTAATCTCAGAAGAACATCCCTAGACACTTGTTCCGACAGGTGAGTCGGTTTTGGCAGGCGGTGGATCCTGTCAATGGTGACGTCCAAGTCACTGAGATCAGGGAGCAATGCTTTGAACATGTTGGCGGCATAGAGGGTGAGATCCGATTGTTGTACAGATTCAGGGATGCCTCTGATTTTAAGGTTATTTCTCCGGGACCTATCTTACATGTCCGCCATCTTTGCTTTAACCCATTCCATATCAGTCTCTCGTTCATCGTGAGCGTCTACCAAATCATTGATAGTACCTGCGTATTCCTCCATTTTTGCCTCCACATGATCCACTCTAGTGCCCAACTCTTGTATATCTGTGTGGAATCTATGCATATGCTTAGCATATCAGACTGCAGTGTGCTACGCAAGGATAATAACATGTCCTTTAAGACTGTGTCCAGCACAGGCTGGTTTTGTGTAGGGAATGTCTCGATAGGTTCAGGCAAGTCTCTGGTGTCCTCCCCTGAATCTGAGGCCTGGCTCACCGCCGAACTTAATCCGCCCTCATCCAGCCTGGGTTTAGCTTTAACAGGGCTGCGGGAGGATGGGATTGAGGGGGAGGCGGATTTCTCCTCATCTAAATCTGTATTTATGAGAAATGTACCTTTTTTCATCGGCTTATGCTTAGATGCCGTCCTCCGCGGGGTGTAGGCTTCGGCGCCATCTTGCTCCACCTCTCTCCCGCTGAGCGGATAAAAATCGGTTAAATGTTGTGGTTTGCGGTGTGCAGGCGGCGTCTCCCCAACATGGCGAACAATGCTGTGATGAGTCCCGCTGCTGTAGCAAGGCAGAGGGCCGCTGAGCTGAGTCGCTATTAGCCGCTGTAGTCCCCGTTCGCTCGGAGCTCCGGGCTCAGACGTCCATACAGCTCCGCAGTCAGGCCACGCCCCCAGTGCCCTAAATGTTTTAATGGATGGTCCTATCATAATATCGTGCACTGAGGAAATTCCATTCGCAATCCAGTTTTTTTATGTTTAGATGAGGAATCAGGAGCCTCAGGCCGCGTACACACGGGCGGACTGTTCGCCCAACTTTGTCCGCTGAACAGTGTTTCAGCGGACAGTCCGCTCGTGTGTGGGCTTCAGCGGACAGTTTCAGCGGACAGTCTGACGAACAAAGTTTTTCGGAATTCCCGTTAGACTGTCCGCTGAAACTTGGTTTGAGCGGACAGTCCGCTCGTGTGTAGGCTTGTTCGTCAAACTAAGTCTCGCGCATGCTCAGAAAGAATTTACACGCCGAAGGTTGCATTGCAGTGTATAGGACGTCGTTTTTCTAGTCCCGTCGCACGTGCCGTTCACGTCATCGCGCACGGTTTCAGTGGACTGTTCGTTCATCGTGTGTGGTCAAGTCCGCTCATTCTAATTTTGAGCGGACTGTTTGTCAAACTCTTTGACGAACAAAGTTGGGCGAACAGTCCGCCCGTGTGTACGCGGCCTTAGACTCGACAAGGTCAATGGGATTGGCTTAGTGGGCTGGTTCGGGCGAACAAAGCTCAGAAGTGTCCTCCAAGTTGCTATCGTAACCTTCATGGGGGGGGGGGGATAGAGTACCAACCTCCAACGGGTTCAGTGTGCAGGTCAGCAATAAATCACCAGTGTTGTGCTTAGCACACTGGGCTCTTTCTAGCTCTAACCACCTAGGCCCCTGGCTCTGTGCAAACCATTGTTTTGCTTGGGCTAGGATAGTGGCCAAGTAGTAGTCCCTCAAGAGAACATGTCCCACCCCTCCTGCTCTTTTCGTCTGTATCAGTTTTTTGAATGCGCATCTGACCTTCCTCCCCTGCCATAAGTACTTATTAATTATTGATTGCGCTTTGGAGAAAAAACTATTCTGAATTTTAATAGGGAGAGTCCTAAATAGAGGAATTGGGGTAAAATCATCATCTTAAAAGCTGCTAGTCTTCCTGCTCAAGTCATTTCTGTTTTAGAAATAGATAGCAGTTTGGAGTCTAGTCCATCTAGAAATGGCAAATAATTGTCATTAAATAGTTTTCTGGTTTTATCTGACAACCTTATACCCTTTAGCACTTAATTCCCCCAGAGCTCCAAGCATAAGGAAAGATACCTTGCAACTTTATTTTCGTTTCGTTATCTATTCCCAACCCCAATATCTGGGATTTTCCTTCATTCACCTTGTAATATGAAACACGATTGAACAACGATAGGGTCTCATGCGCCTCAGCCAGGGAAGTCTCCACGTTGGATAACATCAAGATCCCATCATCAGCAAACAGGCTGACACTATGACTCGTCTTCCCCATCATGAATCCTGTGATTCGTGGGTGTGATCTAATGTGGATGGCAAGAGGTTCCATCAGTAAATTGAAAATCAAGGGAGACAGAGGACATCCCTGACGTGTTCCATTCGAGATATGGAATGGAGAGGACAATACCCCTGACAGGTATACTCTGGCCAAGGGTTTGGAATATAGCGCCATAATTGGTGACATGCTTCCCTCAAACCCAAAGGCCCCAAGCACTTCTCTTAGGTACTGCCAATGGATACGGTCGAAGGCCTTCTCTGCGTCCAATGTTAGAAGCAGAGAAGGCCTCTCCTGCACCTCAGCCAAGTGAATTATATTAATTAATCTACGGGTCGCACCTGAGGCTTGCCAATTCTTAGTAAAACCCGTTTGATCAGGATATATTATTGTAAGAAGGATGTCCACCATGCGAGCCGCTATTAATTTGGCATATATTTTTAAATCACTGTTTAACAAAGAAATTGGCCTAAAGTTAGGCGGGGAGACTGGATCCTTCCCTGGCTTAGGTAGGGTTATGATCAACGCTTCCAGCATCTCCGGCGGGAAAGAGGCAGAGGCAGCAGCATTGTTAAAGATCTTAGTAAGGTACGGGGAAAGAATGGTCTTAAACGTCTTATAATATTCGCCACTAAAACCGTCCGGTTCTGGAGATTTGTTAGATGGTAAGGAATCTATTGTTTTCTGGACCTCAACCTCAGTAAATGGTGCATTCAGAGAATCCAGTTGCCCCTGAGTCAGTTGTGGAATTGATAGTCGAGAAAGGAAGTCAGCAATTTGTTCCCTAGTAGGTTGATGGGTCGTGGGGTCATCTTTGAGGTCATATAGCGAACTATAGTAGGAGCTAAAAGCGTCAGCTATCCTCTTAGGGTGGGATTCCTTCAGCTTAGTGACTGGATGAATGATATAAGGAATTTTAGTTTTGTATCTGTGACCTTTGATTGTGTGGGCCAGCAGCCTACCCGCCTTGTTGCCATAAGCATAAAACGTCATTTTTCTCCTTTTACTATATTTCTCGAAATTTTCAAGTAAAAGTAAGCGTAAGTCGTGCCTAAGCTGGGCAAGTTTTTGGGATATATGCTCTGTCAGATTAGACTTGTTGATCAGCTCTAAATCCTCAATAGCCATCACCAAGTCTTTTAGTTTACTTTGCCTCTGCCTCTTTAGCCGCGCACCCATCTGAATGCATATACCACGCATATACGCCTTATGCGCATTCCATAGCACAAAGGGGTCCCTAACAGAATCAACATTATTAGCGAAAAATTCAGTTAATCGTTCCTGAAAAACCTTCCTGCATTCCCCCCGCTGTAATATATAGGTGTTGACCCTCAATACCGGCCTCGCGTCAACTGACGTCGAGCCCGCCACGGAGAGCACCACCGACGCGTGATCAGACCATGTTATCGGATTAATGGACACAGAAGATGTCCGCAGCAGGGTCTGTTGATCCACCAAAAACAGATCAATTCTAGTATAAACCTGGTGCGGAGGCGAAAAATATGTGAAGTCCCTCTCATTGGCGTGCAGACATCTCCATGCATCATAGAGGTTTTGCTGATGAATAGTGGGCTGTAAGGCTGAGCGTAGCCTATTGGATCGTGATGTAGAGTCAAAGATTGGGTCTGGAGTTAGGTTGAAATCGCCACACACTATCAGCAGACCCTTTTGGATTTTTCTCACTCTCCGCATCAGTCTATTAAAAAATCTTACTTGGTGGGTGTTGGGGGAGTACACATTCACACTTGTATAAGTAGTCAAGTTCAGATCGCATATTAATATGAGGAATCTACCATGGGGATCACTTATAGACTAGTGAAGATGGAATGCCACAGAGTCTTTTATGGCCGTTAGAACTCCTTTCCTTTTGGTGTCCGCGGTGGCTGTGAATATATGTGGGAAACTCTTGTGTGAGCACTTAGGTGCCTTGGCAGTCATAAAATGGGTCTCCTGGGCGCAAACAATGTCGCATTTGTGTATGTCCGCTTCTCTCCAGAGCGAGTGTTGCTTCATGGGGTGGTTGAGACCCTTAGCATTAATTGATAATATATTCAAAGCCATAGAATGATTACGTGAGGTCGGTTTGGAAGAGAGTGAGATCTAGCTCAACCGGAGAGGACCCTCCTCGTCTACGGTTGTCACCCCATAGCTTCGAGGTTACTCCAGATAATGTGTGTAAAGCAGTACTCACTCTTACGTGAAAGTTATACCCAGTTTTGGCCATATGCAGTCTCACCGATCCTCACTGCGGAACAGTAGAAGGGATGAGTAGCCGCTGCTGGTCGTCATTTGTTATGCGGTCTGCAATTCCAGTGTGGTTCAGCATCCAAACAAAAAAGAGAAGAAAAATAAGAGAAACGTAAAACATAACAACAGGTCGTGAACCTTGCATTAGCATTCGCTCCCATTAAAGTAGAGCGTCAACCAATGATAACGGTGGGCAGCATATGCTGCAAATTTAACTGGGGGGAAGTTCAGCCTGACGTTCCCTAAGAACAGTGACAGTGGGACCCCACAATAAGACAAGTACATCCGGCCAACATTATGTGTGTGACTTGGCGTTCCGTGCTGTAACAATTTTCCACTCATGATCAATCAGCTTCGGGACAATAGACATAGCCTGACCTATTTCCTGCTCCGAGAGTATGCCCCACTCCCTTAGCAATGCAATGCCTTTGTCCAAAGAAGTGATTATGTATGTACGGTTGTCCTTGGTCACAGACAGTTTTGTGGGGTATCCCCACCTATAGACAATTTGATGGTTTCCGCAAGGCTTTGGTTATAGTATGCAGGTTTCTCATTTTCTGGAGTGTGTGTTGTGAGAGGTCTGTGAAAAACTGCAAATGTTGATGTTGTGGCGGGATGCGACCTTTTTGTCGCATAGCTGCCATAAGGCCCTCTTTCACATGGAAAAAGTGCAGTCGGAGTAATATATCCCTTGGGACCTGTTCAGATAAGTGCATTGGCTTGGGGAGACGATGGATCCTATCAATCATCGTATCAAGGTCAGTTAGAGACGGGAGGATTTGCTTAAATATAGTCACCATGTGTGCATTTAGGTCGGCCTGTAGGACAGTTTCGGTGATCCCCCTAACTTTGATATTGTTCCTTCGTAATCTGTCTTCCAAGTCCGCCAGTTTCTCTTTGAGCCACTCCACCTCACCTTCTTTTTCCTCATTGGCGTCTACAAGGTCATTTATAGTCCCAGCGTATTCCCCCATCTTTGTTTCAATATGATCCACTCTGTCGCCTATGGCATTGAGATCCTTATTAAAACTCACTGTATCTAGAACCGGCTGATTCTGAGTGGGGAATGACTCAATGGGTTCTGGCAACTCCCGGGTGTCATCCCCTGAGTCAGTAGCTGGGCTGCCCGCCATACTCAATCTGCCGCCATCCAGCCTGGGTTTAGATTTGGCTGGGCTGCTGGTGGATTGGGAGGAGGGGTAGGAGCGGTGGCTGGTTGTGGAGGCTGTATTTTTCCGCAGTTTACCTGACTCAGCGCCCCTCGTGCACGGTGAGGCTCTCTGCGGTGAGTAGGCCCGGGCGCCATCTTGGGACTCCCTGTCCGGTATCCTGGAGTAGAAATCCGTCAGTCGCTGTGGTTTCTCTGCGCTCCGCCGTTTACCGGGCATTGTCCCGGAGGGTGTGGTGGCTTTCCGCTGCAGATCGCTGCTAGTGGTTGGCACAGATGAGGCTGCTTTCGGCCGCTACAGTCTCCTGTCACCGGAGCTCCGGGATTATACATCCATCCCGAACTCGTGTCAGGCCACGCCCCCCGGAAGTCAGCACTTTTAATTTTAACACGTATGACTGAAGCTCCTCTTTAACACATATTCCTTAAAACATCACACAAATACCACACCTTAGGACTAATTTTATGGAGAAAAAATCATGGCACAGTCTTTTAGGAAAGTTAAAGTCATCCAGTTAAGGTTTTAAAATAATGCCTTTTCTGAAGGCAAACAGAGGATGCGTGAGCGTACAGCAGTCACTAAATTGTGCCAAAGTTTTTTTTTCTTTTTCAGGCACAATTTTGTTGCATCTCCAGAAAGAAAAGGGAAGCAATTTACACAAGGGAAATTATCTCAATACATCTATACAAGTCATTTGAAGTCTTGAATTTATCTTCAAATTTGTTTTATAAATGAGCATGTTCAGAAAACACATAACACTGTGCACATTGATGGTGCCTATTTATGCTGTAAAATAAATACGTTTTATTACAAATGTAACATTCATAATTGATTACATACAACTCCCTGGGTATGTCAGATTCATTCTGTTAATCACTCAAGTAACTCATCCTTTTTAAAATCTGCATTGTTAAAACATGTGTGAAATGTCTTGAAATTATAATAAAGTCTTTGCATATTTAATATGACTAACAAAATAACTTGCATTTATCATTGCAGACATAGCTGTGTAGCTTCTTTTTTTTTTTTAAAGGATGCATCAGTTAGATAAATTAGAAGATATTATTTTAATATTTTAATGTGATAAACAAGATAATGAATATAAATATTAACAGCTAGTACTATTTACTGTACGATTGCACAACATTTTTTATCCACAAAGCATAGATTGATGTTAACAAAGACCCGGTTGGCCGTACTTCCATAAAATCACCTTTATTGATTCATAATTCACAACGCCAATCCACAATGTCCAGATGAGGGAAAATAGCCACTAGCTAACGCATTTCATGACAACCTCTGTGCTTAATCATAGTTTAACCTCCCTGGCGGTATGATTCAGTCTGGAATAAGGTGCTGAAAGCGGTACAATTATTTTGCATGGAAATCTGGCTTTTATTTTGTAGTCCTGTAATTCTTAGGAATAACGCTCTGAAATCTCTTCAAACCAGTCTAGCGGACATCCCGGGTATGATAAAGTTTATAATATAATAAAGAATAATAAAAATTATTCAATAATGTAATCAAATCCAAAAAAAAAATGAAAAAGGGACATGTTTTGGTTGCTATGGACAATCTCCAAATTCCAAGCAGTAAAAAACAGTATTTATAATATAAAAGTGCATGCAGGGCATTGCACAAACCACTAGGGACAAAGGGGGTGTGTATTTTTTACTACAGCACTGTAATCTGTAAGATTACAGTGCTGTGTGTGTTTTGTGTCTTTTTACATTTTTGAATTTGCCGCCGTTCTCCGCTCCCGTGCGTCGTAACGTCGCAGGGAACGGAGCTCGGCGGCATTCGGCACTGTGAATCGAGCGGAGGACAGCTCGATCACACAGCGCGGCGGACATCGCTGGATCCAGGGGACAAGGTAAGTAACGATCCCTGTGTCCTCCCCTGCATCGAGCGGTGCAAGCCCGAGTCTGGCTCGGGGTTACCGCTATTGTAATTAAAATTCCAACCCGAGCCAGACTCGGGATTACCGCTAAGGAGGTTAAATGATATAGCCCCACACAGATATGTATATACAGTATCTTACAAAAGTGAGTACACCCCTCACATTTTTGTAAATATTTTATTATATCTTTTCATGTGACAACACTGAATAAATTACACTTTGCTACAATGTAAAGTAGTGAGTGTACAGCTTGTATAACAGTGTACATTTGCTGTCCCCTCAAAATAACTCAATACACAGCCATTAATGTCTAAATAAATAAATATATATATATATATATATATATATATATATATATATATATATATATATATATATATATACACATACTTAATGTCCAAAAATATATATACAAAGTGCTATCATACATGGAAAGCATCATAACCAGGTGTCAGCATCATCAGTAATGAGAATTGTCAAAAAATACAAAAATCCCATACCTATTATTAATTGTAATTAATTTATTGTAATAATAAGAAATATCCCATTCAAAATCAAGACCTGACAGTTTTCTGTTTTTTAAACTAAAGATCCAGAACACTTCCTTTTTACATAGTAATCTGAACCTGTCACTCCCCTCTCTTAGAAACAACAACTTTCTCTTATACCCTGTGTATGCAATGCTGAGAGGTCGCCAGCATGACATTCATTAAAATGTTTTGCTACATTCTAATAATTTTTCATGTCATATAGGTGATCATGCAGGCAATCTCTCAGCCTGCTGGTAGTGCGACCCACACACTGTATAGAGCACAGCCCGCAGATAATGACATATACCAGACCTTTGGTATTACAATTAATAAGAGAAGATAATCATTATTAACATTAGTAGAATGGACAACCCCCCCCCCCCCTTTTAATATGAGAACAACAAGGACATCCATTAGTTTCATAATGAAAAAAGCCTCTAAAGTGTAACCAGCGAGGAGGTGTTTTTCTTTTGCTAGAATATAAACTAGGAGGAAAAAGATCTACCGTGCCTAGGTTCGGAACCCTACGAGATACAGATCATATGCCTCTATATAGTATTTGAGGATAAATGGCATTATTAAATAAAACAGGCAAATTATATTTTTAGCTTTCCCAAACTCCACACTATAAGAAGTAGAGAAAACGGGAACATTATTACCCTGAAGAGTTTTTCTTTTATATATTCAATGCTCATTTCAAAATGGGACCAGAAAAACCTCTGGATTCAAATCATTGCAGGATAGCTTCTTTTTCAAAATGAATGTTGTCACTACAGATCTCAGGAAGTCTCGAAATTGCCCCACCAGTATGACGAGGATGGCTGAAATCTGCTCTCAACAAAGAATTGCCAGCCGTAGGCTTTCCATAAAGTTTGGACAACACTTTGCCATCCTCACCATAGTGACATCCAGAAAGACAATTGATCTAGGGTCCATATGGAAAGTGAAATTCAAATTTAATTTGTTATTATTTAAATATTCAAAACCGCTTGGAGAACCACATGTCGTCTATGTAGCGACAGTAAAACTTGATAGATGTTTTACCTGTAAGTTATCTTTGAGACTTAACCACTTGCCGACCAGCGCACGACGATGTACGTCGACAGAATGGCACGGGCAGGCAAATGGGCGTACAAAATTTTTTTTTATATATTTTTGGGGGATATTTATTATAACAAAAAGTAAAAAATAATGCGTTTTTTTCAAAATTGTCGCTCTATTTTTGTTTATAGCGCAAAAAATAAAAACCGCAGGGGTGATCAAATACCACCAAAAGAAAGCTCTATTTGTGGGAAAAAAAGGACGTCAATTTTGTTTGGGAGCCACGTCGCACGACCACGCAATTGTCAGTTAAAACGACGCAGTGCTGAATCGCAAAAAGTGGTCTGGTCTTTGACCAGCAAATTGGTCCGGTCTGAAAGTGATTAATATCTCTCAGATAGGAATAATAGGAATTGTCCGCGCTGTCTCTGAGACCCGCGTGTGTCCCAGCAGACAGCGCGGCAGGACAGGAAATGGCGTAGACTCCCACGGGAGTCTATGCCTGGAAGTGGGTGTAAATACCTGTCTTTGACAGGTATCTCCACCTCCTCCCCCCTGAAAGGTGCCAATTGTGACACCGGAGGGGGGGAGGGTTCCGATCAGTGGAAGTTCCACTTTAGGGTGGAACCCCGCTTTAAGGTTAACCACTTACGGACTGCCCGCCATCCTTTTACATTGCTACCTTGAAGAGGGATGTTGTTGTTATGGCAGCAGCTAGCTGCCATAACCCTGGGGTCCTCTTCTTCAGTGGGTGGTCCGCTTTCAGATAAAAGTGGTCCCTGCAGTGGATTCGCCACAAGATCCCTTTTATCGGAGGTGGGAGAGGTACCCTCCGCCACTTAGCACCCACATGTTCAAATCACGCATGTGAGGTATCGCTGCGATCGTTAGAGTGAGAGCAATAACATCTTCTGTAACTCAAAACATGCAACTTGTAGAATTTTTTAAACGTCGCCTATGGAGATTTTTAAGGGTAAAAGTTTGTCGCCATCCCATGAGCAGGCGCAATTTAGAACCAAGGCATGTTAGGTATCAATTTACTCGGCATAACATTATATAAAAAAATATTGCGCTAACTTAACTGTTGCATTGATCGCAAATGTGTTTACACACACACACACACACACACACACACACACACACACACTGTATATATTTATTACACCACCAGAAGTGTAGTAGAAACTGTACACACTGTAGTAGATACTGTGTACACCACCTGCACTTTATTAGAAACTGTACTCACTGTATTAGATACTGTGTACACCACCTGCACTGTATTAGAAACTGTACTCACTGTATTAGATACTGTGCACACCGCCTGCACTGTATTAGAAACTGTACAATGGCTGAACTGTATTGTATACTGTGTAGTAGAAACTGTACACACTGTATTAGATTATTAGATACTGTGTACACCAGCTGAAGTGTATTAGAAAGTACACACCACAGAATGCACTGTATATATACGCTACACTTAATTCAGAGTGTATATATATATATATATATATATGTATGTATATTTTTTTTTTTATATATACTGCCTGAAGTGTATTAGAAACAGTAAACCACCAAGCAAACTGCAAAGTAGCGGAAAGCCACACCAAGTCTTCAGTTAGTGCAGTGCAATCTGGTCACCCCACTGACCAAAATACAATAAAAAGTCCAGAGGATTGCTGCACTTAAAATTTATTTATTGAACCAAAGTTCAAACAAACATATATTTTTTTTAAATGTCAAAAATTTTATTTTCAAAAGACAAAATACAAATATATGACAGGTGCAGACATAGGATCATAAAATACATCCGAGATTAGTCGGCCGGCTGAGTATCACAAATACAGGTGTAACGTTACAAACCCCTGAGACCTCTAGAGGCAAATAATCCAATCCATCAAGATGTAACCCTGGGGAGCGGCATGCCTTCAAATATCCAAGAAAAAAAAAGGAGAAGGTTCAAGGGACTTAGGGGATCAGCCCAGCACCCCTAATGGGAGCTCGCTGTGCCAGGCTTTCTCCACCCAAGCCACCAGGAACCCTCCGCTCCCGTTGAAGATCCAGGGAAGTCCCAGAGTGGTGAAGATTTATGTGAATAAGGCTAGAGCTTCAAGGGGAGAACCCTTGAATCAATTGTACAGACTAGCTGAAAAGCATTCGGTCCCCTCTGGATAAACTATGAGACCGAGTTACAAATATGTCAACACCAACAACTAAACTTGGAGAAAAGAGGAAAGAAAAAGAGAAAGAAGAAAGAAAGGGGGTGGGGGATTCTAGATGGGAAGAGACACATTAGGGAAGAAAAGGGTCGACAAGGGGAGCAAGGGGGGACAGATGGAACCAGACCAGACCCAAGGTAAGAGTGCCAGCGGTTTAGGACTACCCATAAGGGATGCTCAAATTATGGGCCGGCGGGGAGCTAGGGAAGGCGGGGGAAGAGCCAGGCGACAGGACCGAACCCGGACAACAAACGCCGAACCAGTTCAAGTTGGCGGAACGCCCGCAACAAGGGAAATGCCCACGTGTTGGGCCCACGGCTCCCAGATAGATTCAAACTTATCTCTGTAATCTAGTAAAACGCTCGTAACTTTTTCCTGCGTCATGATCCAAGAAATCTTATGTTTGGCTGCATGAATGGAGACTTTGGGCTGTTTCCAAGCTTTCGCTATGGTGACCTTGGCACCTAGTAACATGTAGTGTATCAGAATGCTAGTAAATTTGCCAATTCGGGGGATGGGACTATTTAGGAGAGCTACAACCGGGGTTCTAGGGACCTGAATACCCGTTACTCTAAAAATTAAGTTGAAGATCCTCCGCCAGAAGGGTCTAAGCTTCACACATTCCCACCAGATGTGGACCATATCACCTGCCATCTCGCAGCCCCTGAAGCAGAGGGGGCTGGCTGAGGGGAACATGTGGGCCAATTTGGACTGGGTCATGTACCATCTAGTCATCACTTTGATATTGGCTTCTATTAGAGAAATGTTCCTAACCCCTTTATAGGCTCTGGAGTAAGAAGAGTACCAGGACTCCAGCTCCCATTGAATTAGGAGATCCCTCTCCCAGGCCGACATGAAAGAAGTCTTGTTATCGTTCCGAGCTAGTGCCTGATATATAACCGAAATTCCTCCTCTTTGGTTTGTGGCTTGTCCACACCACGCCTCATAGTCGGTGAAGCGTGGAGGGGCCGGTTTCTCCTTCCAGAGCCCATGAAGGAAATGTTGAATTTGAGAGAACCTAAAGAGTTCCGAATTCGGAATCTCCAATTTCTTTTTGCAATATGTCAGAGTGATGGGACCAGAGGACGTGAAGAATTGTCCAATTCGGTACAGCCCCTTATCCAACCACCATTTGAATGGTTTAATATCCAACCCCGGGAGGAATTCACGGTTATTAAAGATGTGGGCTAGTGGATGAGAGTCTGACACTAAGGAAGTGTTGGATTTTAACCTATCCCAGAGGGAGAAAGATTGGGATAGTATGGGAGAGAGAATGGGGGGCCGCTCCCTGTGAGGGATCCAGAGCAAGAAGTCTAAAGTGTATGTAGGGGCAGCCTGTCTCTCTATATTCAGCCAGTCAGGTTTTTTCGAGTCTGGAGTATAACGTAGACAATTGGGCAAGTCTGGCAGCTTGGAAGTACCAAGTCAGTCTTGGAACTCCCATCCCCCCTTTCTTCTTCAGTCTAAAGAGTGTATTGCGGGGTAACCTGTGACCTGCTTTTCCCCATATAAACTGAATCACCTTCTTCTGAAGGGATTGCAGGTGGTCAGACCTTATGTTAATCGGGATAGCTCTGAATAAATACAGCAGCCTAGGAAGGAGAGTCATTTTGAGAGAGTGAATTTTGCCCAGCCAAGAGAGATTCCCCTTAGCCCAAGTTTGTAAGTCTGCTTCTAACTTCTTGTAAGTAGGAGGAAAGTTGGCTGAATATAGTTGTTCAGTTTTAGGAGTAAGTTTGATCCCAAGGTAATCTAAGAAGGTGTCTCTCCACGCAAAGTCAAAACTGCTCCGAAGGGTGGATACTGTGGTTAGGGGTAGCGAAATATTAAGGGCATGGGATTTAGAGTAGTTAACCTTGAGGCCTGAGGCCTTGGAAAAGGTATCTAGGGTTATGCAAAGATTCGGCAATGACGTGATGGGGGATGTTATGAAGAGGAGAACATCATCCGCAAAAAGGCCACATTTATGTGTCTGAGACCCACAGGAAACCCCTTGGATATCGGGGTTAGTGTGGATGGCTATGGCTAGCGTCTCAATGGCTATTGCAAAGATCAGCGGGGATAACGGGCATCCTTGTCTGGTACCTCTAGCTATGCTGAGTGGTGGGGAATAGTGACCTAATAGGCGAATCGACGCCGTCGGGGTCGAATATAAAGAGTGCAGAATACCCAAAAACCTGTCTCCGAACCCACAACGTTCCATGAGCAAGAAAATATAAGGCCATTCTATGGAATCGAAGGCCTTATGTAGGTCCATGGATAGAAGCATACCCTCTTGTTTGGGTCCCCCTTCCCAGTTGGATTGCAGGATGGAAACTATATCAATAGCCCTTCGGGTCAGATCCGGCCCCTGTTGGCCAGGGATAAATCCAACTTGGTCTTTATGGACATATCTGCTAATAAAGGAGGCTAGCCGGTTGGACAGGATTTTGGTGAGTATCTTGAGATCATTATTGATTAGGGATATGGGTCTGTAATTCTCCACTTCCTCCAGATTCTTGTTCGGCTTAGGGATGACCGAAATGTAAGTGGAATTTAACTGAGGGTCTAAAGGTGAGCCCTTAGTTATTGAGTTAAAAAATGTTGCCATATGCGGCACGAGAGAGTCTACAAAGGCTTTATAGTATGGCACTGAGAGGCCGTCAGGACCTGGAGCTGATCCCGTTTTAAGAGATTTTATGACTTCCTTAATCTCCTCAACAGAGATTTCGGCTTCCATGATATCTCTGTGGTCTGTTGAGAGTGTAGGTATGGGCAAATCCTTAAGTAGAGTCTCACATGCATTGCGGTCATCCCCTGGAGTCGAACTGTAAAGTTTGGCATAAAAATCTTGGAACGACTTAAGTATTTTGGTGGGGTTGGCAGAGAGGACTTGTCCCGAGACTCTAATTTTGGGGAAAGAGTGGGTACGAGACTTAGGGGTTAATTTGGCTGCCAACATGGAGCCAATCTTATCCTTCTGGTTATAAAATTTAGCACTGCCCCAACGGATTTCTTTTTCCATTCTGGCAGTTAAAGCTAGGTTTAGTTCTAGTCTAGAGGCGTCAACTAAGTCCGCTAAAGTCCGAGAAGGATGCTGCTTGTGCTGGGACTTCAGGGTTTTGAATTTGGTTTCGAGGTTTTTAATGTTGATCATTCGCTCTCTTTTAATGCGTGAGGCTATGTTTATTATTTTACCCCTGATCACTACTTTGTGGGCTGCCCAAAGGGTTTCCGGGGAGATCCCCCCCACTGCATTCAGAAGGAAGTATTCTTTCAAGGCGCTCTCAATGTCTTTTGATGTGCTGGGATCATTCAAAAGAGATTCATTAAGCCTCCAGTGAAACCCCACCACCTTCGTTACTACGTTGTGTACTGAGACGCATACTATTGAGTGATCTGACCAGGAGACATCAAGAATTGTCGCTTTGTGAGTAGATGGGATCGTCCCCGGGGGGACCAGAATGTGGTCAATTCTAGCGTAGGATTGGTGAGGGGAAGAGTAGTGTGTGAAGTCTCGTTTGGGTTCAACCCTCTCCAGACATCAATCAGGACGTGGGCATGGAGGGTCCTAGCTATGGACAAGCTGGCTTTGGTGGGGCGTGTAAGCTGAGATCCCAGAGGCCTGGATCTGTCAAGTCCCTGATCGAAGGCGACATTCGAATCTCCCCCAAAGATCACCTTACCCTCTGTTAGGGGCAGTAGGGCCTTGAGAAGATCTTGAAAAAATTTTGGTTGACCCCTGTTGGGAGCGTAATAGGAGATTATGGTATAGAGAATGCCCTCGATCAAGCCCTTGACCAAAATGAACCTGCCCTCAGGGTCTCTAAGGGTAAAAGAGTGTTCAAATCTACATGACTTAGCAAATAGGACGCCCACCCCTCGAGTTTTGTTCTCAGCCTTTGCCAAATAGAAGTTTGGATAGTGTGGGTGAAGGAATTTGGGGCTGTACCGAACTGGGAAATGTGTTTCTTGCAGTAGAACTATATCAAGATTAAGGGAGCGATATTGTTCAAAGGCCAGTTTCCTTTTTCTGGGGGAGTTCAGCCCCTGAGCGTTGTGAGAGGCAATTCTAAGAGCCCTCTTAGAGCTATCTGAGTTGGTCATAGAACCCCGGGTGTGATAAGCTGTGGGATTGGACATCTCTTACCCGTGAAGATCATCTTCCAATGAGGTCTGGCATATGAAGGTGGGATGATCCGGACTGAGATCAGATCTGCGGTACGCAAACGTCTTGTCGGCTGGCTCCGAAGGGGAAAGAAGAGGGAGATAGGGGAAAAGAGAGAGACAAATACACATAAGACCGACATCTTCTAAGAAGATCTACGGTGCCTAGGGAAAGGTATCCCCCAGGGACCGCAGAGCAAAAGTCGTCGGCGACCTCTAACCAAGGGCCGACTTCCCGTCGCGCAGAAACAAAAACCTGTCTCTGCGGGAAGGGTGGAGGCGCAAGGGGATCACCTCTACCCCTTGCTTCAAAAAATAACGTCGTGTAAAACGAAAAAAAACCCCGGGATAAACCCGGAACAGCACTAGAAAGAAAATGAGATAGATTAAGAGCTGACCGTATTCATCTAATAGACAAGGCATATATTCACTAATCCATAACATTTAAGCAGAAGTAAACCGAACCTTAACCCCCCCCAAACCCAGGGTAGGGGTTGACCGTGGACTTAGTAAAAGAATCTGGGAGTCTTGGATGCATCCCCTAGGGAGAGTACAATACAAACAAAACTAAAATCTCCCCCGAGGTGTCAAGATGATGAACAAAGAATCTACTGATTCGAATGTCAAAGAAAAGGGGGGGGGATCCCTAAGTTAATAGGAACCCTGCCCCCCCTCCCTCAACAGCCGACAGTGTAAGGGCACCCCTGGGTGTGCAGCGCTAGCGCATCACCCTCGACAATGTCAGAAAGTCAAGCAGCAAGAGTCCCGGGGGGGGGGGGGGGTGATGGGGAGTGCATCCAAATAGAAAAAAATCCATAAAAATTTGAAAATGAAAAAATGGTAAAAACTACCGAAAAAAGTCGAAAAAGGGTCCGCATGGGGACAGGTTATATAGGGGGGGCTCTGGGCCCCGACCTGAACAGATAAACCTGACCTAGGCATTCGACCCAAAAAATTTAGGAAATAACAAGTGAAAAATCGGAAGGTCTCATTATGGTGGCCTTCCCTCTCTTGATTTCTTGTTCTTCCCCGAGAACCATAGGGGGGAGACCGGGCTCGTTGGTTGAGGACGCTTGGTTGAAGCAGCAGCGTTGGGTGCTTCGTGGGAAAGGAGCTTTAGATGGAGGAGTAACTTTTCACCTTCTGGCAGGCTGGAGAAGGTGTAGGAATGGCCTTTGTATTTGAATCTGACTGCGAAAGGGAAGGCCCAGGGGTATTTGATCTCCTGGTTGGAGAGAACCGTAAGAAGCGGCTTCAGGGCTCTCCTCTTCTGAATAGTGACTGGGGACAGATCCGCAAAGATTTGAAGCTGGTGGCCATGGAAAGCGATCTGTGGCTGGAGTCTGGACTGCTTTAGGACCTCCTCCTTCACAGCATAGAAGTGTGGCTTAACGAGGACGTCTCTCGGGGAAACCGTCCTTTCTTAGGGGTCCGAGGGTTCTGTGGGCCCTGTCCAATTCCAAACGGTGCGACGGTATATTCGGAATTAAATCCCTGAAAAAATCCTGGACTGCCGTGGAAACATCGGAATAGGACTCAGGGAGGCCACGTATCCTAAGGTTATAACGTCTGGATCTATTTTCAAGGTCGTCGATCCTGGATAGGGCCATGTCCAGTTGCTCCTGGAGATTCTGAATGTGAGCAGCATTTTGGTTGGTGCGTGACACAGTAATGTCCAATTTGTTCTCAGTAGCTTCCATTCTGGAACCTAGGTTTGCAAAATCTGATTTCATATCTCTGGTGATCTGGGCTGCAGTGTTAGCTAGGCCTCTTTCCAGGAGGGTTGAAAGTTTGTGAAAGAGATCTCCCTGCTGGGAGAAGGAGTCCTGATCAGGCAGACATGGAGAGTGAGCGGCTAGGAGGTTAGGAGAAGTAGGCCCTGAAGGAGACAGGACAGGCCCAAAAGTGATTCTGTGGAGGCTGGGGATGGCGTCTGGGGGTAGTGATGTCCTCCCTGAGCTACTTGAGAGTACGAGAGTACAGCTGGGGCTATCACTTGCCTTTGATCTGGCTTCTTTTCCCCCGTGGCTGTGTGAGGCTGTGAGGTATTCTGCACGGCGGCCATCTTGGTACACCCGTTCGATCCGGCCCTATGGAAGTCCGGTCCCAGATCGCGTCTGGACGCCGGACCAGGCATCTAGGAACGTTCTCGCCGAGGTCCCCTATGCGGAGCGGGTACTATCGGTCCGGTTCGGTCGGTGCTGTAGTGCTGCGGGCTATCGCGGGGCAGAGGTGATGCAGAGCTCCCGGCTCAGGCGGCCATTACGGAGCGCCCGCGCATGCGCACTCGCCCATATTTTTTTTTACATAATGTTTAAGTTCACTACGTTTCAGGCTCACAAGCTTACGCCCTTCTTCAGATCGAACACACATCTAAAGCCAGAGCTACACACATGGCTTAAATACCATCATTTCACACATTTGGAATCAATTATGTGATTAGCAATCGATTGAATGCAAACTAAATCCTGTTCTTATACATCCCTATATCACAGGTGGGGAAATGGTTAGCCACACGTAGAACCCCCCCATATTTCAACAGAAGCCTTCAACACATTCAATCTTTCAAAAAGAAACATGTATATAATGTATCACCATCTAGACATCACATCAAATGAATTATAACCTAAAAGAACAGATATAAATCCAGAACTGTATTCAACTCCTTGGGGGCAATCGTATCAAGAAAATTAATCCAATTTACTTCTCTTTTTTTTTTAAATAGATTTTCAGTTACCACCCCTCCTATTCTTATTAATCCCTTCCAGCACCATGAATTTTAATTGAGAATTCGAATGTCCTTTCTCCAAAAAATGTCTCGCTAAAGGCAACTGTACCAATTTGTCTCTGCTTGAATAATTATGCCTTGCTATCCTATCTTTAACTTTCTGAATGGTCTCTCCAATATAAAGTAGCCCATATGGACATTGTATTGCATATATTACATATGATGATTGGCAAGTGTAGTAACCTTTTATTTTAATATCATACCCCTTATGTGGATGGGATATACAGTGGTGTGAAAAAGTGTTTGCCCCCTTCCTCACTTCCTGTTCCTTTGCATGTTTGTCACACTTAAGTGTTTCGGAACATCAAACCAATTTAAACAATAGTCAAGGACAACACAAGTAAACACAAAATGCAATTTGTAAATGAAGGTGTTTATTATTAAAGGTGAAAAAAAATCCAAACCATCATGGCCCTGTGTGAAAAAGTGATTGCCCCCCTTGTTAAAATATACTATAACTGTGGTTGTCCACACCTGAGTTCAATTTCTCTAGCCACACCCAGGCCTGATTATTGCCACACCTGTTCACAATCAAGGCATCACTTAAATAAGAGCTGCTTGACACAGTAAGGTCCACCAGAAGATCCTTAAAAGCTACACATCATGCCGAGACCCAAAGAAATTCAGGAACAATTGAGAAAGAAAGTAATTGAGATCTATCAGTCTGGAAAGGGTTATAAAGCCATTTCCAAAGCTTTGGGAATCCAGCGAACCACAGTGAGAGCCATTATCCACAAATGGCGAAGACATGGAACAGTGGTGAACCTTCCCAGGAGTGGCCGGCCGCCCAAAATTACCCCAAGAGCGCAGCGACGACTCATCCAAGAGGTCACAAAAGACCCCACAACAACGTCCAAGGAACTGCAGGCCTCACTTGCCTCAGTTAAGGTCAGCGTTCATGCCTCCACCATCAGGAAAAGACTGGGCAAAAATGGCCTGCATGGCAGAGTTTCAAGGAGAAAACCACTGCTGAGCAAAAAGAACATCAAAGCTCGTCTCAATTTCTCCACAACACATCTTGATGATCCCCAAGACTTTTGGGACAACATTCTGTGGACCGATGAGACAAAAGTGGAACTCTTTGGAAGGTGTGTGTCCAAGTATATCTGGCGTAGAAGGAACACTGCATTTCATAAAAAGAACATTATACCAACAGTAAAATATGGTGGTGGTAGTGTGATGGTCTGGGGCTGTTTTGCTGCTTCAGGACCTGGAAGACTTGCCGTGATAAAAGGAACTATGAATTCTGCTGTCTACCAAGAGATCCTGAAGGAGAATGTCCGACCATCTGTTCGTGTACTCAAGCTGAAACGAACTTGGGTTCTGCACAAGGACAATGATCCTAAACACACCAGCAAGTCTACCACCGAATGGCTGAAGAAAAACAAAATGAAGACTTTGGAGTGGCCTAGCCAAAGTCCTGACCTGAATCCTATTGAGATGTTGTGGTATGACCTTAAAAAGGCCGTTCATGCTCGAAAACCCTCTAATGTAACTGAATTAGGACAATTCTGCAAAGATGAGTGGGCCAAAATTCCTCCAGGACGCTGTAAAAGCCTCATTGCACGTTATCGCAAACGCTTGGTTGCAGTTGTTGCTGCTAAGGGTGGCCCAACCAGTTATTAGGTTTAGGGGGCAATCACTTTTTCACACAGGGCCATGATGGTTTGGATTTTTTTTCACCTTTAATAATAAACACCTTCATTTACAAATTGCATTTTGTGTTTACTTGTGTTGTCCTTGACTATTGTTTAAATTGGTTTGATGTTCCGAAACACTTAAGTGTGACAAACATGCAAAGGAACAGGAAATGAGGAAGGGGGCAAACACTTTTTCACACCACTGTAACTCTTGCCTTTTATCATTGAGTTACACTGTATACACAATAGACATGGTTATGACCCTGTGTTACAGGATACCTAAAAAGTTACTAATGGGCTAGGAGGGGTATATTGGTCAGATCTGACCAATTGATCCCTTAACGTTTGACCTTTGCTCTATGAGGATAAAGGGGGAGCTTGGAATTTACTAATATTCAGATAATTCTCTCTTAATAAACTCCAATGTTTCTTAAGGATATTGTGAATACGAAGTGAATATGGATGATACTGTGACACAAACTCCTATTATTTCTATGGGGATGCCTATTATGTGCTAAATGTGTACATTTCCTTTTAACTAATGAAGCTGGATTATCCCACTTGACAAGCTTGGTTTCTATTTAATTTAGTCTTACTTCATATTGTTTTTTATCACTAACAATTCTTGTAGTGTAATAATTGATTACGATCAGTATTTTTATAAACATATAACTCTATGTTTGTACGATTTATTTTCAGTAATTTGGTCAAAAATGAGATCTCCCTATTACTATACAATACATTAAATTTCAGACCTGGGACTAAACAATTGATATGCCCTGTACACACAATCGGAATTTCAGACGGAAAATGTTCGATGTGAGCTTGTTTTCGGAAAGTTTGACCATGTATATGCTCCAGCGGACATTTGCTGTCTAAATTTCCTAACACAAATGTTTGAGAGCATTTTTTCAAATTTTCCGTCAAAAAACATTGTTGTTGGAAATTCCGAGCGTGTGTACACAAGTTCAATGCACCAAATTCCATGCATGCACAGATTCAACGACGAGACGGAAGCGGTCGGTCTTGTAAAACTAAATAGGTGAACAAAATGAGCTGCGCTAAAAACAATGAAACTAGAAAATAATCAAACACCAAAAAACCTAATCAACCTATACCAATAGACGTAAAAACAATATTAAATTGACAGAAAAATGTGATTAGTGAATAGTATACATGAATACTAACGTATCGTCATAAAGTGAATAAAATGTATACTAGACCTAAAATGACATTAATGTGAATATTACAAAGAAAACCCCCACAATAATTAATGTAGATTGACACAAAAAAAGGGTTATAATGTGTGCTAGATTTAAACGAATAGTATTAAAATAATATTCAAAAAACCATAAAAAGTTCATATGTGATGAAAAAAATATTTTTATATAGTCCCAAGATTAGTATTGGTTCTTCAAACTTGACATAAAGGTGCAAAAATATCCACAAATGCGTGTATATAAAAACAAAAAATTTTTCAAAACAATCCTCCACCAGTGAGAAGAGGGGCCGCTTACCAGAGCTTTAGATCCCAGTGTTAGTGAGATCAGTAAGGCAACAGCACAGAGGTTTCTGGGTGAACCGTCACAGGCATCCCACCATCTCCATCTCCAATATGAAGCCTCCAATCAAGAAACGAAGGTGTCGTAGATTGCTGACACCACGCTGTCTCTATCTCCAATACGAAGCCTCCAGTCCGGGAACGAAGGTATCGTGGATCATATAAAAAATCAAAGACACTCGCATAGCGTAAAACCACTTGGTTTAATAAAGTAAAGTTTAAAAGATTTACACTCACATGCGTAAAGAAAAAACGATCATATAAAAACGAGCCGGCCGGACTCGTGTGCCGCCCGCACTTCCTGGTTGGGCGTAGAACGCGGAGACGTCAGAACGCCTATCTCCCTACGCGCGTTTCGTCACGAACGGACGTGTTCACGGGATGCGGGACGGCGTTCTGACGCACCGCCTATATACAAATTCTTAAACGGACAGCCTCGGTCTGAGCTCCATGCTGTCCTCTCAATCCACCATGTTGGGTGAGGGAAAGAGGACTGGAATGCCCATATTAACCCCCAGTCCACCATTTTACACACATTTTTTTTTTTTTTTTCTTATGTAAAATGGTGGACTGGGGGTTAATATGGGCATTCCAGTCCTCTTTCCCTCACCCAACATGGTGGATTGAGAGGACAGCATGGAGCTCAGACCGAGGCTGTCCGTTTAAGAATTTGTATATAGGCGGTGCGTCAGAACGCCGTCCCGCATCCCGTGAACACGTCCGTTCGTGACGAAACGCGCGTAGGGAGATAGGCGTTCTGACGTCTCCGCGTTCTACGCCCAACCAGGAAGTGCGGGCGGCACACGAGTCCGGCCGGCTCGTTTTTATATGATCGTTTTTTCTTTACGCATGTGAGTGTAAATCTTTTAAACTTTACTTTATTAAACCAAGTGGTTTTACGCTATGCGAGTGTCTTTGATTTTTTATATGATCCACGATACCTTCGTTCCCGGACTGGAGGCTTCGTATTGGAGATAGAGACAGCGTGGTGTCAGCAATCTACGACACCTTCGTTTCTTGATTGGAGGCTTCATATTGGAGATGGAGATGGTGGGATGCCTGTGACGGTTCACCCAGAAACCTCTGTGCTGTTGCCTTACTGATCTCACTAACACTGGGATCTAAAGCTCTGGTAAGCGGCCCCTCTTCTCACTGGTGGAGGATTGTTTTGAAAAAATTTTTGTTTTTATATACACGCATTTGTGGATATTTTTGCACCTTTATGTCAAGTTTGAAGAACCAATACTAATCTTGGGACTATATAAAAATATTTTTTTCATCACATATGAACTTTTTATGGTTTTTTGAATATTATTTTAATACTATTCGTTTAAATCTAGCACACATTATAACCCTTTTTTTGTGTCAATCTACATTAATTATTGTGGGGGTTTTCTTTGTAATATTCACATTAATGTCATTTTAGGTCTAGTATACATTTTATTCACTTTATGACGATACGTTAGTATTCATGTATACTATTCACTAATCACATTTTTCTGTCAATTTAATATTGTTTTTACGTCTATTGGTATAGGTTGATTAGGTTTTTTGGTGTTTGATTATTTTCTAGTTTCATTGTTTTTAGCGCAGCTCATTTTGTTCACCTATTTAGTTTGATATCGGAGTATTACGATTAGGGTTGCTGCTTATAGGTTGCTTTCTTTTGTTGTTCGAGTAGCGCGGTTTACCTTTTGTACCGGTCTTGTAAAACTAGCGTTCATAATGGAGATAGCACATTCGTCAAATTTGCAATTTTTGAAAACTTTCAATGCATCGTTTTCTCTTCTTTATAATGCTAGGATAATGAAGTTGCTTTGCTGCTGATATTCACACAGAGTTCTGACAAACAGATTTCTATTATTTCTCGTGATCTCCTGAATACTCTTTGTTTTTGTTTTTTCACAAGATCTCCAGAATAATCTTTATTTTATTTTTTTATAGTCATCTCCCTAATATTTTTTGTCATTTTATGTGTCAAGTTACCATAACACCATTATTATCTTGTATTTATTAACCTCAAAGAAGTTGGTTGGTGTTGGTGTCCCTTGTTAATTTGACATTGTATTTTTGAAATGTACCTGCCTACTCACAAAAAAACTGTCCTTTTTGAAGTAAAACACAAGTATTTGTCTAAACAAAAAAGTCAAATTTATTAGGGGTACTAACAAAATAAAGAGGAAGACAACGCTGGAGAAACAGTTGGAATTGGTGAATCTTTGTACCCTAGGGCAGACATCAATTATTTGACAGGCAAAATTGGTAGCCTTAATAGTCCATTTAATAGGGAGCACAAGTCCAGGACTCAGAGATCAGGAGCAGCAGCAGATGACATGTATGTGCTGAGGCTGTGGTCTTACAACAGCCTGCGTCTTTTGTCAGACCACACCAAACCAAGGCCATCACTCTCAACACTTCCTTGTATGCTTCCTTCCAGGCTGTGGCTGTGGTGTTGGAGGTGTTGGGTGAGTCATATGGTCCAACTCACAGACGTGGCTTTTATTGGTGAGTTGGCCCCTCACTCCCTTATTTAGGGCCTGAAATATAACCTCCTCACAGATGAGGTGTTGGCCCTCCCCCATTACTTGCATTTTACTGACCATCATACACACAAAGTACTACTGGACACTAGGGGTGGTTGTGAGTACCGCAGTAGCCTGCTGAATCAAATTAGTCACTGACTCCTCCAGGTTCTTCTCCTTCCTGGTACTTTTTGTTGGAAGGTGGAGGGGAGGAACCTGGGATTCGGTCAGGCTGCTGGGCAAGGCCACCTCCTGGCTGCCACTTTCCACAGCTACCTCCTGGCTGCCCCTTTCCATGGCCTCCTCCTGGCTGAGACTTTCCTGTGTATGAAAATGTTACATAGTTTTAGTTTTTTGGTCATCAATCACACACAATTTTGAGCTCATGACTGTTGCAAATTGAATGTTAACAAATAGAAAAGACTATCATTCTGACCCCAGCATTTTTCATTTTTGTCCCAATCATTTTTGGCTACTATTGTCTATTAATATGTAAACCACTTTGTTAAATCAGAAACTAGTGATCAATAATAACATCTAGTTAACATCTTTAATTTTTGGACAAGAAATATGCAGAACAATGCTATACCTGGCTCAAGCTGGGCTCCTCCACATCTTCTTCCTGGGTGGAAGGCCTAGGTTGTATATCTGAGGTGGAAGGAAGAGTGGAAGAAAGTGTTGATAATGATGGCCTGGGTTCACTCTGGTCTGACAAAAACTGCAGTCTGTCATAGTACCGGAAACTGGGGACATAAACATCATCTGCTGCTACTCCTGATCTCATGGAATCCTGGACCTTTTTGCGCTCCCTATTATATGTGCCCCTCAGGCCACCAATTTCGCACTTCAAATAGGTGATGTCCGCCATGGGAATCACTGGCTTCACCAATTCCAACAGTTGATCCAGCACTGCCTTCCTGTTTAGTTTGTTATAAATTGGTGTTTCCCTTGCCACAGACAGAGCAGCTCCCTGTACTTATCAGTAAAGTTGGTGAGGAAGTCATGGTCATTAAATGTATCAATTTTCTCTGCAAGACACAACACAAGACAAACCCTAATGTAAGGCTAAACTCTCCTAATTTTGTCCCAATATAGGCCTCAATCTATAAATCTGATGCCCTAAGTTTAAATTGTACCTTCATTTGCCTGATCAGCCCTTACACTACTCTGTCCTCTTCTCACAGATCGTACATACAACTGTAGCACTGGCTCCTGATGAGTAGGCGCTATAGTTTTTGTAAAGTTAAGTTGCCTGAAGCCACAGTTGGGCTTCGTGATTATTTCTCTAAATTTCTGGTTTCAGTACAAGTCCAGCTGGGTTGCACTGGGTTCTCCTTGACCACAGGTGTCACTGTCACCGCTGGCAAGAGTAGAAATGCAGTCTAGCTGGATGCATTGATGCCAATTATTTGTCGGAACCAGCCCAGTGGGAGTGTTTTCCTGCTGTGCATTATGGGGGGTGGTATTTAAGGTACTGATGCCATGTTGGCAGGAGATTACTTTCTGTCTGTTTGGTTCTGGTGGTCCTCCTGAACCAGCCCCATGGCCCTCTTGGCTTGGGGTGTGGAACTATGCATCCTGTGCCTCGGGGATGGCTGTCCCGAGTTGTGACGCAACAAAAGCGAATTTCGGGGCCTACTGATCCAGGGACGGTGCGGTGCCGTCTCATCAGAAGGGAGAGGCCCAGAAACTGAAGAACCCCAGGGGAGGACTCTTTCAGGAGAAGACCGTGTGCAAGGCTGGTTTCTCTGAAGGGGCCTGAAGACTTAGCTGAAGGATGCAACCTGGATCAACACTCATACGGTACAGAGAAACTGGTACCGTATGTCAGTTCTTTAAATTTATCCACACCCCTCAGTAACGCTCAAGTGTATCTCACAAGTCTGTGGCAGAGACTTTACTGAGCATCCCACAGGCTGCTAGGCCTAGTGAGAGAGGTCTATACAGGGGGTTGTTGAATCCAGTTGTGGAGGGGTTTTATTCTCTGGATTCTCTTAATAATTTCACCTTGCAATTTAAGTGCCTGAACTCATCCCTAACCCTCTACCCTCCATTAAGAAACTTTGTTTTTTTCGAAATAAATAACCCAAAAGAGGATTCAGTGTAAGTTTGAACATTCTTTGGGCCATTTACCACGGGATCCCCAAGACGGAGAAGCAAGCAGGTGAGGTAACGGTAAGCCCAAACCAAACCAGCAGCTCCTTCAGGGGTCAGTGCTACACAACGAACGCGTGTTATGCTTTATATACAATGTGCATGCGTGAAACTCCGCCCTGACCTAATTTCTAGTGTATTCCCCCTTATCTTTCGGCGCAGTGGGAGAGCACATGGTGGAGGGACCACAGGTGCGTGAGAATAGCAGCAACAAGGAGAACAAGAGATTTAAGGCCTCAAATGTGTCCTTTGTAGAGATGGTGGAGATGGTGGACATCTAAAAGAGGTCTGACTATGATGGGAAGTATGGAGCATACAGAAACCCAAATGTGAGAAAGGCCAAGATCATGACTAAAGTTGTGAGAAGTCTGCAGAAAATTTTTGGGGTAAGAAGATCCAAGGAGCAATTGAGGAAATGCTGATCAGACCTCAAATTGAGGGAGCAGGATCATTACAGAAGGATCAAGAGAGTGCTGCAAAAAAGTAAATATTTGTTGCGTGTTCCTATTATTATTATTATTACTTTCGTGCTGGTACATGTGCTTTTCTTTACTGTTGTATAGTTTAAAATGGCAAGTTTCAGGTTCGTGGGCACAGTAATCGTTCGTATTAAACATTGTTCGCTCAACCACTAATACAATGTTTTTGGCAGATGCAGGTTAACTACATTTGTTTATGCCTATTTCTATTAAAAGAAGTTTATGACATTTTCATCTAGATGGGTTTGTAACTAGAATGTAATGCAAACTTAATTCAGTGTAAGGAGAGGACACTCAGCAGCTGTTTACACATCTGGATGCAGGAGCACTAGTGTGGGACACCAGACCACCCTTTTTAGGATGGCTCACACAGGTGCTCCAAGGGATACTAGGGGTCTCTCCATGTGTGATATCTTACCAAAAAAGGTAGCATTCCAGCTTTAAGAAAGGGGAAAAAAAATCATGTCTTTAGCTTGGAACTCTGCCAAAACAGACAATTGTACGTCACTTCCAAGCAATGTTTCATATTACTATTTCTTGCCTCAAATATCTGTGTGCTAATTATACCTGAGGATACCAGGAACCCCACCAATTCAGAAGAAGGGGAAATCCCCACACACCCTGAAGAAGATGTGGAGGGAGGAGAGGTTCAGGAATTGGGTGAAATAGTGACCAAAACAGGTCAGTGTCTGAGACCACAGCTTCAGATAATAGATGTATGCATGCATATTTATAATACATGGTGTTTTATTTTTTTATTTTTAGGTGACGTGGATGTTGTGGAAGAAGAAACTAATTTCAACAGTGCAAGTGAACAGATCCTCATCGGGGAGATCATGGTGTGCAATTGTGAATAGAGAAGGTCAAGGAAAACATCAATGATAGAAAGGATGAACCACCACTCCAAAGTAATCCTCGAGGACTGAAGCTCTGTCTCCTATTGATGAGCCCCAGGTGCTGACCATTACACATACCATGAGCAAACAAGCAGGACAAAACTCTGGATAGCCGCACACTCTAAAAAGACTTGAAATCCCACCTTTAATTGAAACAACGTGGGTCACATCAAAACAAAATCAAAAAATCCAAAGCAAAAGGAATAACAGGGTACAGGAAATTACTCATAGCTAACCATCTTTCAAGCAAATATCACATATATAACATAAAACATAAAAGAGGCAAGGCATATTATATAATTGAAAGATTGAAGGCAATTACATACAGCTGAATCGCACTTGCAATTAGATCCTAGCATGTGCTGCCAAGCAGTGAAAATACTCAAGAAAACTTGAAAGAAAGCAAAAAGAAAAAATCTTTTTATTTATTTAATAATTAACATTTATCAATTTTTGTTGTGAATTTATTAATGTTCATCAATAAGTTATTTGACGTTTGACTATCAATAATTTTTTTATTAATTTATTATGAATTTTCACTATGATTCATATATTACACATTATGTTCATGCTTATTTTGAATTGATGTAAACGCATCACGTATGCATTTTTTTTTGTTTTTTTAAGTCTATATCCTCCATTCACTCTAAAGCCTTGTACACACGGTCGGAGAATCCGTCGGAATGTGTCCTATCAGACCGTGTCATTGGATAATCCGACTGTGTGTGGTATGCATCGGACTGATTCCGTCCGAATATCCGTCGGACCCAATTTTCCAACATGTTGGAAATATTTCCCGACCAACTGGTTCGATCGGACATACTCCGATCATGTGTAGCGAATTTTGATCGGACCAAATGCCATGCATGCTCAGATCAAATTCCTACATCAAAGCTATTGGCTACTAGCCTGAATGTAGTCCCATCGTAACGAAATTACGTCATCACGTTCTGAAAGATCAGATTTTTCGACAACTTCGTCCGACCGTGTGTATGCAACAGTTTCGGACTAAATCCGATGGACAAAATCCGATGGATTTGGTTGGCAGAATCTCCGACCGTGTGTACAGGGGCTAATTTTTTATTTTATTTTTGCTCTTTTTCTTGCATGGGATTTAATAATTTTTCATCTTGGATAAAATGGAATATTTTCATTTCACTTTCTAGGGCCTATTGGTCCATTTTTTCACTTATCTCACTTATTTCATACAGACATACACACCTGTATAAGGTGGTGTATGCCTGCTCATCTTTTGCATCATTTCTATTTTCACTAAGTTAAATTTTGGTCAAAAAGATTTTTTTCTTTTTGCTTTCTTTCAAGTCTTCTTGAGTATTTTCACTGCTTGGCAGCACATGCTAGGATCTAATTGCAAGTGCGATTCAGCTGTATGTAATTGCCTTCAATATTTCAATTATGTGATATGCCTTGCCTCTTTTTATGTTTTATGCTATATATTTGATATTTGCTTGAAAGATGGTTAGCTATGAGTAAGCACTGATTACAGTGCGAAACGCGCCAGTTTTTCCTGTACCCTGTTATTCCTTTTGCTGTGGATTTTTTGATATTGTTTTGATGTGACCCACGTTGTTTCAATTAAAGATGGGAATTCAAGTCTTTTTCCAGTGTGCGGCTATCCAGAGTTTTGTCCTGCTGTTAAAACATCAATGATGTTGAAAAAAAGACTCAACAACATCATCGATATTTTAAGCAGAATCTAAAACACACAAAAATTTTTACCAGATTGTGTTTTTTTTTATTTTTAGTAATTTTTTATAGTAATTTGAAAGCCAAATTTTGAAGATACACAAAGTGTGTCAACATGTGCTATCTGCCATCATGGGATATCAATGTACGTGTTTTGTGGGTGCAACCCCTTCCTCGCAACTAAAGTAGATGAGAGTAAGGGGTTGCACCCCCGAAACATGTCTATTGATCCCCCGTGATGGGAGCTAGCACATATTGACATTAGGCATGGGATCAGGAGGGAAATCAACATTTTAATGTTTGTGTGCATCTTCAAAATTTGGCTTTTATAGGGGTCATCACCCCATCTGATGAAGGCAAGATCAACACAGTTTTTACATACTAATGTCAAATATTGCCTCCAATTTATTAAAGTTGAACTTTGTAAGTTCTTGAGTTGTGTATGTTTTATGGTTTTAAACATGCTTGTTTAACCCAAAAAAGACTAAATACTTTTCTAATGCATATGTGAATGTGCATGGAGTAAAATGTTTTATACTCAACAATATGTGGTTTCATCTTTCAATGTTCAATACCAGTTTTTGGAGTAAGTTGGTGTAGTTACAGTGAAAATGGGGGGGGGGGGGGGGGCAGTGCACTTGTAGTGAAAAGTGGATTTGCTTTTAGTAAATAACCCCCACAGTGCTCTAAATTTGCCACAATCAGGCCATTTTAGGGACTCAAAGCAATTAATTCATGGAGCTGAAAAGGATTATTATTTTTTCATTAATGCATTACATACATTAATGACAAAAACAATGGGGGTTATTTACTAAAGGAAAATTCACTTTGCACTGACAGTGCACTTGGAAGTAAAGTCACTGTAGATCCGAGGGGGACATGCAAGGAAAATAAAAAACAACATTTTAGCTTGCACATGATTCGATGATAAAATCAGCAGAGCTTCCACTTATTTCAGATCTACCCCTTAGATTTAGAGCGACTGCATTTTAAAGTGCACTTGCAGTGCAAAGTGGCTTTGCCTTTAGTAGATAACCCCCAATGAGTGTGTGTAGCAAACCAACAACATAATAGTTAGCTGAAGAAGAGATTGTCACCCCATGTATCAAAAAATAAAAGGCCACTGGAGAACCTAAGAGACAGATAAGAAAGACAAGCAGTAAATAAAATGAAATATGAGTTCAGTTTCTAAAAAATAAATGTATTTAAAAAATGTTTTACATATTGTCTGGCATATCAATGGCCCCCCTACCTGCAAAGTACTCTACATTTGTCGAACTTTGCGGGCGCTTTGGGGGGGCAAGCCAGGATGGCCAGCTTCAAAAGCCATCAAGGTTGTTTGATTTTGAAAGCCAGGCTCAGTCCCAACTGAGGCCACATAGTTTGTTGCATTTTTCCTTAGGAAATTATGAAGTATGCAAGGACAATATGATTCAGTTTATATTCCGCCATGTTGATCGCTGTGATAAATGACTGGCCATTATTCCAAACACATTCTCCACCACTCTTCTGGCTCTGGCCAGCCTTTTAATTAAAAACCCTCTGGTCTAGGGTAAGGATCCTCATCGGGAATGGCCACATCAGATGGTCACCCAGCCAAATGCTTCATCAGCTACAAAGACAAATGGCAGTCCTGCCACGTTATCTTCCAGAGGTGGCAAGCCTAAGCCTTCATTCGTCTAGACGTCTGAAGAACTCCGTCTGGGACATGACTCCACCATCTGACATTCGGCCATTTTTCCTCACGTCCACATACAGGAACTTGTATGCCGCGAAAACCACCGCCAACAGCACAATACTACTAAACCCCTTATAATTGTAATAGTATGACCCCGAGTTGGAGGGTGGGACTATGTGGACGTGCTTCTCATCTATTGCCCCTCCGCTGTTGGGAAAGTCCCACTGCTGGGCAAACTAGGAAGTCACAGTCTGCCATTCTTGTGGGTTTAAAGGAAACTGGGTAGTCAAAAAATAAAAATAAAAATTACTACTTTTGCACATAACATTGAAAGCAGATTACACACAAACATTCTTGGCCAACATAAGGATAACATTTATTATAAGGAGTATTTAAAGACAAAAGTATAAGGTCCACTTATCAGATTCCTCACCCCCTCTGATGGTCAATTGTAAAAATTTTAGTGGGGGGGGATGTTTTGGACAGGTAACCCTCTCCACTTCATTGAGAGCTGAATGCCTAAATAATGTGTATTACCAGCCCCTCCTTACTTACACTATTGGTAGCCCACTGGACAGTTAAGAAGTGTCATAATACAAAAATAGGAATACACACTGTACAAATTGAAGCACATTTTACATTCCGCATTTATCTATCAAGATAATAGGAGAACAAAACTTTAAACAGTACTATTTGAAAGTATTCAGGCAGGCCCTTGCACTACATGCTTTGGTGAATTCATCCATAAATCTAAACACAAAATAAATTGGTATAGTGTGTATGGGTTTGGCAAAGTCAGCAGATAGAGTATTGGTATAGGTTGACTTAGTGGTTGGGGGGGGGGGGGGGTTCCAAATGAGTTTGTGCCCCAAAAAAATAAAACAAAATCTTGCACTCTGCCTGAATTTAAGGACAACAATAACATTTGGACACATTTTAGGGGGGTTTTAGGGTAAGCACTACACTATTAATTACATTTAAACGTTTGTGCTCACTACTAGTGATGGACGAACTTCCGACGGGACGTTTCGCGAACGCGAAACGCGAACGGACACAAACGTTCGCGAAAACGACCGTTCGCCGCGGGCTCCATTGACTTCAATGGGAGGCGAATTTCGCAAACCTTTAGGTCGAATTTGCGGCCACGGGGTAATTATTAGGGGGTAGCACGTAGTCCCACCACCTGGACAATAGCATAATACATGTATGAGGTGAATTTGGGATCGATAACTACAAGCATTTTTTTTTTATTTGGGAAATTGTTCTGACAATTCAGGACTATGGAGCTAATGAAGGCAATGGAGGAGAGGGAAGGTCAGGGACCAGGGTAGGCAAACAAGAGGGTGCAGGAGATACAGAGCACTGACAGCAGCACCGTAATACAGAGCACTGACATCAGCACCGTGACATACAGCGCTGACAGCAGCTCCGTGACATACAGCGCTGACAGCAGCTCCGTGACATACAGCGCTGACAGCAGCTCCGTGACATACAGCGCTGACAGCAGCTCCGTGACATACAGCGCTGACAGCAGCTCCGTGACATACAGCGCTGACAGCAGCACCGTGACATACAGCGCTGACAGCAGCTCCGTGACATACAGCGCTGACAGCAGCTCCGTGACATACAGCGCTGACAGCAGCTCCGTGACATACAGCACTGACAGCAGCTCCGTGACATACAGCGCTGACAGCAGCTCCGTGACATACAGCGCTGACAGCAGCACCGTGACATACAGCGCTGACAGCAGCTCCGTGACATACAGCGCTGACAGCAGCTCCGTGACATACAGCGCTGACAGCAGCTCCGTGACATACAGCGCTGACAGCAGCTCCGTGACATACAGCGCTGACAGCAGCTCCGTGACATACAGCGCTGACAGCAGCTCCGTGACATACAGCGCTGACAGCAGCTCCGTGACATACAGCGCTGACAGCAGCTCCGTGACATACAGCGCTGACAGCAGCTCCGTGACATACAGCGCTGACAGCAGCTCCGTGACATACAGCGCTGACAGCAGCACCGTAAGCAGCCCCAGGAGGAAGTCAGCACAGCACAGGGATGGTGTGATCCCCTCATAATAAGAACCCCCAGGAGGAAGTCAGCACAGCACAGGGATGGTGGGAGCCCCTCATAATAAGAACACCCAGGAGGAAGTCAGCACAGCACAGGGATGGTGGGAACCCCTCATAATAAGCAGCCCCAGTAGAAATATGACACCGCTCAACCTCTTCAAAGAGGAGGGTAGGGGCATATAGTACGGTGTGCTTTTTTGGGTCAGGGAAGTGAGCCAAATGAATTAAGAAGGTCTGTGTGCTTGATTCCAAAAATTGTTTATAGACATATACATGGTCTACTGATCACATGTGTTGAATTCCTCCGAGATCCATGCCTCATTCATTTTTAGAAATGTGAGGTAGTTAACACTGTGGTGAGCTAGGCGAGTACGCTTATCGGTCACAATCCCCCCTGCTGCGCTGAACGTCCTTTCGGACAGGACACTGGATGAGGGGCAAGCCAACAGTTCGATTGCAAATTGGGCAAGCTCTGGCCAGAGGTCAAGCCTGCCCACCCAGTAGTCTAGGGGTTCATCACTCCTCAGAGCGTCCACATCGGCCGTTAACCCAATGTAGTCGGACACCTGACGGTCTAGGCGTTCCCTGATGCTGGATCCGGATGACACCTGTCGATGGGTCGGCTGAAAGAATGACCTCATATCCGAAGTCACCAACACATCTTCAAACCGGCCTCTTCTTGCAGGCGCTGTTGGATTGGTACCCGCAAATCCTTCTCTGGGAGTGGGAATTGCTCCTCTGCCAGCGCACGCAAAAGCAGAATGCAGCATTTCTCGAAGCAAGGCCTGGAAGTGCTGCATTCTGACAGCCCTCTGCGACGGCGGTAACATTTCCGCCATTTTGTGTTTGTACCGGGGGTCTAAGTACGTTGCCACCCAGTACTGGTCCTTGACCCTCATGCTTTTTATACGGGGGTCCCTATTAAAACACTGGAGCATGAAGGCCCCCATTTGCACTAAAGTGGAAGCGGTGTGGTGGCCTGGCTCCTGCTCATCATCCAGGATAATGTCGTCCTCTTCATTCTCCTCTCCCCATCCTCGCACAACAGGGATCCCAGAAAGGTTTAAAGCATGCTCTTCTTGCTCCTGCTCATCCGCCCCGGCACCATCCTCCTCTGACTCCTCATCAGACTCCTGTTGTTGACTTGTCTCAGATAGAGTAGCCCCCCCTGGGAATTCATCCAGCATTGCGACTTCCTCATCTTCCCGCTCCTGCTCCTCCACAGCCTGATCAATGACACGACGCAATGCACGCTCCAGAAAGAAGGCATAAGGTACCATGTCACTGATGGCGCCATGGCTGCGACTGACCAGTTTGGTGATCTCCTCAAATGGCCGCAGAAGTCTGCATGTGTCGCGCATGAGCAGCCACTGGCGCGGTGAAAAAAAACCCAGCTCCCCAGAACCGTTTCTTTCGCAGAGTTCATACAGGTAGACGTTAACTGCACGTTTCTGCTGGAGCAGCCTATCAAGCATATAGAAGGTTGAGTTCCATCGCGTCGGGCAATCGCAAATAAGACGTCTGACCGGCAGATGGTGTCGCCGCTGAATGTCAGCAAGGCGAGCCATGGCCGTGTAAGATCTTCTGAAATGGGCCGAGATTTTCCTTGCCTGCCGCAAGATGTCCTGGACCCCAGGGTATTTGACAAGGAATCGCTGCACGACCAAGTTTAAGACGTGTGCCATGCACGGCACGTGCGTGATTTTGCCCTGTTTCAATGCGCTAAGCAGATTGGCACCGTTGTCACACACCACTTTACCAACTGTCAAATTGAGCGGTGTTAGCCACTCATCTGCCTGTGAACGCAAAGCTGAAAGGAGTGCCGGGCCAGTGTGGCTCTTTGCTTCCAGGCACAACAGACGCAGCACGGCATGGCAACGTCTCACCTGGCATGTGGAATAGGTTCTGGGGAGCTTGGGCGGTGCAGTGGAAGAGACGCTAGCAGCGGAAAAGGAGGAGGCAGCTGAGGAGGAGAGGGAGGAGGATGGAGTAGGAGGAGGAGAAGAAGAGTCAGGCCTGCATGCAATCCGTGGCGGTAAAACCAAATCTACACGGGTGCCACGGGTTACATGCTTGACGGCCGTCAGAAGGTTCACCCAGTGGGCAGTAAAACTGATATACCTTCCCTGCCCGTGTTTGCTAGACCACGTGTCTGTGGTCAGATGTATCTTGGCACCGACACTGTGTGCCAGAGATACATTCACTTGCCGCTGAACATGGCCATATAGCTCTGGGATGCCCTTCTCTGAGAAATACTTCCTTCCTGGGACCTTCCATTGTGGTGTTCCAATGGCCACAAATTTGCGAAAGGCCTCCGAGTCCACCAGTTTATATGGCAGTAGTTGGCGGGCTATGAGTTCTGACAAGCCAGCCGCCAACCGTTGGGCAAGAGGGTTATCCGGCGTCATCATTTTTTTACGCTCAAACATTAGGCCCACGGAAGCCTGCCTTTTTGCAGAAAAATGTGAGCTTGGCGTGATGGAAGGTGGAGTGGAGGACAATTGTGAGGAGAGAGGAGAAGGAGAAGTAGAAGACGAGGCTGGACGGTGAGAGCCTGCAGTGTGGCTTTGTGTGTTCCGTTGCTCCCACTGGGCTCGGTGATGGCTGCTCATGTGCCTTCTTAAGGCGGTCGTCCCTAGGTGAGTATTGGGCTTACCGCGACTAACGCGTTGACTGCAAAGATTGCAGATGGCAACGCTATTGTCAGCAGCGGACACGTTAAAAAAAGCCCACACTGCGGAGCCATGTGCCGGTGTCCTGGGAGCGCCAGATGTGACCGTACATGGTCGATGACTCGCTCCTGATACATTTGCAGTCTGCTTTGTCCCTGCTGTGCAATGTAAGTCATTGCTGCTTCTCCTCCCTATCTGCTGGTCCATATCTCCCTCTGAACTCCCCTCCTCTTCCTCTCTTGTGGGCACCCACGTGACATCACTAGACACGTCATCATCAACGTCACCTTCCCCACCGCTATAAGTAGAGTAGGCAGCAACACCGGGGACCAACCTCCTCCTTGGGCTGATCTGGGTACTGGCGTCAGACTGCTGAGTAGCGCTTGTTGCTACCTCCTCTTCCTGATCCAATACCAAGAGTGGCTGCGCATCAGAAATGTCCTCTTGATATGGATCGGAAAATAATTCCAGTGACTCAAGCGGAAGGTATGTGGTGGTGGTGGTGGTGGTCGTGTTGTTGGTGGTAGTGTCTTTGGGGGTGCACATAGCAGAGAGTGAAGAAGAGGGTGCAGATCGAGAGGATGAGGAGGGTGCAGAAGAGTAAGGCTGAGCGAGCCACTCAACCAAGTCTGGTGCATCCTTTAAAGTAATTGAACGCACCTTCTGCAACTTCCCACTTTGGCTCAAGCCTGTTGCTCCTGCCCTACCCCTACCACCCCTGCGGAAGGGCCTGCCTCTTCCTCTGCATGTCATTTTTTAAATGACCCTGTGACAAAACTCTTAGTCCCTATACCGCTGAAGGACTGCTGCAGTATAGGTGAGCGGTCAGCAGTGGTGCACGTCAACCCTATCTATTGTGGACCTATAGCGGTCCTTACAGAACAGCAGACTGTACCGCACTCAAGCCTATGTACCGTAGCACCCTATACCAAGTTACCAGTCCTTATAAGAACTTTTGTGGACCAAGCAGGTTGTGTATTAGTGTTTAGCAGACTGTACGTCAGTCCCTATACCGCTGAAGGACTGCTGCAGTATAGGGCAGCGGTCAGCAGTGGTGCACGTCAACCCTATCTATTGTGGACCGATAGCGGTCCTTACAGAACAGCAGACTGTACCGCACTCAAGCCTATGTACCGTAGCACCCTATACCAAGTTACCAGTCCTTATAAGAACTTTTGTGGACCAAGCAGGTTGTGTATTAGTGTTTAGCAGACTGTACGTCAGTCCCTATACCGCTGAAGGACTGCTGCAGTATAGGGCAGCGGTCAGCAGTGGTGCACGTCAACCCTATCTATTGTGGACCGATAGCGGTCCTTACAGAACAGCAGACTGTACCGCACTCAAGCCTATGTACCGTAGCACCCTATACCAAGTTACCAGTCCTTATAAGAACTTTTGTGGAACAAGCAGGTTGTGTGTTAGTGATTAGCAGACTGTACGTCAGTCCCTATACCGCTGAAGGACTGCTGCAGTATAGGTGAGCGGTCAGCAGTGGTGCACGTCAACCCTATCTATTGTGGACCGATAGCGGTCCTTACAGAACAGCAGACTGTACCGCACTCAAGCCTATGTACCGTAGCACCCTATACCAAGTTACCAGTCCTTATAAGAACTTTTGTGGAACAAGCAGGTTGTGTGTTAGTGATTAGCAGACTGTACGTCAGTCCCTATACCGCTGAAGGACTGCTGCAGTATAGGTGAGCGGTCAGCAGTGGTGCACGTCAACCCTATCTATTGTGGACCGATAGCGGTCCTTACAGAACAGCAGACTGTACCGCACTCAAGCCTATGTACCGTAGCACCCTATACCAAGTTACCAGTCCTTATAAGAACTTTTGTGGACCAAGCAGGTTGTGTATTAGTGTTTAGCAGACTGTACGTCAGTCCCTATACCGCTGAAGGACTGCTGCAGTATAGGGCAGCGGTCAGCAGTGGTGCACGTCAACCCTATCTATTGTGGACCGATAGCGGTCCTTACAGAACAGCAGACTGTACCGCACTCAAGCCTATGTACCGTAGCACCCTATACCAAGTTACCAGTCCTTATAAGAACTTTTGTGGAACAAGCAGGTTGTGTGTTAGTGATTAGCAGACTGTACGTCAGTCCCTATACCGCTGAAGGACTGCTGCAGTATAGGGCAGCGGTCAGCAGTGGTGCACGTCAACCCTATCTATTGTGGACCGATAGCGGTCCTTACAGAACAGCAGACTGTACCGCACTCAAGCCTATGTACCGTAGCACCCTATACCAAGTTACCAGTCCTTATAAGAACTTTTGTGGAACAAGCAGGTTGTGTGTTAGTGATTAGCAGACTGTACGTCAGTCCCTATACCGCTGAAGGACTGCTGCAGTATAGGTGAGCGGTCAGCAGTGGTGCACGTCAACCCTATCTATTGTGGACCGATAGCGGTCCTTACAGAACAGCAGACTGTACCGCACTCAAGCCTATGTACCGTAGCACCCTATACCAAGTTACCAGTCCTTATAAGAACTTTTGTGGACCAAGCAGGTTGTGTATTAGTGTTTAGCAGACTGTACGTCAGTCCCTATACCGCTGAAGGACTGCTGCAGTATAGGGCAGCGGTCAGCAGTGGTGCACGTCAACCCTATCTATTGTGGACCGATAGCGGTCCTTACAGAACAGCAGACTGTACCGCACTCAAGCCTATGTACCGTAGCACCCTATACCAAGTTACCAGTCCTTATAAGAACTTTTGTGGAACAAGCAGGTTGTGTGTTAGTGATTAGCAGACTGTACGTCAGTCCCTATACCGCTGAAGGACTGCTGCAGTATAGGGCAGCGGTCAGCAGTGGTGCACGTCAACCCTATCTATTGTGGACCGATAGCGGTCCTTACAGAACAGCAGACTGTACCGCACTCAAGCCTATGTACCGTAGCACCCTATACCAAGTTACCAGTCCTTATAAGAACTTTTGTGGAACAAGCAGGTTGTGTGTTAGTGATTAGCAGACTGTACGTCAGTCCCTATACCGCTGAAGGACTGCTGCAGTATAGGTGAGCGGTCAGCAGTGGTGCACGTCAACCCTATCTATTGTGGACCGATAGCGGTCCTTACAGAACAGCAGACTGTACCGCACTCAAGCCTATGTACCGTAGCACCCTATACCAAGTTACCAGTCCTTATAAGAACTTTTGTGGAACAAGCAGGTTGTGTGTTAGTGATTAGCAGACTGTACGTCAGTCCCTATACCGCTGAAGGACTGCTGCAGTATAGGGCAGCGGTCAGCAGTGGTGCACGTCAACCCTATCTATTGTGGACCGATAGCGGTCCTTACAGAACAGCAGACTGTACCGCACTCAAGCCTATGTACCGTAGCACCCTATACCAAGTTACCAGTCCTTATAAGAACTTTTGTGGAACAAGCAGGTTGTGTGTTAGTGATTAGCAGACTGTACGTCAGTCCCTATACCGCTGAAGGACTGCTGCAGTATAGGTGAGCGGTCAGCAGTGGTGCACGTCAACCCTATCTATTGTGGACCGATAGCGGTCCTTACAGAACAGCAGACTGTACCGCACTCAAGCCTATGTACCGTAGCACCCTATACCAAGTTACCAGTCCTTATAAGAACTTTTGTGGACCAAGCAGGTTGTGTATTAGTGTTTAGCAGACTGTACGTCAGTCCCTATACCGCTGAAGGACTGCTGCAGTATAGGGCAGCGGTCAGCAGTGGTGCACGTCAACCCTATCTATTGTGGACCGATAGCGGTCCTTACAGAACAGCAGACTGTACCGCACTCAAGCCTATGTACCGTAGCACCCTATACCAAGTTACCAGTCCTTATAAGAACTTTTGTGGAACAAGCAGGTTGTGTGTTAGTGATTAGCAGACTGTACGTCAGTCCCTATACCGCTGAAGGACTGCTGCAGTATAGGGCAGCGGTCAGCAGTGGTGCACGTCAACCCTATCTATTGTGGACCGATAGCGGTCCTTACAGAACAGCAGACTGTACCGCACTCAAGCCTATGTACCGTAGCACCCTATACCAAGTTACCAGTCCTTATAAGAACTTTTGTGGAACAAGCAGGTTGTGTGTTAGTGATTAGCAGACTGTACGTCAGTCCCTATACCGCTGAAGGACTGCTGCAGTATAGGTGAGCGGTCAGCAGTGGTGCACGTCAACCCTATCTATTGTGGACCGATAGCGGTCCTTACAGAACAGCAGACTGTACCGCACTCAAGCCTATGTACCGTAGCACCCTATACCAAGTTACCAGTCCTTATAAGAACTTTTGTGGACCAAGCAGGTTGTGTATTAGTGTTTAGCAGACTGTACGTCAGTCCCTATACCGCTGAAGGACTGCTGCAGTATAGGGCAGCGGTCAGCAGTGGTGCACGTCAACCCTATCTATTGTGGACCGATAGCGGTCCTTACAGAACAGCAGACTGTACCGCACTCAAGCCTATGTACCGTAGCACCCTATACCAAGTTACCAGTCCTTATAAGAACTTTTGTGGACCAAGCAGGTTGTGTATTAGTGTTTAGCAGACTGTACGTCAGTCCCTATACCGCTGAAGGACTGCTGCAGTATAGGGCAGCGGTCAGCAGTGGTGCACGTCAACCCTATCTATTGTGGACCGATAGCGGTCCTTACAGAACAGCAGACTGTACCGCACTCAAGCCTATGTACCGTAGCACCCTATACCAAGTTACCAGTCCTTATAAGAACTTTTGTGGAACAAGCAGGTTGTGTGTTAGTGATTAGCAGACTGTACGTCAGTCCCTATACCGCTGAAGGACTGCTGCAGTATAGGGCAGCGGTCAGCAGTGGTGCACGTCAACCCTATCTATTGTGGACCGATAGCGGTCCTTACAGAACAGCAGACTGTACCGCACTCAAGCCTATGTACCGTAGCACCCTATACCAAGTTACCAGTCCTTATAAGAACTTTTGTGGAACAAGCAGGTTGTGTGTTAGTGATTAGCAGACTGTACGTCAGTCCCTATACCGCTGAAGGACTGCTGCAGTATAGGTGAGCGGTCAGCAGTGGTGCACGTCAACCCTATCTATTGTGGACCGATAGCGGTCCTTACAGAACAGCAGACTGTACCGCACTCAAGCCTATGTACCGTAGCACCCTATACCAAGTTACCAGTCCTTATAAGAACTTTTGTGGACCAAGCAGGTTGTGTATTAGTGTTTAGCAGACTGTACGTCAGTCCCTATACCGCTGAAGGACTGCTGCAGTATAGGGCAGCGGTCAGCAGTGGTGCACGTCAACCCTATCTATTGTGGACCGATAGCGGTCCTTACAGAACAGCAGACTGTACCGCACTCAAGCCTATGTACCGTAGCACCCTATACCAAGTTACCAGTCCTTATAAGAACTTTTGTGGAACAAGCAGGTTGTGTGTTAGTGATTAGCAGACTGTACGTCAGTCCCTATACCGCTGAAGGACTGCTGCAGTATAGGGCAGCGGTCAGCAGTGGTGCACGTCAACCCTATCTATTGTGGACCGATAGCGGTCCTTACAGAACAGCAGACTGTACCGCACTCAAGCCTATGTACCGTAGCACCCTATACCAAGTTACCAGTCCTTATAAGAACTTTTGTGGAACAAGCAGGTTGTGTGTTAGTGATTAGCAGACTGTACGTCAGTCCCTATACCGCTGAAGGACTGCTGCAGTATAGGTGAGCGGTCAGCAGTGGTGCACGTCAACCCTATCTATTGTGGACCGATAGCGGTCCTTACAGAACAGCAGACTGTACCGCACTCAAGCCTATGTACCGTAGCACCCTATACCAAGTTACCAGTCCTTATAAGAACTTTTGTGGACCAAGCAGGTTGTGTATTAGTGTTTAGCAGACTGTACGTCAGTCCCTATACCGCTGAAGGACTGCTGCAGTATAGGGCAGCGGTCAGCAGTGGTGCACGTCAACCCTATCTATTGTGGACCGATAGCGGTCCTTACAGAACAGCAGACTGTACCGCACTCAAGCCTATGTACCGTAGCACCCTATACCAAGTTACCAGTCCTTATAAGAACTTTTGTGGACCAAGCAGGTTGTGTATTAGTGTTTAGCAGACTGTACGTCAGTCCCTATACCGCTGAAGGACTGCTGCAGTATAGGGCAGCGGTCAGCAGTGGTGCACGTCAACCCTATCTATTGTGGACCGATAGCGGTCCTTACAGAACAGCAGACTGTACCGCACTCAAGCCTATGTACCGTAGCACCCTATACCAAGTTACCAGTCCTTATAAGAACTTTTGTGGAACAAGCAGGTTGTGTGTTAGTGATTAGCAGACTGTACGTCAGTCCCTATACCGCTGAAGGACTGCTGCAGTATAGGGCAGCGGTCAGCAGTGGTGCACGTCAACCCTATCTATTGTGGACCGATAGCGGTCCTTACAGAACAGCAGACTGTACCGCACTCAAGCCTATGTACCGTAGCACCCTATACCAAGTTACCAGTCCTTATAAGAACTTTTGTGGAACAAGTGAGTTGTGAATGTTTAGCAGACTGCAGCAGAAGGGCAGCAGTCAAGTATAATATCCTTTCTATATTTGGAAGAAAGAATATTATACATGTACAAGCCTATTACTGTACCACTGATACCAGTCCTGAAAAGAACCTTTGTGGAACTAATAATAACAGCAAGTCTTTAAAATTACCCTCACTGCCTGACAACACTGCTTCCTTCCTGTCCCTATACAAATTGGCAAAAAAAGAGAACGATTAGTGGTTACTGGAACAGCTCTTTTGTGGACCTTGATAGTAACAGCTAATGATGATGATGATGATGATGATGATGAAAGACTAATCTGGCTGTCCCTGTAGCATACACCGTCCTTTCCCTTTCTCTAAACTAACAAAAGACACTCAGGCTGCTGCAAGAATCAGCAGCACAGCAAACCTATCAACACCTAACACCTATACCAGTCCTGAAAAGAACTTTTGTGTACCAAATAGCTAGTGGTTTATCTCTCCCTACTCCACACAGGAACCTGTCCCTATCTTAACAGAAGAAAGAATGTAAAATGGCCACCGGATCGGGTGTATTTATAGGTTAGGGGGAATGTACAAGTGTCCATGTGCTGTCATGTCTCAATTGGCTGTCCTGTATCACATGATAAACGTGTCACCAAAGGTTAAAGTTCTTGTATACATTAAACACGTAAGTCCGCCGCGGCGAACGACGGAAAAAGGCGTTCGAACGTGCGGACCGCGAATGTCGGAAATTCGCCGCGAAACGACCGCCGGGCGAACCGTTCGGCCATCACTACTCACTACAAGACACCTTGGTTTCTAGTCACTATGCTGATACAAGAATCACTAAAAATAGGACCTCAGGTACATATCAGTGTTGAAAATGCGGCATTTGCCACTTTATCTTGGAAGGTAAAAGTATTGCACTTCCGGATGGAAGTATGTGGACCCCGAAACATAGGACGATTTGTCAGTCAATAGGCTCAGTCTATATAATGAAGTGCTCCTGTGGAGCCTTCTATGTGTGCAAAACGAAACGTCCCCTATATTGCAGAATGAGAGATCATGTATCTTTGAAATCGAAACGTAAGATGCGATAAGCCGCCATGTAGGGCTACATCACAATTTCAATCTCAGTGTCATTGGCTTTTTTAGATTATAACATCTGCTGCCACAAGGCCGGGGAGGGGACCTGGATAAAAAAAAGACCTGTTACAATTAGAGACTAAGTGGATCTATTCATTACAGGTGACTTGTTTTCCGGGTCCAAATGAGGGGATCAGCTATAAACCTTTCCTATAATGGGGATTATGTTTATTCCCTCTTTGAAGTTGTATAATTTGGTTGACCGGTCTATTCCAGGCTACTTATTCATGCCCTCCCCTTTTGTTACTTGGCCTTTCCCCTTTTCCAGTAGTGATTCGAACACTGTTTTGTGCTTGCCCTTAGGGGGATTCTCTGTGTTGGTGCAGTTGTCTTCTGTTGCTCTCCTCCAAAATGGAGGGGAGGTTTTTTTTTTCTTCCTTGAGTATACAAACATTTCCTTTTTTTTCAGGATAATATACCTATGCCAACAGTCAAGGCACTTAGCAAACCAAGAAACAGATGTGTACATGGAACTAGGATATGAAAAGATGAAAGGTGACTCAAAATATAATATGTCACCAAAACTGGATGGATCTATAGTAAGGAACCTTGGGATCTACAAGCGGTACCATGAAAGGGAAAAATAAAAATAATAGTAATAAAAATAAAAAATAAGAAAAAAATAAAAATAAATATATAAGGGAGGGGGAGGGGCTACAGTATTGTTAATAAGTTCTTGTAGACAAAAAACGCTTTTTGTGGTTTGGTTAGGAGACAGAGACAGACTCGGGTTGATCGTTCAGGTGCATCGTTGAAGCTGAAAAGTTTGACAGATGTGAGACAGGGTGAGTAAGTTGAGGGAGATCTTGAACATCGGCAGCGACTAGATCCACATTTGAAGGGTCGAGGATTGGTCCGTCTGCATCTTCAGGAGTGTAGGTAGGGGGAGCATAGTATGAGAAAGAGAAGTTTTCGAAGTTGGAGGCTTCCTCACTTGAGAGGTTCAAACGCATGAATGTCCACCATTTAGAGTAGAAACGTTGTTTGGGTTTCGCTTGTTGGAAGTCGGTGGTGAGTTTTTCCTTGTGGAGTAGATGCAGGAGTTCCCTTTTGAGATGTGATATCAGTGGGCAGCGAGAGGACATCCAGTGTTTTAAAATCAACCGTCGGGCTAATAAAAGTGCAGTCAAGGCCCAGTCTTTGTTACCAGGGTGGGATGGGGGGGACCACGATAGCAGACGGTCATCCCAATAGCCGAAGATGAGTAGAAGGGGGTCCTTAGGTATCGTCCGTAGCGTTATTTCGAAGATGAATTCTATGACCCAGTCCCAGAAGGTGGAGATAAAGGAGCAACCCCAGAAATGGTGGGAGAGAGAAGGTTTTGGTTGGCGACACATGGGACAGGTAGAAGCTCCTACGTCCTTCTTAGCAGAGAGAAATGGTATGAAAGCTCGGTGCAGTATTTTTAATTGGGTTTCTCTCCAACTCTCATTGGGGATCAGCTGAAGTGTTTTATTGTATCCAGATAGAAGTTTATCCACTAAGTCTGGTTCTGGGAAGTCTTTAGCCCAGTTAGCAACTGATGATGAGGCAATAGAGGGGGTAGATTTCAACAAGAGTGGTTTGTAGATGTCCGAAATTTTATAAGTAGCACCTTGCAGTAGCTGATCCAGAAAGGAAGACCGAAATCTTTTGCGTTCATCTCTGCAGGAGTCCCTCAGGAAATCGATGCATTGGGCATGGTAGAACGCATTAGAGAGAGGGAGGGAGAAGGTATCTGCAACCGTAGAGAAGGGAAAGGGACGACCTGATTCCAAGTTGCACAGAGAGGAGACATTTGTTAGGCCCTTTTGATGCTATTCAAAGAACTGTTTATGCTCCAACCCTGGCAGGAAGCTAAGGTGACCTTGTATCGGGAGATATCTAGATGTAAAGGGTGATAATTTGAGTATTTTGCGCACTTCCCTCCAAGCAATGGCTGTGTCTCTGAGGAGAAGATTGTGTTGTAGGGAGAGGGGAATAGATTTCCATTTGCAATGGAGGAGGGCCACCATTGAGTAGGGGTGAGCCATTGCCGATTCCAGAGGGTAATTTGAGTAGTGAGAGAGTTGCGAGATCCAGTCCAGGCTAATTCTCAATAAGCAAGAGAGGTTGTAGGTTCTAATATTTGGTAGGCGAATCCCTTCCCCGCTCTGGGGAAGAAACAATTTTACAAAGCCGATGCGTGGTCGTTTGTTTTGGCAAAGAAATTGTGATATGGCCTTATTTAAGATTGAAGTATCTTTGTGTTTTAAAAGCAGAGGAATCGTTTGGAGAGGGTATAGTAATCGAGCAAAACTGACCATCTTTACTACGTGACATCTTCCCAGGAGCGAGAGAGGTAGATCCATCCAGTTACATAATTCCTGCGTAATTTTTGTTATCAAAGGGGGATAGTTTAGGTGATATATAGAGGAGGGCAGTTTCCCTATCTTAATGCCTAGGTAAGTTATATGGGATTTGGCCACTGAGAAAGGAGAAAGGTAAACCCATGAAGGTGTAGACTACAGCCTATAGGGAGGATTTCGCTTTTGCTATAGTTTATGCGAAGGCCCAAACAGAGTTTAAATTAATTGAAGATAGTTTTAATGGTGAGCATGTCAGATGTTGGGTCGGTGGTGAAAATCAGAATGTCATCAGCGAAGAGGGATGTGCGAAGTTCCCGTGAGCCAATTTTGATTCCATGGAGGGGGGCCTTTTGGATGAGGTAATGGGAGAGTGTTTCTAGTGCAATGTTGAAGAGAAGAGGGGAAAGGGGGCAACCCTGTCTTGTACCGTTTATAGAGATGGAATTCATCCGAGAGGAGGCCAGCCACCACCAACCTGGCCGAAGGGGATGTGTACATGGCTCGTACGAGGTGAGTGAACGGGGAGGTTTTTAATATAGTGATGCTAGTGTAATTTAGACATTTTGCATAAAATGTTTCCCTTTTAATGGGAACTACACAAGTTAATCCATTGTGGAAATTAATTGTTGTAATGTAGATGTGTGGTTTCAGGTAATCATGTATTATGTTCCACATACCCTCCCCCCTCTTTTCTCCCCCTTTTTGTCTCCCTCCGTTTTCCGCAGTCATCTGGTTCATGTGCCACAGATGCCCATACAGACGCCTTCTCATACCTGCTTTTGGTGCCATGGAGAGGGGATATTTAAACCCGGCTGTTCAAATGCTGGCCGAGGAGTACAGGGGAGCTTGGGATAGCTTCAAACCGCTGTGTTAAGGTCTAAAATCAGCCTTTTTGGTCTCTTATGGATAATGTTAATTTGGCTTTTTTTTTGGAAATGTTTGGTCATCTGGTATCTATTTGACACATATGTGTTTTCTAATTAGGTCAATCTTTTTTGAGTCCCTGGTCTCTTGGGATGGTGCTTTGTCCCTGCTCGGGGCCAATCATTTTATTTTGGGGATCCACTGTGATGCCCCATATAAGGGCTTTGGATGACATAAAAGGTGAGAGCTCTATTATACATTGTTTGAGCACATTGATTTTAGATTTTTCATTAATAGATGTCACAATGGGGTGGGACTGTGGACATATATTGCCATTGCGGGTTCCTGTGTTCTTCCCTATACAATAATTTTATTATTTTTTGATGTTTTACATAGACTCTGTCGGTGTAAATAACCATCCATCAGGCAACTGCCTATTGTGCAGTTTACCCGAGCTCCTGAAGTTATCTTGATGCTTCTATTTATATATTAGTGGGAGGTAGGTACAGATCAGTATTGGAAGCTTGTTTTGAACTGTTTTCCTGCTTCCCTCTATCTTTGTTTGTTTTTTTTTTTTTTTTCAAATTATTTTTTATTGAACGTTTTTCAGAATAGAAAACAAAAGTACATTTCCATACATACTTAACATGAGATTGTTTTTGATGTGTTCAACATCTCTAATTACATTATTAACATAAGAAACTAGGATTAGGCATAGAAGAGGTATTGCTTACATTATAAATAAACTAGTTCAACTTGACAGCCGTCCACTTTTGTGCATTGGTCTATAATCTGAGCTCTGATTAAGCAGCTGATTAAGCAGCGACTTTTGTCTACATAACATACAAAAGAAAATATATATACCCATTATGTCAAGGGATGTGGGCGTATGGAAAAAAAAAAAGAATAAAAATTGGGATGGCCAGGGAGTGAGGCCCCCAAAGTAAAGGTATAAGGGTCATAGATAGCATAGTCTGGAATTGAACATCCAGGATGGACTCAATATTATGTATATTATATTGGGAAGTATACAGTAGTGTATGATTTGCTTCTCATGTAAAGTAAACAGTTTCTATTAGACAGACTTCAGTGGCCTCTATTGTGTCTCAGTGCCTACTCCAGGAACTTCTCTTTCCAGATCTTCCAGATCTCTTTATTTTCAGCTTTCCCCTTGAATCCCCAATGGGTCTCACACATGTAGTGCGTTTGTATTATCAGATATATATCTGATATGTTTGGGGAGACATCGCTTTTCCATTTTCTAGTAATAAGCAGCCTAGCAGCTACAAGTACATGTGTGACTACAGTGCGAAGATCCAGTGGGAATGTTTCGATACCTAAATTCAAGAGGGCCAGGCTTTTCTTGGGATAAGTGATCATTCCAGTAACTGAAGAAATCAGAGGAAACACTGCATGCCAAAAACTAGTTAAATGTTTACATGCCCACATGATATGCATAATGTTCCCTACTTCTCCATACCCTCTCCAACATAAAGGAGAGTGGCTTAGAGAGAACTTGTGCAAGCCATATGGTGTCAGGTACCATCTTAATGTTATTTTCTGAGATAGTTCCCAATGATTTACACATTTTGATGATTTATATACCGTGTTAAGAGCTGTCTGCCATTGCTGCGATGTAAATGAGGTCCCCAAGTCTGCCTCCCATTTCTGATATGGTAAGGATTTGACAAATGTGGCTTTATGTTGAAAATGCATATAGAAGATGGAGATCCCTTTTGAGGGAGCATAAGTTGATGTAAGAAATTGCCACGCAACCTCATGAATATATAGGTGTGATACAGGTAGTGGTCTCAGGAAGTGGGAAATCTGGTCGTATGTGTAGCGCTCCTTATCAGGAAGTTCATATTGTTCCTGAAAATGGGTGAATGATTTAAGGGAGTCATTTTGAAATAGGTCAGCTACCTAGGTGATTCCCCTGGACACCCAGTTTTTAAGTTGAATATTCAAAATAGCTCCCGCAATTGTGGTTAAGGGTATTGGTATTTCTATTTGCTTGTCTAATGGCATCAAGGCCTCACGAAGGTACCTCCAGGCTTGTAAAGAGGCCTGGAGAGTTATGGGCAGGTTTTTTATTGGGGTGTGTCTCCAACCATCAAGTAGAAGAAGATGTGGGAGGTCTTGAGTGGGGCTTAATGCTTGTTCTATATTGCACCATGGGATGTCTGCACCATATATAAACCATTTTCTAAGCTGAGTGAGCAAGGATGCACGGTGGTAGTCTAGCATAATCGGAAATCCCATTCCTCCCGCTGTCCTATGTTTGGCTAGTATGACTTTGGAGCATCTCGTTTTTTTTTTTGATTTCCAAATATAACTTACCAGTAGAGAGTCTAGCGCTTAAGAGTATGTACCATATATCCCCAGTGTATCCTGTCAAACGCCTTCTCTGCATCCAAAGAGAGGAGCAGAGAAGGCGTCCGACAGGAACCTGCATGTTGAAGGATATCAATAACTCTACGAGTAGCATCTGATGGCTTCCTGCCAGGTGTGAAACCTGATTGATCTGGGTTAATCAGTGAGGGTATGATTTGAACTAGTCTTTGGGCAATTATTTTAGCCTATAGTTTAATATCCGTATTTAAAAAGTGATATCGGGCGATAGTTTGAAGGCTCATCAGGGCTTTTCCCAGGTTTGGGTATGGTAACAACATATGCCTTGAGCATCTCAGGGGAAAATGAAGAATTTAGTGTTGCTTGAGCAAATATGTCCTGTAAAGCAGAGGATAAGATGGGGACAAATGCCTTATAATCATTTGGAAGCCCATCTGGACCTGGAGATCCTCTATCTTTGTTTGATTGCTTTTTTCTTTTTCTTTTTATTGCTTAATGCCATTACAGGTATTGTGCTTGCATGGTATAGAAATTTTTTTTGTAGCAAACCCACCCCTCTCTACGGGTATTCTGGCTTTTATAGGCTTTTATAGGTCCATAAGGCTGGATTCACACCTATGCATTTTTAGTGCTTTTTGCATTTTGCAGATTTGCACTACAGAATGTGTTCCATAGGAAACCATGTTAAATGGACTGTAGTACAAATCTGCAAAATGCAAAAAGCACTAAAACTGCATAGGTGTGAATCCAGCCTTATGGACCATTCTTTGGCTTGCGTGTACAACATGATCTTTGGGAATTACCTTTATACTGGATCTGACCCTCATGCCCCCCCCCCCCCCGGTTTTGGAGATAGGGGGAACATGCAATATCATGTTTTGTAGTGGGACATGTTTTCAGTATTTGTCTTGAGGGGATGGAGTGTGGAGCCACACATCTGCAAAAATATCTATTCTATTTTGTCTGTGTCAATATAGCCTTTATGTATTATTATGTATTCATTTTTGTTTTTCTTTCTAGTCATATACATCTAGAGTGGGAGAAAGTACTCTGCGTTCCTTTTCCTGAAGAAGCCACATAGGCGAAACGTTTTGGAAAAAATGGGAAGAGTGTTTTATGTATTTGAGTGCTGTAATCCCTGTCTTTCCGTAATAGGTTGTATGCATATGAAATGTATATCTATGGGCTTCCGCGCTCTATGAAAAAATGGGGAAAAGGTGGATGACAAAAAGAAGCAGCAATCACTGTATGAGTTGACTCTCAATGTATAGACTAGAAATAAAGTGGGGGTGTGTGCGCTTAACTTTTAAAACCAAAAATATGAAAGAGGAAAAAGAACACCCTAAATATCAACCAGGTGTAAATATACACAAAATTTGTGAACCAACACAAATAATTAAATATAAATGAAAAGGTGACTTAGTGCATAATTAAAATGAATTTTTGCTGCATGCAAGAAAAACGCATAAATCTGTGTAAAATTGACATAAATAATTCAAATAAAAATCAAATGGCATAAATAATTCAAATAAAAATCAAATAGCAGCAAATGAGTGAATTATATAAAAAAATAGCAGCAAATGGTGAAATATAATGTGATATAAACCATATAGGTGGATCACAGTGACATCAGTGCATCAAACTAAAGTGTCCCATATAGGATGCAAACATGCAACTCAATTTTTTTTTTTTTTTAAAGTGCAGTGTGCAAAGAGAGACGATCCTCTGGTGATGATCCGTGCCAGTGGTGCTAGCGCTAGGTAATTACCTCCCCGCTGCAAGATTAGCAGCGAAAAAAATCACACAGGGCAACCAGGTAACAGAGGATGATCCAGAGGATGGCTGTACTGCAGACTCTTGGAAATGACACAAGTGCCTCCAATTTCTCCGTTAATGGTAGATGATCAGCAGGCTCAAAGGGATAAACCAGAAAAACCCACCATGGTGTAATAATTTCAACACAAAGTTTTATTAAATAAAATATCTACTCACAGGGAAAATGTAAACAATACACAGCAGACCGCCGAGCGTCTTGCCCGGATGTAAACGTCACTTCCGGTTCCTACGCGTTACGTCATCAATAAGACTTCAACTGGGATGGTTCGGTGGTGACAGGAAGTGGCTTTTAAGAGTACTGGGCGGATCCGTACCGCCCTCTATTTGCATAACATCGCTGCATGTAAAGGCTGTTACACGTGGGGGCAGACCAATCAAAACGAGCGGGTGTGTCACACACTTGGTGCTTCTCCCACCGCAATCGCAGCCTATAGTGTAGTATAATGATCAGGCGCATATAAAAGGAATGAGGGACAAATAAAAACACCAAATGAAAACGGACAAAAAATATATATATAAAGCCCATTAGATGAACACCAGCCCGAGCCTATATATATAAGGGGAATGTGGAGCCAATATAGATATAGAAAAAAACGAACGGAAAGATTACTATTAATATGGCAAATTAGGTAGTAATCAGATAAAGCATAGACTCCACTAGGAAATATCTCGCCAGTATTCCTATCAACAACTATGTGTGGAGCTAGTTTTTAAATTATACTATTCAGGCGGTGGCCATTTTCTTGGAGCCTGTTTCAGAGAAAGAAATAGACTGGTAATTGGGATTCACAAGGACTAGCCTAAAAACAACCATTAATATGGCGGTAAAAAACAGTCTTTTACAAAAACTGGTAATTAATATTGGCAATCAAAAATATATAAAATATTAAAAATAATGACCATAAAACAGAGATCTAGCTTAATAATAAAGCTATGGGGTGGGACTATCATTTGTATATATAAAAATTTTTGTATGGTTAAAAACCGCATAAAAATATATATATATATAGTTTGTATATCCATAAGTCACCTAAACGCACATAAAAGCCCGTGCTTTAGCCAAAAAGGCTTAGGGTGACTTGGAAAACTAAAATAAAATGAGAACGGTTGTATTAAAATATTAAAATATTTTAAACCAGAAGTTTTTGGGGCGGAATGCAGAAATGACGTATACATTACAAAGATCAACCAATAAAAACATCACGTTGCACTTAATACTATATAAATAGTCGAATAAACTACCAAGGTGAGAAATATTCAATAAAGCCTAGCATGGTCAGTTCAAAAAAAAAGAAGGACCGGGCCACCGCCTGTAAAAGAGCTACAAGAAGGCGCGGTGGCCCGGCAGAAGAACCGAAGAGGGGGACAAGACCCCCGAAGTCGGGAGAAGAGGCCGGCGGCGGGGAGGAAGAAAGCCGGACTCCTCCGCTAGTAAAAGAGCTACACACAGATAGCGGAGGAGTCCGGCGAGAAGACCCCCGAAGACGGAAGACCCCCGGAGCTGTGCAATAAAATATTTTTTCCCTGTGTTGTGTTTTTTTTTATACTTTATTTCACAGGTGAATGGGTAGGGGTACATTGTACCCCATACTCATTCACATAGGGTGGGGGGCCGGTATCCGGGGGCCCCCTTCTTAAAGAGGGCTCCCGGATTCCGATAAGCCCCCCGCCCGCAGACCCCGACAACCAACGGCCAGGGTTGTCGGGAAGAGGCCCTTGTCCTCATCAACATGGGGACAAGGTGCTTTGGGGTGGGGGGGCCGCGCGGCCCCCCCTTCCCCAAGGCACCCCCCATGTTGAGGGCACGCGGCCTGGTACGGCTCAGGAGGGGGGGCGCGCTCGCTCGCCCCCCTTTCCTGGCCGGCCGGGTAGCGTGCTCGGACAAGGGTCTGGTGTGGACTTTGGGGGAACCCCCACGCCGATTTTTTTCGGCGTTGGGGTTCCCCTTTAAGCCCATTCCAGGCGGCGGAGCCCGCGACGTCTCCTTCGCGGGCCCCGCCTACCTGTACACGCGCTCGAAATGGGCGGATTTGCCTCCTCCTTACGTGGGCGAGTCCGTTCATTTCAAAAGTTGAGCCAACTGTTTGGCAAACAGTTCGCTGAAACAGTCCGCTCGTGTGTGGGCAAGTCCGCTCATGCAAATTTTGAGCGGACTGTTTGCCGAAACTGTTTGACGAACAAGGTTGGGCAAACAGTCCGCGCGTGTGTACGCGGCCTAATTAGTAAATCTCAGTCGCCCTCCTCTTCCTCTAGCCTTGTCAAGGCTAAGCAACAGCATATACACTGAAAAGACATAGAGGAGGAGGAGATAGACACATCCCTCAATGACACCAGGGAACTCCAGGACTTCATCTTAGAATTCCCCACTAAAAACCAGCCTGTGATAGATACAACACTGAAAGATATGTTAGTATCGCTACACAGTACTATACATGTGGACATTCTATCCCTTACAAACATTTTAAGGCAGAAATAAAGGCTGTTGATACCAGGGTTTCTCATATAAAACACAAGATGGGAGAATTTTCTGGAACCATCATTGAAGTAATTAATGCCCACAATGAGAGGCAAGAGGACATACAACAAAAATGAGGGCTGAAATGGCCGACCTCAAAGATCGTTTGAGAAGAAACAACATTAAAATCTGTGGGATACCTGAGTCAGTCAAACCACCTGAATTACAAGCCTACTTCCAGAACATCCTTCAGGAAACACTACTTGATGCTTCCTTGACAGATTTGTTTATAGATAGGATCTATAGGCTACCAAAACCAAAACACTTGCCAGATCATTTAGTGAGAGATACGATCGCTCGGATCCATTTTTTTCAAACCAAGGAAAGATTTCTCCAGCTCACAAGAAACCCTGACAACACACCAACTCAAGGCCTTTCCTTCTATACAGATTTATCAGCTTACACAATGCAAAGACGGAGAAATATGGCCACTATCACCAAACTTCTGAGAAACCACCAAACCCCCTAAAGGTGGGCATATCCAGCGAAACTTCTTATCACAAAAGAGGGAAAAGCCTTTTATATCAACTCAGTGGAAGAAGGAATACAGCTTCTGAGAGAGTGGAACATCCTGGAAACAGATGAAGATCATCCATCAACAATCACCTACCTGACCACCTGAAAAAAAGGCTCAGGTACACAGCATCACTACTACATGACTTCAGCTCCGGTGGACCCGTGGTCCAATGCCTAGTTCTTTTTTTTGTGTCCCCTTGAAAGTTACGGGAGAAGATCCCTACAGATTCGGTTGAATCGTTTACTTTTTTACAAAAATTTTTTTTCACATCAGAGTTTAGGAATTTTGTTTCAATCTCTGGTGCATTATACTTTTGAATTCTACATTATAATACTCTGGACTCTGGCTCACTATCAGCGCAACTTAACCACTTAAGGACCGCCGTATTGCCAATGTACGTCATTACAATGGCACCGGCAGGCACAAGCACGTACATGTACGTGCCTGCCTTCCAGCGGGTGGGGGGTCCGATCGGACCCCCTCCCGCTGGATACGGCGGTCCGTTTCACTGCAGGAGCGATCCGGGATGAGGGGATAACCGTTGGTTTCTGGCCATCCCCTCTCGATCGCTCCTGGCCAATGAGAAGCTTCCTCCCACTGTGTATTGTATACACAGGCAGGGAGGAAGTGATGTCATTCTCCTCGGGGCTGTCTTTTAGACCGGACTACGAGGAGAAGACTAAAAGTAAGTGCACCAAACACTACACTAACACATAGGTACACATAGGTACACAAACCCCCCCGATCACCCCCCCGATCGCCCCCCGATTCCCCCCGCCCCCCCCAGTCACAGTGTCACTGATTGCAGTGATCATTTATTTACTGATCACTGCATTCAGTGTCAGTTGTAAAAGTAAAAACTGTCAGGGCAGTTAGTGTTAGGTCCAGGGTAGCCCCCTACCACCCCCCAATAAAGGTTTAAACCCCTGATTGCCCCTAGAGTTAACCCTTTCCCCCCCTTTTGCCAGTGTCACTAAGTGATCATTTTTCTGATTGCTGCATTAGTGTCGCTAGTGTCGCTAGGTAGCTAGTTATTTTTTTAGGTTCACCGCCAGGTTTTTATAGCGCTAGGTACCCCGATATACTACCCAATAATGGTTTTAACCCCCTGATTGCCCCTAGTTAACCCTTTCACCCCCTTTTAATTTCAATAAATGTTTATTGAGAAATAAGTATGCAGAATACAAGTTAAAGAAGTAATCATGACAATAAGTCGTTAACAGTATATGATGCGATGTTGGTACAATCATTATGGAAACATAACAAAAGGGGTACAAACTAGTGAAGAAAAGGTAGGTCAGTTGCAGTACAAAGTCTGAAAGATAAGGGGGTCAGTCCCTCGTTCCAGGCACCCCAAATGGGAGCACACTGTACCCAAGAGCGAGGAGCCGCTCCCTCGGCCAAGGTTTCGATGTTAATGAACTTTTGCAATGCATACATGCTATGCGATCGCTGCTTTGACAAGCTGTTCCAATGAAAAGTACAAAACAGAATCGACCATGGAATAACCAGAACAGTAATGTTAACATAGGAAACAAATAGAGGTATCCTGTTGGCAGTAATCAGTAGTAGTTTATCGGTTACATAATGGGGGAGAGAGGGCAAGACAAAACAAAAAAAAGAAAAAAAAAAGGGGGGGAGGGAGTGTACAGGTAGATGAGTATCTGAGCAAAACGTGTCTCTCAGAGATTATCAAGAGTTGTTAGTGAAATATAGGCTTGGTCCTGTCATACCATTCTAGCCAAGCCTCCCATCTGTGTGTCAGTTTAGATAAGGAACCTTCTGCCGAGGCGTACATGCGTTCATACATGCCGTGTAGATGTGTTATTCTTATGACTTCTGTATGGAATAAATGGTCAGGGGATTTCCAGTTACGTACAATAACCAATCTTGCTGCTAGGCATATATGGGTGATTATGCTTTGAAGATTGTGTGGGTATTTATCAATTCCAATGTTAAGGAGTGCTAGTTCTAGAGTTGGGAGGGAGGCGATATGTGTGATATCTGATATGAGGTGAAAGGTGTTTGTCCAGAATTGAGTCAATTTAGGGCATTCCCAAAGAGTGTGGTATAGGGTACCTGGAAGGCCGCAGAGTCTCCAGCAGTTAGGATCAGTGGTAGGACTAAATCTGTGTATTTGTGTAGGGGTAAGGTACCACCGAAGGTTACATTTGAGGGAGAGATCCCAAAGGTTAGCTGACTTAGTCGCCACGAAAGTGGCGTGTATTGCGTTGTGCCATTGCTGTGTAGAGTACGTGGTTTTTAGATCCCTTTCCCAGGTTAGCATAGGGGGCAATTTCTCAAAGCTATTTTTATCATCCAGAAGAGCGTAAAAGAGAGAGATACCCTTGGTCAATGTGGAGTTTTTGGATAGGTAGTGCCAAACCGCTGTCGGTATGGTACGTCGGAGGAAGGGAGTATTTAGGAGACAGTGCGATATCTGGACGTATTTAAAGTAATCTGTGAAGGGCAATGAGAATTTTTCCTGTAAGGAGGTGAAGGGGAGTATAAATCCGTTGTCAGTGTCATATAAGTCTGAGATGTGGGATATACCTTTGTTTTTCCAAGAGGAAGTCTGTAAGTCTGCTATTAGTAAGTGTAGCGTTTCTATGGGGAGAGGAATTTCGCAGGTAGGAGCTGTGGTGGGTAGGTGGTCGAATAGATAATTAAACGCTGCCAATGATGCTTTAACGGTTGGGGATAGATGGTGATCATTTTTCCTAATTTTTGGTGCGGATAAAAGCCAATTCAGTAAGTCCTTGCCTAAGACTTGGGAAGCTTCCATATTGCTCCAGTGATTATTTGGATCAGTGATAAACCAAGCTTTGAGTTGAGCTAGAATTGCCGCGTAATAGTAGTGTTTGATATCTATGTAACCCATGCCACCTATTTTTCTGTGCTTCGTAAGAAGATGTCGTGCTATTCGAGACATTTTATCTTGCCAAACAAATTTATGGAGTATGGACTGAATTTGCGTAAAAAAGGAGGATGGTAGAGGTATGGGTAGAGCTCTGAATAAATAGAGTAGCTGGGGGAGTTTGAGCATCTTAAATGCTGCAAGTCTGCCTGATGCGGAGAGTGTGAGTTTAGAGATGTTGGCTAAGTCTGCGGGAAGTTTAGCTAAAAATGGAACGAAATTTGCTTTGTATAAGGCAGCAGGAGTGGATGTAAGATTAGTACCCAGGTAAGTGAGGGAATTCGGAGACCATGCATATTGATATCTGTTGCGTAAGTGTTGTTGGTTTGATTGAGGCAAAGCTAGAGGTAATATGAAAGATTTGGTCACGTTTACCTTATAATAGGATACACAGCTGAATTCATCTAATAAACTTTGCACAGAAGCCAGGGAAGAGGAAGGATTAGTCAACGTGAAGATCACGTCATCAGCAAAGAGGCTGATTTTGTGTTCTTTATCGCCAATAGAAACACCTGATATAAGTGTGTGGGATCTCACTTTAGCCGCAAGGGGTTCAATTAACAAATCAAAGATTAGTGGTGAAAGGGGGCAACCTTGACGCGTGCCATTGGTTATATCAAACTCAGTGGATAACATGGATGAGCAGTAGACTTGTGCTGATGGGGTAGAGTATAAGGCCAAAATTGCCATCAATATATGACCTTGGAAGCCGAATTTTTCCAAAGCTTGTTTTAGATACTGCCAGTGGACCCGATCGAATGCCTTCTCCGCATCCAAAGATAGAAGCAGAGAAGGCATCCGATGGGCCACCGTGTGGTGAATTATGTTGACCATTCGTCGGGTTGCGTCAGACATCTGGCGACCTTTAATAAATCCTGACTGGTCAGGGTGTATCAATTGCGGCATTATATCAGACAATCTATTAGCTATTACTTTAGCAAAGAGTTTTACATCATGGTTTAGTAGGGAGATAGGGCGGAAGTTTTGTGTTGAGGTGGGCTCCTTCCCTGGCTTTCGGAATTGTTATGATTAAAGCTTTCAGCATTTCATGTGGAAAAGAGGCCGAGGAGGCAGCCGAATTAAACACTGGAGTAATGTGTTTGGTGAGTATATGGTGAAATTGTTTAAAGTATTCTCCCAAAAAGCCGTCAGGCCCAGGTGCTTTGTTGTTGGGTAAGGATTGGATGGCATGGGTAATTTCTACCATCATGAAGGGTGCGTTTAATTCGTCTAATTGAAGGGGAGATAGGCTGGGCAGACAAATAAAGTCTAAAAATGCTTTTATTTGTAAGGACGTTGGTTGGGGTTGATCTTGGTTATCTTTCAAGTTATAAAGAGCACTATAGTAGGTGCTAAAGGCGTTGGCAATGGCTTGCGGATCAGTCAGTTTGACATTAGTATGTGGGTGATGAACGAAGGGAATATGGGATTTAGTGGAGTATCCCTTAATCTGATGGGAGAGCAGTTTACCTGGTTTGTTGCTTTCAGCATAAAATCTCATTTTTAAACGTTTTTGGAATTTATCATGGGTTTCTATCAATAAAGCTCTTAATTCTAATCTGAGGGCAATAAGTTTTGATTTAAGTGCTTGTGTAGGAGTTTGCTTATTAAGGAGATCAGTAGATTGGATGTCTGTCAATAGGGTGTTCATTCGCTGCCTCCTTTGCCTCTTGTCTCTAGCCCCCAATTGAATAAAAAGACCGCGCATATACGCTTTATGCGCAGACCATAGAACATGAGGGTCAGTCACTGAGCCCGTATTTTGTTCAAAGAACGACACTAGATTGTCCTGTAGAACTTGTGCATATTGTGGGGATTGCAGTATCCTGGTGTTCAATCTCCATAAGTAGGTCGGAGTGCATTTAGTGGTATCCTCAATGGTTAAGCTTACAGGGGAGTGATCAGACCAGGAGGTCAGATGTATATTAGAAGCAGGGATTTTATGCAGAGTCCACTGGTCCGTGAGAAAAAGGTCAATACGTGAATAAGAGTTGTGACAAGGAGAAAAAAATTTGAAATCTTTTTCATCTGTGTGGGTACACCTCCATACATCATAGAGTTCCAGCTCATGTAGAAGCGAGTTTAATTCTGGACGTCTCCTTGTGGTGTGAGATGATGCATCTAGGATTGGGTCAGGGGTGCAATTGAAATCGCCACACCATATGATGGCGCCATGCTGAATTGCTTTAACTTTTTTATGTAACTTTCGAAGGAAACGGAATTGATGGGTATTGGGGACATACACATTGACTATAGTATAAGGGGCATCATTAATATGACATTTCAGAATGATATACCGTCCTCCTGAATCTAGAAAACATTGGTCTTGGCGAAAAGCCAGAGAGTTGCAAATAGCTATGAGCACTCCCTTCTTTTTCTGATCCGCGTTAGCTGTGTAGATGTTAGTAAAGTTCCTATTGGCGCAGGAGGGAGGGTTGTTGGCTAGGAAGTGCGTCTCTTGTGCACACAGTATGTCGCATTTGGTTTGTTTAGCTAGAGCCCATAAAGAGGCTCTTTTAGCGGGATGGTTCAGACCCTTAGCGTTAATTGTAACAATTGTTATAGTCATGGTGTGAACTTGAGGGACAGCTGTTGTGAGTGAAAATACCTTCGCTTACTTATGTTATGTTATTGAGTTGTCTACGTCTGCTCCGGGTGTGCTGGGAGAGGTCGGCGAAAATTTGGAGATGATTATAGGGTTCAGGTAGCGTTGGCATAGCTCTCACTTTTTGCATAAATTGCTCTTTAATATGAAAAAAATGCACTCTGAGAATGACATCTCTGGGAGTAGCATCAGGCAAAAAGGCAGGTTTTGGTAATCTGTGAATACGGTCCACAAGCAGTTCCATATTTTTTGCTTCTGGAAGCACTGATTTGATTAGGCCTTTCGCAAAGGCAGGAAGGTCAGTATTTTGTACTGACTCTGGGACCTCTCGGATTTTAAAATTATTGCGTCGGGCTCTGTCCTCCAAATTTGCTAATTTGTCAGTTAACCATTTTGTTTCCTGGGCCTGTGCTTCTTGTGTGTCAATTATGTCGTTTATGGTGGCAGTCATGGCGTCCACATTTGTTTCTAAATGAGTGACCCTTTTATCCATTACTTTCATGTTATTGCCAAAGCCCTGCATGACTGACAGTATGTCTGACTGCAATGAGCTGCGGAGGGACATGAGCATTTCCTTGAGGGTAGTGTCCATAACAGCCTGGCCTATAGTGGGAAAGGAAGCAATGGCATCCGTTTGAGGGCTCTGTGTGGGTAAGCCATAGGGCATCCCTGCAGTGTTGTCTCCCTCCTGGCTTGTCTCTGAGGCATCCATCCTCATTTTACTTTTAGCAGGGCTGTGGGAGGTTGGAGTCCCGGGCGGAGAGTGTAAAGGGTTCCCTGAGGCACAGGGACTTACCAGTGCGGCAGCTGTAGCGGAGCGGTCATCTCTTTTGTGAGGATGGCTGATATGCTCTGCTGGCGTGTCTCTCTCGTCCGCCGCGGCGCCATCTTGGCTGCGCCTCACGGACGGCTGGTACATGAAGGCCGTCAGCTTGCGGGGTAGCCTGGTCTCCTTACGTTTCAGCGACATGCTCCCGAGGTGCTGCGGGTGTTAGCGCTGCTTATTGAGGGTCCTGTGAAGGCTGGGGTACGCTGATAGTAGCTGTATGTCGCCGTGGATGTGGAGAGCTGTAAGCTCAAGCGGCCATTCCAGTCACGTGCCGGCCATGCCCCCCTTTCACCCCCTTTTGCCAGTGTCACTAAGCGATCATTTTTCTGATCGCTGCATTAGTGTCGCTAGTGTCGCTAGGTAGCTAGTTATTTTTTTAGGTTCACCAACAGGTTTTTATAGTGCTAGGTACCCCGATATACTACCCAATAATGGTTTTAACCCCCTGATTGCCAGTGTCACTAAGCGATAATTTTTCTGATCGCTGCATTAGTGTCGCTAGTGTCGCTGGGTAGCTAGTTTTTTTTTAGGTTCACCGTCAGGTTTTTATAGCGCTAGGTACCCCGATATACTACCCAATAATGGTTTTAACCCCCTGATTGCCCCTAGTTAACCCTTTCACCCCCTTTTGCCAGTGTCACTAAGCGATCGTTTTTCTGATCGCTGCATTAGTGTCACTAGTGCCGCTAGGTAGCTAGTTATTTTTTTAGGTTCACCGGCAGGTTTTTATAGCGCTAGGTACCCCCATATACTACCCAATAATGGTTTTAACCCCCTGATTGCCCCTAGTTAACCCTTTCACCAGCGATCACAGTATAAGTGTCACTGGTGATGCTGGTTAGCCAGTTAGTTATTTAGGTTCCCCGTCAGGTTTTTATATAGTGCCAGGGACCCCCATATACTACCTAATAAAAATTTGAACCCCCTGATTGCCCCTAGTTAACCCTTTCACCAGTGATCACCGTATAAGTGTTACGGGTGACTCTGGTTAGTTTGCTTTTTATAGCATCAGGGCACCCACCATTTATTACCCAATAAAGGTTTAACCCCCTGATCACCCAGCGGGTGATATCAATTAGGTTTTAGGGTCAGGGTCTGCGTCGCCCCAGGCAGCGCTAGGTTAGTGCCAGTACCGCTAACACCCACGCGCAAAGCATACACCTCCCGTAGTGGTATAGAATCTGAACAGATCAATATCTGATCTGATCAGATCTATACTAGCATCCCCAGCAGTTTAGGGTTCCAAAAAACGCATTGTTAGCGGGATCAGCCCAGATACCTGCTGTCACCTGCGTTTTGCCCCTCTGCCCAGCCCACCCAAGTGCAGTATCGATCGATCACTGTCACTTACAAAATACTAAACACATAACTGCAGCGATCGCAGAGTCAGGCCTGATCCCTGCGATCGCTAACAGTTTTTTTGGTAGCATTTTATATTTAAATCCGGAAGGCAGTACTTGGTTTTCGGGGTCCCGTACGTGGCTAGGCTCCCAAAAAGTCCCCCACATGTGGTATCCCCGTACTCGGGAGAAGCAGCAGAATTTATTTTGGGGTGTAATTTGACTTATGCCCATAGCATGAGTGAGCAATATATCATTTAGTGACAACTTTGTGCAAAAAAAAAAAATTTTAAAATTCCTGCAACTTGTGGCAAAATATAAAATATTTCATGGACTCAACATGCCTCTCAGTAAATAGCTTGGGGTGTCTACTTTCCAAAATGGGGTCATTTAGGGGGGTTTGTGCTATTTTGGCATTTTATGGCCTTCGAAACTGTGATAGGTAGTGAGGAGTGAAATCAAAAATTTGCACCCTTAGAAACCCTGAAGGCAGTGATTGGTTTTCGGGGTGCCGTACGCAGCTAGACTCCCAAAAAGTCCCACATATGTGGTATCCCCATACTCAGGAGAAGCAGCAGAATATATTTTTGGGTGCAATTCCACATATAACTATGGCATGTGTGAGCAATATATCATTTAGTGACAACTTTTTGTAAACTTTTTCTTTTTGTGTCAATATTCAATCACTTGGGACAAAAAAAAAAAATCAATGGGCTCAACATGCCTCTCCACAACTTCCTTGGGGTGTCTACTTTCCAAAATGGGGTCATTTGGGGGGGGGGGGGGTTGTACTGCCCTGCCATTTTAGCACCTCAAGAAATGAGATAGGCAGTCGTAAATTAAAAGCTGTGTAAATTCCAGAAAATGTAGTTTGTAGATGCTATAACTTTTGCGCAAACCAATAAATATACGCTTATTGACATTTTTTTTACTAAAGACATGTGGCTGAATAAATTTTGCCCTAAATGTATGACTAAAATTGAGTTTATTCGATTTTTCTTATAACAAAAAGTAGAAAATATAATTTCTTCTCAAAACTTTCGGTCTTTTTCCATTTATATCGCAAAAAATAAAAATCGCAGAGGCAATCAAATACCATCAAAAGAAAGTGGGAAGAAAAGGATGCAAATTTTGTTTGGGTACAACATTGCATGACCGCGCAATTACCAGTTAAAGCGGTGCAGTGCGAAATTGTAAAAAGACCTCTGGTCCTTAGGCTGTTAATTGGTCCGGGGCTGAAGTGGTTAAAGACTCTTTTGTGAGAGACTACACTATTTGAAGATCTACTCTATCCAGTGACTCCTACCAGACAGATGATAACATGGGGTTTAAAATCTCTTCTAGGGATGAGCTTCGTGTTCGAGTCGAACATACGTTCGACTCGAACATCAGCTGTTCGCCCGTTCGGCGAATTCCGAACGTTATGGGCCGTTCGCGGCAAATTCGTGTGGCGCTCACGGCCCACAATGCACTGCGCCATCGCAGTGCATTGCTGACTCATGATTGGCCAAGCATGCACTGTGACCCCGCATGCTTGGCCAATCACAGCGCCGGCAGCGAGGAGAGCCATGATTGGCCACAGGCAGGATGCCTGTGGCCAATCATAGCTCAGGCTGTGTAGTACACGCCCCACACTATATAAGGCCGCCAGCGTGGTGACCTTGTGTAGTGAGTTGGAATCTGTAGGAGTTAGTGGGTGTTCTGTGTACCTTCAACACAGTATACACCGATCGTTATCACCCAATTTTTCGTTCTTGCTCTTCTGTAGTGGTTGTTGTCTGCGTGCCCTGACCGCAGTATACACCGCTATATCCACCTTTATAGCTAGCTATATTTCTCTTTTTTAATAGAGCTTGCAGTCAGTTGTAGGAGATTGTGCGTGCTGTCTGTGTGCCCTGAACCCAGTATACACCGCTATATCCACCTATATAGCTAACTATCTTGCTCTTTTTAAATAGAGCTTGCAGTCAGTTGTAGGAGATTGTGCGTGCTGTCTGCGTGCTCTGAACCCAGTATACACCGCTATATCCATCTATATAGCTAGCTATCTTGCTCATTTTAAATAGAGCTTGCAGTTAGTTGTAGGAGATTGTGCATGCTGTCTGCGTGCTCTGAACCCAGTATACACCGCTATATCCATCTATATAGCTAGCTATCTTGCTAGTTTTAAATAGAGCTTGCAGTCAATTGTAGGAGATTGTGCGTGCTGTCTGCGTACTCTGAACCCAGTATACACTGCTATATCCACCTATATAGCTAGCTATCTTGCTCGTTTTAAATAGAGCTTGCAGTCAGTTGTAGGAGATTGTGTGTGCTGTCTGTGTGCTCTGAATTACAAACAGATTCTACTTAACACAACAAACCGACACAGTCCCTGTCTTGTTTGCACCGCCTGTATACTGCTGTTCTGAGTATATAGGGCCTGGGGGCCACAGGTATTTCTTTTTTTTAATATGGGTATGGGGTTCCCCTTAATATCCGTACAAGACCCAAAGGGGCTGGTAATGGGCAGGGAGGGCTACCCATGCCATTTTTCTCAATGATTTTCAACCATATTGCAGGAACCAGATATAACATTAAAACCGCAAGCAGTTTTAAATGACGTTATTTCCGTTAAATGTCATTTTGTGCAGGGACTGTTCTAAACACGGGAAACACGTGGCACTTCACAGGCATACTATAGACACCCCCCAGACACGATATTTAAAGGAATATTTCACTTTTTTTTCCACTTTAATCGTCATTAAAATCAGTGCTCCCGCCAAAGGTCCGTTTTTAAAACTTATTTTTGCATTGACCCATGTCCCCTGGGGCAGGAGCCAGGTCCCCAAACCCTTTTTAGGACAGTATCTTGCATATTAGCAGTTAAAATTAGCACTTTTAATTTCGAACGTTCGAGTCCCATAGACTTCAATGGGGTTCTAACTTTCATACGAATTTGGGGTCTGTTCAAAAGTTCTGGTGTGAACCGAACCGGGGGGTGTTCAGCTCATCCCTAATCTCTTCATTCAACGTTAGTGGGCTGAATAGCCCACAGAAAAGAAGCATGTTATGGAAGGAAGCGAGATTTTTGCAGAGCGATCTTTTATGCCTTCAGGAAACTCACTTTTCTTCCAGAAAACCCCCAAAATTGCACAACCAACGCTTCCCAACTACATTCTACTCCAATGTTCCTAAGAAGAAAAGAGGGGTGGCGATTCTCAAAGACACAGTATCGTTTAAACATTCATACTGCAATTGACAAAATGGGTCGATATATCATACTCATGTGCGAGGTAAATAACACAATCTACACCATAGTAAAGGTGTACCTACTAAATGTGAAAAAAAATCCTTTTTTAAATAAAGTTTGGAAATTGGTACATGATGTGCACAAGGGTCATACCATGCTATGTGGCGATTTCAACCCCATACCCAACAATTTCTAAGGCCGCGTACACACGGGCGGACTGTCTGTCCAACATTTCAGCGGACAGTCCGCTCGTGTGTGGGCTTCAGCGGACTTTTTCAGCGGACTGTCTGGCGGACTAAGTATTTCGGAATTTCCGTAATATTGTCCGTCCAACTTTGGTTTCAGCGGACAGTCCGCTCGTGAGTAGGCAAGTTGGACGGACTAAGTATGGCGCATGCTCAGAAAGGATTTACACGGCCGAAGGTTGCATTGCAGTGTATTGGACGTCGTATTTCTAGTCCCGTCGTACGTGCTGTACACGTCATCGCGCAAGCTTTCAACGGACTGTCTGTTCATCGTGTGTGGTCAAGTCCGTTCATTCAAAAGTAGGACGGACTGTCTGTCGGATTGTCTGACGGACTTAGTTGGCCAGACAGTCCGCCCGTGTGTACGTGGCTTTAGACGTCTCGGCTGGGACACAAAATCTACGCGGTAGAGCTACCCTCTCGCGCTTCATGTCTGCAGAAAACATGTATGATGTGTGGCGATGTCAACACTCGACTGAGCGGGATTACTCCTACTTCGAGTGTGCATCACACATACTCGAGAATTGATCTCTTTTTAGTAGACAAATTTCTCCTGCAAAATGTTAGTATGTCTACCATACATAACATCTCGTGGTCAGACCACACTCCTGTCTCCATGGAGGTGGAGGGGCCCGCACAGAAACAAGGGTGAATAGATGGAAGAACAACATTTTTCTATTTGAACACCCAGACCAACTTTTTTATGACTAACACCCCATCGGTGGCGGCTGCCTTCACCACATGGAACTGCCATAAAATGTACATGAGAGGAATCTCCATGAAATTAAGCAGTATAACTAAGAAGCAGCTGAACTAGCAGTTAAGTGATCTACTTTCTCAAATAGAAAAATTGGAAGTGGCAAATAAGAAAGTACCTGACCCTAAAGCTAGCTCACAATTGGATAAAATTAGACATGAGCTCAGATTGCTTCTCATTTCTCAACACAATCACACTACATGTAAATGGAAAGCACACTTCTATTGTCAAGGCAATAAAGAAGGTAAGCTTTTAGCTAACCAGGTAAAAGAGAAAACTGTTAAAGAAAAAATACCATTCATTTTCCATCCAACTACAGGAACTAAACTCTTTAGCCCGAAAGAAATTGCTAAAGCAATTAGAGACTATTATAATAACCTCTACAATTTAAAAGAGAACACGTCTACACCACAACCCTCACACGAGATGATCCAGGATTTCCTGGATTCACTCTCCATGCCCAAACTAGAAAAGGACCAACTAATATCCCTCAACAAACCAATATCTACAGAAGAACTCCAAAAAACAATAATGTCTCTTCCTAACAAATCCCCAGGTCCAGATGGATTCTCATATGAATACTATTGCACGTTCTGCCCTATTCTGAGCCCACATCTATTAAAAGTATATGAGAATGCTGCTTCCAAAGCTTCATTCCCTCCAGAAATGCTAATGGCCACAATTGTAACTTTACCCAAACCTGGTAAGACACCTGACACTCCACAGAATTTCAGGCCCATATCATTATTAAATGTTGATTTGAAGATATATGCCAAGATTATAGTAAATAGATTGGCCCGGTTCCTGCCCACCCTGGTAAAACAGGACCAGGTTGGTTTTGTTCTGGGTCGTCAGGCACGGACGCCACATGCAGAATCATTAACCTTCTTCACAAAGTGGAATCAAATGGGGTCCCTTCTCTGCTTCTATCATTAGATGCGGAGAAGGCCTTAGATAGAATTTATTGGGGATATTTACAACATGTATTACGGTATGTAAATTTGGTCTAACAGGTACAATTAGCTCAGCTATCTTAGCACTATACATTAGTCCCTCTGCAATAGTCTTCACAGAAGGTATGTTTTCTGACAGCTTCACCATCACCAATGGGACAAGACAAGGGTGCCCATTATCCCCCTTGATATTTGCCATTAAAAAAAATAGATATCACCAAGACATATCCAGCATCTCCATCACACAACAAGTACACTCCATTTCTTTATTTACAGACAATGTGATCTTATCCCTTTTAGAACCAAAAACCTCTCTTCCAGCTGTACACGACATACTAAATCATTTCAACCAAATTTCATACTACAAAGTAAATGCAACCAAATCTAATATACTTGCCATAAATATAGATGGAAATCTCAAACAGACCCTGTCATCAAAATACCCATATCCATGGACTTAACAATCCATCCAAAATCTAGGCATACAATTGACTACCCCTAGTTCAAAATTATTTAAAGTGAATTTTTTACCTCTCATTTCCTCCATCTAGCCTGAACTAAACAGACTAAGGCCGCGTACACACGCGCGGACTGTTTGCCCAACCTTGTTCGTCAAACAGTTTGGGCAAACAGTCCGCTCAAAATTTGCATGAGCGGACTTGCCCACACACGAGCGGACTGTTTCAACGAACTGTTTGCCAAACAGTCCGCTCAACTTTTGAAATGAACGGACTCGCCCACGTAAGGCGGAGGCAAGTCCGCCCATTTCGAGCGCGTGTACAGGTAGGCGGGGCCCGCGAAGGAAACGTTGCGGGCTCCGCCGCCTGGAATGGGCTTAAAGGGGAACCCCAACGCCGAAAAAAATCGGCGTGGGGGTTCCCCCCAAGTCGACACCAGACCCTTGTCCGAGCACGCTACCCGGCCGGCCAGGAAAGGGGGGGCGAGCGAGCGCGCCCCCCCTCCTGAGCCGTACCAGGCCGCGTGCCCTCAACATGGGGGGTGCCTTGGGGAAGGGGGGGCCGCGCGGGCCCCCCCACCCCAAAGCACCTTGTCCCCATGTTGATGAGGACAAGGGCCTCTTCCCGACAACCCTGGCCGTTGGTTGTCGGGGTCTGCGGGCGGGGGGCTTATCGGAATCCGGGAGCCCCCTTTAAGAAGGGGGCCCCCGGATACCGGCCCCCCACCCTATGTGAATGAGTATGGGGTACAATGTACCCCTACCCATTCACCTGTGAAATAAAGTACAAAAAAAAACACAACACAGGGAAAAAGTATTTTATTGCACAGCTCCGGGGGTCTTCCGTCTTCGGGGGTCTTCTCGCCGGACTCCTCCGCTATGTGTGTGTAGCTCTTTTGCTAGCGGAGGAGTCCGGCTTTCTTCCTCCCCGCCGCCGGCCTCTTCTCCCGACTTCGGGGGTCTTGTCCCCCTCTTCGGTTCTTCTGCCGGGCCACCGCGCCTGGTCCGGTGGCCCGGTCTTCTGTCGCCGTCTTCCGTTCTTCTGTCGCCGCCTTCGGTTCTTCTGCCGGGCCACCGCGCCTTCTTGTAGCTCTTTTACAGGCGGTGGCCCGGTCTTCTGTCGCCGCTGTCGTCGTCGCCGCCGCCTTCCGTTCTTCTTCTTGTTCTTCTTCTTCTTCTCCTGGAGATGTTGACTCGACGATCTCTCCGGCCGGAATGCCAGGGACACGCTCCGCTGCCACTTATATAGTGACAATGGGGCGGTGTCACATGGTATATGTCACATGGGTTGGTCACATGGGTTGATGTCACATGGGGACTATGACATCGTAAGGGGGCGGGGTCACCATGTGACCAACCCATGTGACATATACCATGTGACACCGCCCCATTGTCACTATATAAGTGACCGCACAGCGCGGCTCTGGCATTCCGGCCGGAGAGATCGTCGAGTCAACATCTCCAGGAGAAGAACAAGAAGAAGAACAAGAACAAGAAGAAGAACAAGAACGGAAGGCGGCGGCGGCGACGACAGCGGCGACAGAAGACCGGGCCACCGCCTGTAAAAGAGCTACAAGAAGGCGCGGTGGCCCGGCAGAAGAACCGAAGGCGGCGACAGAAGAACGGAAGACGGCGACAGAAGACCGGGCCACCGGACCAGGCGCGGTGGCCCGGCAGAAGAACCGAAGAGGGGGACAAGACCCTTGAAGTCGGGAGAAGAGGCCGGCGGCGGGGAGGAAGAAAGCCGGACTCCTCCGCTAGCAAAAGAGCTACACACACATAGCGGAGGAGTCCGGCGAGAAGACCCCCGAAGACGGAAGACCCCCGGAGCTGTGCAATAAAATACTTTTTCCATGTGTTGTGTTTTTTTTTTGTACTTTATTTCACAGGTGAATGGGTAGGGGTACATTGTACCCCATACTCATTCACATAGGGTGGGGGGCCGGTATCCGGGGGCCCCCTTCTTAAAGGGGGCTCCCGGATTCCGATAAGCCCCCCGCCCGCAGACCCCGACAACCAACGGCCAGGGTTGTCGGGAAGAGGCCCTTGTCCTCTTCAACATGGGGACAAGGTGCTTTGGGGTGGGGGGGCCGCGCGGCCCCCCCTTCCCCAAGGCATCCCCCATGTTGAGGGCACGCGGCCTGGTACGGCTCAGGAGGGGGGGCGCGCTCGCTCGCCCCCCTTTCCTGGCCGGCCGGGTAGCGTGCTCGGACAAGGGTCTGGTGTGGACTTGGGGGGAACCCCCACGCCGATTTTTTTCGGCGTTGGGGTTCCCCTTTAAGCCCATTCCAGGCGGCGGAGCCCGCGACGTCTCCTTCGCGGGCCCCGCCTACCTGTACACGCGCTCGAAATGGGCGGACTTTCCGAGCGGGAACAGTCCGCTCATTTCGAAAGTACAGCGGACAGGCCCACACACGGGCGGACTGTTCGCTCAAACACAGTTTCAGCGGACAGTTTTTCGGAATTTCCGAAAGACTTTGTCCGTCCAACTGTCCGCTGAAACTGTCCGCTGAAAGCCCACACACGAGCGGACTGTCCGCCCAAACACTGTTCAGCGGACAAGGTTGGCCGAACAGTCCGCCCGTGTGTACGCGGCCTAAGTACCTTTTATCTGTCCTGGTCGGGAAGACTGGCTGCATCCAAAATGTTGATACTACCAAAAATTCTTTACTACTTTAGAGCCCTCCCAATCTCTATACCAGCATCATTTTTTTATTTTTTTAAATGTTACAATCTCAACTGCATAAGTTTGGGCAAATAAAAAACCGAGATGCTCCCAGTCTTCTCTTCTAAAACACAAAAAAGCTGGTGGAATGGGGCTTCTCATTCTACAAGACTATTTCACAGCCAGTTTATTAGATCAAACAAAGTTTTGGCTATGCTCGCAGTCCTCCAAGCATTGGGCATCCATAGAGGAAAGCTGGGTATCGCCTAACTCCTTAAGATCCACACTTCTAGTCAATTCATTCTCCTATACTCATTTTAAATCCACCAATCCTATTATACAACTAGTGATGGATACATGGAAAAAATTCTGCATTTCTAAGGAACATACCTCAGATCTGACCGAGATCGATACCCCCCTGTCTTCAATTAAAACCCACATAAGGGACCTTCTCTCGCTCTGCACAGAGCCCTCCCCAGCCTGGTGTCACATCCACGATCACCATTAGTGTCCACTCCTCTATCACAGAGCCCTGCAAAGAGCAAACCACGGCTGTCTGTTGACTCCTATCGAGGTAAGCCATAGTTGCAACTCTTCCTCTACAACAAGAGACTTAGCTGACACTTTTAACTTCTTCCTGGCAACCAACCAGCATGTATCAGAGTCTACATTAAAGGAAATGCTAGTGTCCCTGCAAGCTTCCTTACATGCTGACCTCATGGGATATGTGTCCTTCTTTAAATATGAGGTGCAGGAACTGGGAAGTAGAATGGATCATACTGAGCACAAGATGGGCACATTTGCAGCTTCCCATAACACTCTGATCGACGCACATAATGAGCAAGAGGATGAGATAGACAAGCTCAAAACCAAAATCGCATTTGGAAGACCGCTCGAGGCAGAAAAATGTGAAGCTTAGAGGCGTGCCCGAGTCTGTCTTAAATGCTCAACTAAACCAGTATGTCTGTGAAACAAAAAATGTAGCACTAAAAAAATAAAGACAATAACCTAAAAATTTTTTTTTAGGTATGTATAGAAAACCCGTGCTAAAGGGAAAAATCTCACACTTATTGTGAGATGAGTGTAAACAATATTGCGTGCAATATGCAATACCCAATACAGTATAAATGCAACTGTGAATAATAAGTATGTGATATAGTGAAAATGAGGCTGCATAATATAGATCCTGAAAGATAGACTATTATCAGCTCGTCAATCTGTAAAGGAGTCCTCTTATCGTATTAAACAAAAGTGGCCAATCTTCTCATGTAAACCATGGACCGAGGCGACAAAGGAACCATTGACAGCAATCTGTTTGTCTGCAGTGGTATTTGAGGACACAAACTTCTATAAATGTAAGGTGGATACTCTTACCGGAAATGTTGGACCCACGTGCCCTACGACAGTGGGTCTAAAGTGCTTGTAATCCCAAAGGATTGTATTCCAACTTTTGATGAAATAGATCCCGGCATGTAATCCTCATATAGACGTCCTCGGTCCCGGATAGAGGTAAGTATTCGCCAACCGATGTTCTCCACACTCAAGGGTGATGGTATTTCAGGAACCCAGTGTATCCAGACTCCAATTTCAAATAAGGGCTCATACAGATGGTATATAAAACAAGAAAAAGAAAAACGAATGCTCCGGATGGTGTAGGTCAAAAAAAACAAACGGTTGGTTTTATTAAAAAATATATATATATAATGGCGGGGCGGGATGTCTTGTCGAGCAGGTCTATGAGATCGATGGTGCGTCTAGTGTTGTCACCGGCTCGTCTACCCAGGACAAATCCTACCTGATCATTATGGACCAGGGCAGGAAATATTAAGGAAAGTCTATTAGCTAAAATTTTGGTGAAGATCTTATAATCGGAGTTAAGTAAAGCTATGGGTCTGTAATTGTCCGGTAGGGTAGGGGGTTTACCCGGCTTCGGGATAACTGTTATGTGCGCATGTAGGAACTGGGAATGGGGCACTATACCTTTCTGTAAAAAGGAAAAAAGATTTAGCAAATGGGGGCTCAGAGTCGGGAGGAAAGATTTATAATAAATATAAGGAAGTCCGTCTGGGCCCGGGGATTTATGGGACGGGAGTGCTTTTACTACCGCTGCCAATTCCTCTGGCGTGACGGCAGCGTTCAGGGTATCCACCTGGGAAGAGGACAACACTGGCAATTTCAAAGAGGTACAGAAGTCATTAAAGCTATCTTGAGAGAAAACATGATTGGGATCGGAAGTTAGGCAGTTATATAATTTTTTGTAAAAAGCACCAAAAACTTTAGACATTGTTAAGGGGCAGTAAGTCGGTGTGCCATCTGACTGAATAAGAAGATCAGGGTAGGAGTGAAATGGGCGGGGTTTGAGCTTATTCATCAACATCCTATGAGACTTGTTGGCGAACTCATAAAATTTCTGTTTTGCCCAGAGTAGGGCTTTAGAGCATTTATGCATATCTAAAGATTTTAACCTTTCGCGTAGGGAGGTCACTGTGCGGAGACGGGACACCGAAGGGGAGGACAAGAGCAGAGCCTCAGCTTTTTGCAATTGTGAAAGAATGTCTAGCCTCTGCGCAGCCGAGTCCCGCTTGAGGCGGGAGCCGGCTGAAATACATATTCCTCTGAAGAAGGCCTTGTGAGCCTCCCAAAGGGTGGACACGTCCCGCACAGATCCTACGTTAAGTTGAAAAAAGTCAGTTAAACTTTGGGACAAATGAGCCTCAGTGACCGGATCACGGAGAAGGAAATCATTAAGTCTCCAATGGCAGGTCCTGGGTGTAAAGGAGGAGAGGGTAAGGTCGAGCTGTACCGAGGCATGATCCGACCATGTCATGGGGTTCAACTCCGAGGCTACTGCCGACGTTAGTAGAGGTGCCGTTACAAAGATATAATCCAATCTAGAGTACATCTTATGTGGGGGGGAATAAAAAGAAAATTGCCGGTGCGTAGGGTGTTTAATCCTCCAAATGTCTAGAAGGTTATGGGACCTAATAAGTTTGCGAAACGCAGTGGATTGATGTTCAGTTTTAGAGGAGGGGTTACCTGAGAAAAGGGTTTGTCTGTCCCTCCTAGCGGACATAGTCATGTTAAAGTCCCCGCCGATGATCATGAACGGCTGGGCATATGAGCCCAGTGTATCCAAGACCTCAGAGAGGAATTGAACCTGACCCGAATTGGGGGCGTAAATATTAATTATAGTAAGAGAGCGGGACAAGTAGTCACAGTCCAGGAGAATATATCTACCCTGTGGGTCAAGGAATGAGGACTTTACCCGTAACGGACAGGTTTTTTTAATCAGTATCACGACCCCGGCTTTACCAGAGGGATCGGAGGCCATAAAAGAAACCGGAAAATGTTTGGCAGCAAATTTAAGAGAGCCCCCTGGGCGGAAGTGAGTCTCCTGGACTAGGACCACATCTGCGTTGGAGGACTTGAACTCCTTCAGAGTCAACCAACGCTTATGAATAGAGTTCAAGCCCTTAACATTGTAAGTAAGTACCCTCAAAGCCATTGTGCACCAAGTAGTTGGAGCTTAAAGTACCCATAATAAACATACAATAAACAAGTATACCTGTATATACCAAGGAAATACTGGGAGCTGTGGTGTATCCTAGGAATGAAAAGCGGGTGAAAACATATAATAACAACAATGCATCTAAAGAGTGAGAAAGAAGGCAACCAAAATGAGCAAAAAATGAAAAAAAGGCCAAAAAAAAGGCCTAAAAAATTTAAAAATAAGTAGTAGAAAAAAGGCCTGGGGGGTAAAGACCACCCAGGAGTCCGCAGCCGCGGAACAAAAGGAGGCACATCAGGGGTTCCAGCTCATCTAGAGGGACCCCGCCACCTTCCAGCAAAAGCTACAGGCAGTAAGAACAATATACTATAGTCCCAATCAACCAAAAATGGGGAAAAAAGAAAAATCACAACCCATAACTAAGGGTGCGAACACCCCCTGTCAAGGGGGAAAAACATGGTGAAATAGGGGCCGAGGCCGAGATCAACCAAACACAGCATTTGAGAGTTCTCTTCAAGGAGGCAGTCTGGGATGCAAGTTACGCTGGGGAGTAGAGAAGGACTTCTGCGATTTCTGGCGAGCTGGAGTCCAAATCTGTGTTGGGATGGACGTGGGTCTGGGCGTCGTTGGAAGCGGGACGGGGTCTTCATCTGGCAGCGGTGGTAAACGTAAATTGCGTATGAAAGCTTCACTTTCCTGAAGGTCCCTCATGGAGTATTGAGTCCCATCTTTAGTGGTCGAGAGACGAAAGGGGAAGCCCCAGCGATACGGGAACTGGTGATTCTGCAGATGGGCAGTTACAGGGCGAAAGCTGCGACGTTTAGCCAAGGTAATGGGGGATAAGTCACTGAAAATTTGTATCTTGGCCCCTTTAAATTCCAGACGAGACTTGTTACGGGCGGCCATGGTCAGAGCTTCTTTGCTGTCGTAGTAGTGGAAGCGTACAATGATGTCTCTAGGGTTGGTCCCGGCTGGGGGCTTTGGGGCTAAAGATCTGTGGGCCCTATCCAATCTCTAATCTATGTCTGGGATTTTAGGGGGCGACAACATTGAAGAGGCTGAGTAGGTATGGTTTAATCTCCCCCTCACTGACGGTCTCAGGGACTCCTCTGATGCGTACGTTTTGGCGGCGTTCCCTGTTCTCCAGGTCCTCCTGTTGGGACTGGAGCTGCGAGACGGATTGCTTCAAACCGGCGTTGTCTTCTTCCAAGACGTGTACATATTGCAGTAAATCGTCAAATTTGGTTTCCAGGACGTCAGTCCGTTCCCCAATCAGAGCAAGCTCCCCCCGCAATTCATGGGCGAGTTTACCCATTTCCTTAGAGACATTGCTGGTCAAGTCTTGCAGGAGAACTCGCAGTTTATCATCAAGTACTTCAACTGTAACAGGGGCGGACATTGTGTCTAAGTGGCCCCTTGACAAAAGGCTTGGGTTATCTTGTACGGACAGTTGGGAGGCCACTTGTGCATATGTGGAAGAACCTGGAGTTGGAACAGGGGAGGCCGGCCTGCTTAGGAAGCGATCTAGAGTCTGTGAGGGCCGCAGATCAGGAGACAGAGACTGAGGGAGGTGTTTCGGTCCGTATTTCACCATGAGGCGTTGGGACTAGGCATATATTCAGTTACACGTGGAGCTCCCCATGTGGAAGTAGCGACTGTGAGCGGTAGGGGAGCATTGGAAGGTGGCTAGGACTCGTAAGGAATGATCACATGTCTGTCAAGCAGGGGGACCCGGGGTGTGACCCCGAAATAGGATGTTGCAGGTTAGAGAGCAAGGGGGGGGAGGGAGTCCAAGAAACACTGCACCACTGGGTTACAGGGAGAGTCCAGGCACAAATCAGGGTGTAGATTGGAGAGGTGTGGGCCTCAGGAGAGTGGAAGGAGGAACTGGGTGCACCAAGATGGCCACTGGTGGGGCCTAGAGCTTGTGCAGGGCCTAGAGAGGCATTTGGACCGAGCGGCCAGGGCAGGGGGACAGGCTGTACTGAGATTGGGGACAATGTCCTCCCTGAAAGAATCTGCGAGACAGCTGCCAGAGGAGGCTTGCAGGTGTACCAAGATGGCCGCCGGGTCTCACCTCTCTGGATGTAGCGCTGGATCCTCTCCGGGCCTCCGACGGGCGATCATCAGCTCCCTGTTCCAGGCGGGGGAGTCCTGTGGGCCCAGCGGTGAGTGGTGCCTTGGGATCCGGCTCGGGATGCGTCACGAAAGCCGCCGTCCGGAGGTCTCGAGGTGCGGAGTAGGCCGCAAGATGGCGGTGGAGACCAGTCTGTCTCGCCGCCCGCGGCCCCGGGATCGATTTCGGCGTTGGAGCGGCCGAAAATAACGGCTCCGTCCGGAGCCTAGATGTTCCCCCGGATGGATGGAGGGTCCGGCGGGGCGAAAAAACGCCCGGTGGACGAGGATGGACAGAGATGCTGATAGGCCTCGGCGGAGCTCAGCACAGGCACGTCCGTCCACTTCAACTTCCGGTCACGCCCCCCCAATTACAATTTTTGATGCAATGCTTTGCAGCAGGGCTAATTCCTACACTAAAACTAGAGCATATGGGAGAGGTTGCAGTGTGGTGGCACCAGCACCAGTGCCTAAGGCACAATTTTTCTGCCCCTGTTTAACAGGGGCGTTTAATTACAATTTTTGATGCAATGCTTTGCAGCAGGGCTAATTCCTGCAATAAAACTAGAGTATATGGGAGAGGTTGCAGTGTGGTGGCACCAGCACCAGTGCCTAAGGCCCAATTTTTCTGCCCCTGTTTAACAGGGGCGTTTAATTACAATTTTTGACACCCCCCAGGCACCATATTTAAAGGAATATTTCACTTTTTTTTCCACTTTAATCGTCATTAAAATCAGTGCTCCCGCCAAAACGGCCATTTTTAAAAACATTTTAGGCATTGACCCATGTCCCCTGGGGCAGGGGGGTGTTCGGCTCATCCCTAATATCAAACATAAATAATATAGGCACTTACACTTGTAACATCTATCAACTGTGTCCCCATCTCTAAGATGTATTTGAAAGTACACTTCTGGGGTGACTCAATTATATATTGTGGAGGGCAAAGATGTTGAACAAATATAAACCTATGATGATGAGAGGGGACATGAATAAATATAGCGTGATGTTACACTGAAATTAACACCAAAATAGAAAAAAGGGAAAAGGTTACACTGTGGTGTGTATTGTTCAAACAGAGCTCCCACTTCCTATATATGTCACATGACAGGGGATCACGTGACATGAAAGGGAGGGGAAGCGTGCGTCCCAATCGTAACCATGGCGACATGGCGCCGGCTTTCTGTATTGGAGATCTCATGGTCTCCGAACACTAACTGCCTGGCTATACCGGAGCGAGCTCACCGAGGAGCTGCGCCAGAAAAACTCCATTCTTTTAACTTCTTCCTGGCAACCAACCAGCATGTATCAGAGTCTACATTAAAGGAAATGCTAGTGTCCCTGCAAGCTTCCTTACATGCTGACCTCATGGGATTTGTGTCCTTCTTTAAATATGAGGTGCAGGAACTGGGAAGTAGAATGGATCATACTGAGCACAAGATGAGCACATTTGCAGCTTCCCATAACACTCTGATCGACGCACATAATGAGCAAGAGGATGAGATAGACAAGCTCAAAACCAAAATCGCATTTGGAAGACCGCTCGAGGCAGAAAAATGTGAAGCTTAGAGGCGTGCCCGAGTCTGTCTTAAATGCTCAACTAAACCAGTATGTCTGTGAAACAAAAAATGTAGCACTAAAAAAATAAAGACAATAACCTAAATTTTTTTTTTTAGGTATGTATAGAAAACCCGTGCTAAAGGGAAAAATCTCACACTTATTGTGAGATGAGTGTAAACAATATTGCGTGCAATATGCAATACCCAATACAGTATAAATGCAACTGTGAATAATAAGTATGTGATATAGTGAAAATGAGGCTGCATAATATAGATCCTGAAAGATAGACTATTATCAGCTCATCAATCTGTAAAGGAGTCCTCTTATCGTATTAAACAAAAGTGGCCAATCTTCTCATGTAAACCATGGACCGAGGCGACAAAGGAACCATTGACAGCAATCTGTTTGTCTGCAGTGGTATTTGAGGACACAACCTTCTATAAATGTAAGGTGGATACTCTTACCGGAAATGTTGGACCCACGTGCCCTACGACAGTGGGTCTAAAGTGCTTGTAATCCCAAAGGATTGTATTCCAACTTTTGATGAAATAGATCCCGGCATGTAATCCTCATATAGACGTCCTCGGTCCCGGATAGAGGTAAGTATTCGCCAACCGATGTTCTCCACACTCAAGGGTGATGGTATTTCAGGAACCCAGTGTATCCAGACTCCAATTTCAAATAAGGGCTCATACAGATGGTATATAAAACAAGAAAAAGAAAAACGAATGCTCCGGATGGTGTAGGTCAAAAAAAACAAACGGTTGGTTTTATTAAAAAATATATATATATATAATGGCAGGGCGGGATGTCTTGTCGAGCAGGTCTATGAGATCGATGGTGCGTCTAGTGTTGTCACCGGCTCGTCTACCCAGGACAAATCCTACCTGATCATTATGGACCAGGGCAGGAAATATTAAGGAAAGTCTATTAGCTAAAATTTTGGTGAAGATCTTATAATCGGAGTTAAGTAAAGCTATGGGTCTGTAATTGTCCGGTAGGGTAGGGGGTTTACCCGGCTTTGGGATAACTGTTATGTGCGCATGTAGGAACTGGGAATGGGGCACTATACCTTTCTGTAAAAAGGAAAAAAGATTTAGCAAATGGGGGCTCAGAGTCGGGAGGAAAGATTTATAATAAATATAAGGAAGTCCGTCTGGGCCCGGGGATTTATGGGACGGGAGTGCTTTTACTACCGCTGCCAATTCCTCTGGCGTGACGGCAGCGTTCAGGGTATCCACCTGGGAAGAGGACAACACTGGCAATTTCAAAGAGGTACAGAAGTCATTAAAGCTATCTTGAGAGAAAACATGATTGGGATCGGAAGTTAGGCAGTTATATAATTTTTTGTAAAAAGCACCAAAAACTTTAGACATTGTTAAGGGGCAGTAAGTCGGTGTGCCATCTGACTGAATAAGAAGATCAGGGTAGGAGTGAAATGGGCGGGGTTTGAGCTTATTCACCAACATCCTATGAGACTTGTTGGCGAACTCATAAAATTTCTGTTTTGCCCAGAGTAGGGCTTTAGAGCATTTATGCATATCTAAAGATTTTAACCTTTCGCGTAGGGAGGTCACTGTGCGGAGACGGGACACCGAAGGGGAGGACAAGAGCAGAGCCTCAGCTTTTTGCAATTGTGAAAGAATGTCTAGCCTCTGCGCAGCCGAGTCCCGCTTGAGGCGGGAGCCGGCTGAAATACATATTCCTCTGAAGAAGGCCTTGTGAGCCTCCCAAAGGGTGGACACGTCCCGCACAGATCCTACGTTAAGTTGAAAAAAGTCAGTTAAACTTTGGGACAAATGAGCCTCAGTGACCGGATCACGGAGAAGGAAATCATTAAGTCTCCAATGGCAGGTCCTGGGTGTAGAGGAGGAGAGGGTAAGGTCGAGCTGTACCGAGGCATGATCCGACCATGTCATGGGGTTCAACTCCGAGGCTACTGCCGACGTTAGTAGAGGTGCCGTTACAAAGATATAATCCAATCTAGAGTACATCTTATGTGGGGGGGAATAAAAAGAAAATTGCCGGTGCGTAGGGTGTTTAATCCTCCAAATGTCTAGAAGGTTATGGGACCTAATAAGTTTGCGAAACGCAGTGGATTGATGTTCAGTTTTAGAGGAGGGGTTACCTGAGAAAAGGGTTTGTCTGTCCCTCCTAGCGGACATAGTCATGTTAAAGTCCCCGCCGATGATCATGAACGGCTGGGCATATGAGCCCAGTGTATCCAAGACCTCAGAGAGGAATTGAACCTGACCCGAATTGGGGGCGTAAATATTAATTATAGTAAGAGAGCGGGACAAGTAGTCACAGTCCAGGAGAATATATCTACCCTGTGGGTCAAGGAATGAGGACTTTACCCGTAATGGACAGGTTTTTTTAATCAGTATCACGGCCCCGGCTTTACCAGAGGGATCGGAGGCCATAAAAGAAACCGGAAAATGTTTGGCAGCAAATTTAAGAGAGCCCCCTGGGCGGAAGTGAGTCTCCTGGACTAGGACCACATCTGCGTTGGAGGACTTGAACTCCTTCAGAGTCAACCAACGCTTATGAATAGAGTTCAAGCCCTTAACATTGTAAGTAAGTACCCTCAAAGCCATTGTGCACCAAGTAGTTGGAGCTTAAAGTACCCATAATAAACATACAATAAACAAGTATACCTGTATATACCAAGGAAATACTGGGAGCCGTGGTGTATCCTAGGAATGAAAAGCGGGTGAAAACATATAATAACAACAATGCATCTAAAGAGTGAGAAAGAAGGCAACCAAAATGAGCAAAAAATGAAAAAAAGGCCAAAAAAAAGGCCTAAAAAATTGAAAAATAAACCATAAGTAGTAGAAAAAAGGCCTGGGGGGTAAAGACCACCCAGGAGTCCGCAGCCGCAGCCGCGGAACAAAAGGAGGCACATCAGGGGTTCCAGCTCATCTAGAGGGACCCCGCCACCTTCCAGCAAAAGCTACAGGCAGTAAGAACAATATACTATAGTCCCAATCAACCAAAAATGGGGAAAAAAGAAAAATCACAACCCATAACTAAGGGTGCGAACACCCCCTGTCAAGGGGGAAAAACATGGTGAAATAGGGGCCGAGGCCGAGATCAACCAAACACAGCATTTGAGAGTTCTCTTCAAGGAGGCAGTCTGGGATGCAAGTTACGCTGGGGAGTAGAGAAGGACTTCTGCGATTTCTGGCAAGCTGGAGTCCAAATCTGTGTTGGGATGGACGTGGGTCTGGGCGTCGTTGGAAGCGGGACGGGGTCTTCATCTGGCAGCGGTGGTAAACGTAAATTGCGTATGAAAGCTTCACTTTCCTGAAGGTCCCTCATGGAGTATTGAGTCCCATCTTTAGTGGTCGAGAGACGAAAGGGGAAGCCCCAGCGATACGGGAACTGGTGATTCTGCAGATGGGCAGTTACAGGGCGAAAGCTGCGACGTTTAGCCAAGGTAATGGGGGATAAGTCACTGAAAATTTGTATCTTGGCCCCTTTAAATTCCAGACGAGACTTGTTACGGGCGGCCATGGTCAGAGCTTCTTTGCTGTCGTAGTAGTGGAAGCGTACAATGATGTCTCTAGGGTTGGCCCCGGCTGGGGGCTTTGGGGCTAAAGATCTGTGGGCCCTATCCAATCTCTAATCTATGTCTGGGATTTTAGGGGGCGACAACATTGAAGAGGCTGAGTAGGTATGGTTTAATCTCCCCCTCACTGACGGTCTCAGGGACTCCTCTGATGCGTACGTTTTGGCGGCGTTCCCTGTTCTCCAGGTCCTCCTGTTGGGACTGGAGCTGCGAGACGGATTGCTTCAAACCGGCGTTGTCTTCTTCCAAGACGTGTACATATTGCAGTAAATCGTCAAATTTGGTTTCCAGGACGTCAGTCCGTTCCCCAATCAGAGCAAGCTCCCCCCGCAATTCATGGGCGAGTTTACCCATTTCCTTAGAGACATTGCTGGTCAAGTCTTGCAGGAGAACTCGCAGTTTATCATCAAGTACTTCAACTGTAACAGGGGTGGACATTGTGTCTAAGTGGCCCCTTGACAAAAGGCTTGGGTTATCTTGTACGGACAGTTGGGAGGCCACTTGTGCATATGTGGAAGAACCTGGAGTTGGAACAGGGGAGGCCGGCCTGCTTAGGAAGCGATCTAGAGTCTGTGAGGGCCGCAGATCAGGAGACAGAGACTGAGGGAGGTGTTTCGGTCCGTATTTCACCATGAGGCGTTGGGACTAGGCATATATTCAGTTACACGTGGAGCTCCCCATGTGGAAGTAGCGACTGTGAGCGGTAGGGGAGCATTGGAAGGTGGCTAGGACTCGTAAGGAATGATCACATGTCTGTCAAGCAGGGGGACCCGGGGTGTGACCCCGAAATAGGATGTTGCAGGTTAGAGAGCAAGGGGGGGGAGGGAGTCCAAGAAACACTGCACCACTGGGTTACAGGGAGAGTCCAGGCACAAATCAGGGTGTAGATTGGAGAGGTGTGGGCCTCAGGAGGGTGGAAGGAGGAACTGGGTGCACCAAGATGGCCACTGGTGGGGCCTAGAGCTTGTGCAGGGCCTAGAGAGGCATTTGGACCGAGCGGCCAGGGCAGGGGGACAGGCTGTACTGAGATTGGGGACAATGTCCTCCCTGAAAGAATCTGCGAGACAGCTGCCAGAGGAGGCTTGCAGGTGTACCAAGATGGCCGCCGGGTCTCACCTCTCTGGATGTAGCGCTGGATCCTCTCCGGGCCTCCGACGGGCGATCATCAGCTCCCTGTTCCAGGCGGGGGAGTCCTGTGGGCCCAGCGGTGAGTGGTGCCTTGGGATCCGGCTCGGGATGCGTCACGAAAGCCGCCGTCCGGAGGTCTCGAGGTGCGGAGTAGGCCGCAAGATGGCGGTGGAGACCAGTCTGTCTCGCCGCCCGCGGCCCCGGGATCGATTTCGGCGTTGGAGCGGCCGAAAATAACGGCTCCGTCCGGAGCCTAGATGTTCCCCCGGATGGATGGAGGGTCCGGCGGGGCGAAAAAAGCCCGGTGGACGAGGATGGACAGAGATGCTGATAGGCCTCGGCGGAGCTCAGCACAGGCACGTCCGTCCACTTCAACTTCCGGTCACGCCCCCCCAATTACAATTTTTGATGCAATGCTTTGCAGCAGGGCTAATTCCTGCAATAAAACTAGAGTATATGGGAGAGGTTGCAGTGTGGTGGCACCAGCACCAGTGCCTAAGGCACAATTTTTCTGTCCCTGTTTAACAGGGGCGTTTAATTACAATTTTTGATGCAATGCTTTGCAGCAGGGCTAATTCCTACACTAAAACTAGAGCATATGGGAGAGGTTGCAGTGTGGTGGCACCAGCACCAGTGCCTAAGGCACAATTTTTCTGCCCCTGTTTAACAGGGGCGTTTAATTACAATTTTTGATGCAATGCTTTGCAGCAGGGCTAATTCCTGCAATAAAACTAGAGTATATGGGAGAGGTTGCAGTGTGGTGGCACCAGCACCAGTGCCTAAGGCCCAATTTTTCTGCCCCTGTTTAACAGGGGCGTTTAATTACAATTTTTGACACCCCCCAGGCACCATATTTAAAGGAATATTTCACTTTTTTTTTCCACTTTAATCGTCATTAAAATCAGTGCTCCCGCCAAAACGGCCATTTTTAAAAACATTTTAGGCATTGACCCATGTCCCCTGGGGCAGGAGCCAGGTCCCCAAACCCTTTTTAGGACAGTATCTTGCATATTAGCCGTTAAAATTAGCACTTTTAATTTCAAACGTTCGAGTCCCATAGACTTCAATGGGGTTCTAACGTTCGTACGAATTTGGTGTCCGTTCGAAAGTTCTGGTGCGAACCGAACCGGGGGGTGTTCGGCTCATCCCTAATATCAAACATAAATAATATAGGCACTTACACTTGTAACATCTATCAACTGTGTCCCCATCTCTAAGATGTATTTGAAAGTACACTTCTGGGGTGACTCAATTATATATTGTGGAGGGCAAAGATGTTGAACAAATATAAACCTATGATGATGAGAGGGGACATGAATAAATATAGCGTGATGTTACACTGAAACTAACACCAAAATAGAAAAAAGGGAAAAGGTTACACTGTGGTGTGTATTGTTCAAACAGAGCTCCCACTTCCTATATATGTCACATGACAGGGGATCACGTGACATGAAAGGGAGGGGAAGCGTGCGTCCCAATCGTAACCATGGCGACATGGCGCCGGCTTTCTGTATTGGAGATCTCATGGTCTCCGAACACTAACTGCCTGGCTATACCGGAGCGAGCTCACCGAGGAGCTGCGCCAGAAAAACTCCATTCGCTGCATCAGGGATCAAACGATCCCCGATTGCAAGCAGAACACTTGATCTGTATGGAGTCAACAGCCAAAGCAGGATGAGGGGGTGGCTCCACCCCAAACACACTGCGTGGCCGAGGCAAGCCACACTTTCTTCACCTTCGTAGACGTCACACGGGCGTCATGTGACACGGGACGTACCTCCATTCATGGCATCACGCGCCACATAGACGCCGTCCGGAGCACGCCGCACCTCTGCCCACAGCGCAACACCCTGTATGGGGGAGGGAACAGAAAAGAAAGAAAAGCATGATGGGCGGGGGGGTGGTCACAGCTGGTCTACGAGAGGGTGTCCCCAATGCACTAAAATATCTAATGTAGATGCTCCGTGACAACACGGCATCTACCATATATATAAAAAAGGCTGGGGAAAAAATGTTTTTTTTGTAAGAAAAATTCTTTAAAAGTAACATTCATTTTGAGAGATAATTGAAAAAAAAAAAAAAAACTATCCGTCCATACCTCCACTATAGAAAAATATTATATACATTTTTTGTTTTACATCTACTGTAACTTTGTTTGAGTGTTAGCTGCTAATCTATGTGATCACAACACTTACTGAGGGTCTTGCATTGCTCCACTCATGGGACATTCTCCCAGAACAAGAGAATCAACACAGATCACCCCCGAAAGGAATAAACAACCAAGAGGAATGGCAGGTTGTAACCCACAAACCAAAATCTCATAAAATTTGATCGCCTCTAACCTCCAGTTTTGCAATAACTAAATTTTCGGACCTTTTCTTCAATGGGCCTATAGCCATGATTCCCCCTCCACAAATGATGCGCAGCTATGCTGCAATTGGATTCCAGTTGGAATCGCTTCTGTATTTTGTTAACTGTTATATGTTCCCCTTTTGTTTCTCGCTGACTCCAAATCCTTCTCCCTCCATATCCTGTCAGTCCAATGTCTACCAGCAACTACTACTCATCTCCAGCACTCCACCTGAAGACTTGTCAACTACTGACTTTAAATCCTCACACCTAAACCTGCTACATCTTCAACTTTCCTCCAACGCTCCACCAAGCAAAGGTAACACATGCTCGCAATTGTCATACTCTGATGGTCCTTAATCACCCTGGTAAGCAAGCATCTCTATGGATTGAATCTCATCGGTTGGGATGCGACCTTATATGTCCAGAAGACACACTTTCAATCCTCAGTACCATCTTCTTTTCATCACAAGCAATTTCCTCATATCTTTGCTGCCTCTGCTCCTCAGAAAAAGAAAGGAGTTTTCATTGCAATTAAAAACACAGTAGCTTTCTCCCTGTGTGAATCCATATGTGACCCAGAAGGCAGATGTGACATAAATAATAGACCATTCACTGTAGTGAACGTTTATGCACCCAACTCACACCAAATCCGCTTCATTCATAAACTATTTTGCAAACTCTCCAAAGTAAAATGCGGGTCCCCGGTAATCTGTGGAGATTTTAATCTCAGGCCGCGTACACACGGGCGGATTGTCTGTCCAACTTAGTCCGCTGAACCGTGTTTCAGCGGACAATCCGCTTGTGTGTGGGCTTCAGCGGACTTTTTCAGCGGACTGCCTGACGAACAAAGTCTTACGGAATTTCCGAAATTTTGTCCGTTCAAACTTGGTTTTGTCCTTCCAAACTTGGTTTCAGCGGACAGTCCGCTCGTGTGTAGGCAAGTTGGACGAACTAAGTATGGAAAGCTCAGAAAGGATTTACACGGCCGAAGGTTGCATTGCAGTGTATAGGACGTCGTTTTTCTAGTCCCGTCGTACGTGCTGTACACGTCATCGCGCACGCTTTCAGCGGACTGTCTGCTCATCGTGTGTGGTCAAGTCCGTTCATGCAAATTTTGAACGGACTGTCTGTCGGATTGTCTGACGAACTTAGTTGGGCAGACAATCCGCCCGTGTGTACGTGGCCTCACTGCGAATCCCCATCTGGATCTATCCTCTAAACCTAAGAGACTCCCTCTAGCTCTCCAACCGATATTCCATAGAGAATGTGTGTATGACACTTGGAGGTGTCAGCATGCAGTTGAGTGAGACTACACTTTCCATTCTCTACCCCACAACTCATATTCTGTAATCGATATGATATTAGTAGATAAGTTATTGTTACCAGCTGTGTCCTCTTACACTATACATGACATTTCATGGTCAGACCATGCCCCTGTGTCTATATCTATAGTGGAGGCGCACGCAGCAAACCCTGCTTACATTTGGAGAGTCAATTCTCAGGTTCTCAACTCACCCCAAAACACTTGTATTATCTCTAAGCATTTCCAGGAATATTTTCAGATGAACTTGGATACTGTATTGAATCCCTTTACTGTATGGTGTGCTCATAAAGCCTTTATTAGAGGTATTTTAATACAATTATGCTCTCGTATTGAGGCAGAGGTCATAGCAGCTTGAAAAATTACTGATTTGGATCCTTGAGTCCACTAACAAAAAGAACCCGTCCCAATCCACATGTGTGACCCTATCCAAACTACGTATGGATCTACGATCTTTACTTATAGAATGGCACGATAAACACAACAGAGCCCTTAGACTGATGCAATACTCCTCTGGGAACAAAGCAGGTAAATTCCTAGCAAACCGTTTCAAAGCCAAAAAACTCCAATGGGAAATAGAATATCTATTAGACTCAACCTCCAAGAAAAAAAATTAACCCAAAGAAAATTGCAGATGCCTTTGCCTCTTATTATAGTCCCCTTTACAACCTGAAAGATGACCCTGTGTCAGGGAAGGTACCATTCGCTTGTGTCACTGCCTGATATTTGGCGTGCAGTACTGTAGTCCACCAGCATGTGTCTCCTGGCAGTCTGGAACAGCCAGGGGAGCTTTTCTCTGTTGATAGTGGTATGTCATCTTTGGGCCACAGTACTGGTGTCCACCAGCTGATGGGTCCTGGCAGTGTGGAGCAGTCAGCACCTCTTGCAATTACAGGCATATAAATACCCAGCAAACACTCACATGTTTGCCTTGGTATTGTCCTAGCGCCTTGACCTGCTGCTTTGTGATCTGATCCTGATTTCTGAACCTGTTCCTGTGCCCTGAACTTGTGATCCGTGTTTCTGATCCTGTTTCCCTGTCCTGGTCCCTACCCTGTCCCACCTGTTCCTATCATCCCTGAGCTGCAGTCTGATCCGTCCATCCTATCCCTGTCCTGTGTTCCTTCCCCCAGCTGACCTCCCCGTGTATGACCTTGGCCTTGGCTTTGGTCTTATCTGATACATGACAGAATACCAAGGCCATCCATAACCAGAAGTGGCTACACAGAGGAACCATCTTGATTCAGGTTGCTTACTGAAATTAATTTAGAGGTGATTCATATTATGCTCTGCTGGCATCTGAGAGTAGTGAATATCTCTGACAGACCCTGAAACAGTGGACCAGTGATCAGCTGTGCCAGCTTCCCAGTCCGATGTGCCAGCTTCCCGATCTGATGTGCTCCTGTCTGCTGCCCAGCCTGAGGTGCCCGTGCCTGCTGCCACTCCCGAAGTGCCCTTGCCTGCTGCCCAGCCTGAAGTGCCCGTGCCTGCTGCCCAGCCTGAAGTGCCTGCTGCCCAGCCTGAAAGCCCGCTGCCCAGCCTGAAGTGCCCGTGCCTGCTGCCCAGCCTGAAGTGCCTGTGCATTCTGCCCAGCCTGAAGTGCCTGCTGTCCAACTTGAAGTGCCCATGCCTGCTGCCCAGCCTGAAGTGCCTGTGCCTGCTGCCCAGCTTACAGTGCCCGCTGCCCATTTTGATGTACCCGCTGCCCCGCTTGATGTGCCTGTTGCCCCGCTTGATGTGCCTGCTGCCCAGCTTGATGTGCCTGTGCTGGCTGCCCAGCCTGATGTGCCTGTTGCCCAGTTCAAGATGCCTGCCTCCCAGCCCGATGACCCGGAGCCTGCCGCCCAGCCCGATGACCCAAATCCTGCCACCCAGTTCGATGTACCTGCTGCAAAGCCTGTTATGTCTTTGTCTGCTGCCCATCACCTGGTTTAATACTTTGGACTGTCTTCATATCCAGCTTAGTGTGACTCTGCCTGCTGCCCAGCTTGATGCCATGGACTTGTCTCAACAGCAGCTAGTTGGAGCATCTGGAGGCTGCTCCTTTGAGCGGAGGTACTGTCAGGGAAGGTTCCATTCACTGGTGTCACTCTCTGATATTTGACATGCAGTACTGTGGTCCACCAGCAGGTGTCTCCTGGCAGTCTGGAACTGGCAGGGGAGCTTTTCCCTGTTGATAATAGTATGTCATCTTTGAGCTGCAGTACTGGCATCCACCAGCAGATGGGTCCTGGCAGTGTGGAGCAGTCAGCACCTCTTGCAATCAGGTGTGACTTGAGACCAATTACAGGCATATAAATACCTGGCAAACACTCACATGTTTTCCTTGGTATTGTCCTTGCGCCCTGACCTGCTGCTGTGTGATCTGATCCTGATTTCCAAATCGGTTACTGTGCCCTGAACCCTGTCCCCCCTGTTCCTGTCATCCCTGTGCTGCAGTCTGATCCGTCCATCCTATCTCTGTCCTGTGTTCCTTCCCCCCATCTCCCCTTGTATGAGACTGGCCTGGCTTGCGTCTCTGAATCTGGAACTCAAATTTTGTTTATCTGCTGATCCTCTTTGCATGACCCTGGCCTGGCTTTGCTTATGATCCTGGTATTTCCCATTTTGTACATATCTGTCTGTTGTTATTTGGGGGTCTATGTCTGTTGGTTGGTTTATTGCACTGTGTGGTTGTATTTATATTGTTCACTTCCCTTAAAAAAATCTTCATATTTCACTTATACACGTTTGGGTTTCCTCTGTTGCAGTCCACACAGTTCTGGTCTTATCTTGACACCCTGACACCCCCCCCCAGCCACAGAATCCCAATATCAAATCATTTCTCACCTCCTTCCACCTACCTACTCTTACTGCTACTCAACTCCAAATGCTTAATGCTCCTTTGGGGAAATCCCCGGGCCCAGATGGACTAACAAACTACTACTGCAAATGTTTTGCGGATACCCTCACCCCATCCCTTTCCTCAGTGTTCGCGGCTGTGATGACCTCTGCCTCTTTTCCTTCTGAAATGCTACAGGCCTATATAGTTACCATACCCAAAACAGGGAAGGATCCTACATCACCAACTAACTACAGGCCGATATCTCTTTTGAATACAGATCTTAAACTATACACAAAAATTCTTGCCCAGAGACTAATCCCTATCTTACCCGATTTGATCAAACCAGATCAGACAGGCTTTGTGCATGGACACCAAGCGTCAGATGCTACAAGGAGAGTCTTGGGCATTATACAACAGGCTAGGACCGGTCGGGTGCCTTCGCTGCTGTTATCTTTGGACGCAGAGAAGGAATTTGACCGTATACATTGGCAATATATGCACAAGACTAGGGATGGCCTTGCGGTTCCCGGCAAATGTTGCTTGTTCGTGGTTCGCCAAACCGGCAGACTTCTGCCGCTGTTCGCGTGGGCGAACATATGTGTTTACATTGTCAAAGAACTTTGACGCATGATGACACATCCATCATGGGGTACAGGACAGCCAATTGAGACATTTCAGCACATGGACAATTGGACATTCCCCCTACCTTATAAATAGACCTGATCTGGCGGCCATTTTACATTCTGTCTTTTGTCACTGTAGGGAGAGGTTGCTGTGTGGAGCAGGGACAGACTGTAGTGACACAAATCGCTAGCTATTAGGTCCACAAAAGTCCTTTTTAAGGACTGGTATAGGTGTACAGTAAATAGGGTTCTGGTGCACTGCTGCTGACTGCTGTGCTGCTGATTGCTGAGTGCACTGCTGACCGATTCTGCAGCTGTCTTTTGTCAGTGTAAGGACAGGACGCTGTTTGAAACAGGGACAGTCAGTTTAATCACTAGCTATTACTATTAGGTCCACAAAGGTCCTTTTAAGGACTGGTATAGGTGTACAGTATATAGGGTTGCACACATATAACATACTTTCTTTCAAATATAGAAATCATATATAGTGCATTGCACTGCTGTGCTGCTGACCGATTCTGCAGCTGTCGTTTATCAGTGTAGGGAGGGACAGTTTGGTTTTTCACTAGCTAGCTACTATTAGGTCCACAAAAGTCCTTTTAAGGACTGGTATAGGTGTACCATTTGGTGTGCAGTATATAGGGGTGTAATACACGTATAAAATACTTGCACATTTAGAAGGCATAGTATAGTGCATTTCCACTGTGCAGCATTGTGACTGCTGAGCAGTTCTGCAGTGATATTACAAAGAGTGACAAGCGCAATTTAAAAAAAAGTATTATAACTGGTGTGATAGACCAGTGGCCCCCAAAAACGACAGATTGAAGCGGGGTGTTATATACCTTCTTCCACATACATACTGTACTTCTCTGGAGACTTTTGTCACAGGGTAATTTAAAAAAATGACAGGCAGAGGAAGAGGCAGGTCCTTCCGCAGGGGTGGTAGGGGTAGGGCAGGAGCAACAGGCTTGAGCCAAAGTGGCGTGCATGCGATTACGTCAAAGGACGCACCAGACTTGGTTGAGTGGCTCACTCAGCCTTACTCTTCTGCATCCTCCTCATCCTCTCGATCTGCACCCTCTTCACTCTCTGCTGTGTGCACCCCCAAAGACACTACCACCAACACCACCACCACCATATACCTTCCGCTTGAGTCACAGGAATTATTTTCCGATCCATCACAAGACATTTCCGATGAACAGCCATTCTCGGCATTGGATCAGGAAGAGGAGGTAGCAACAAACGCCACTCAGCAGTCTGACGACAGTACCCAGATCAGCCCAAGGAGGAGGTTGGTCCCCGGTGTTGCTGCCTACTCCGAGATCTCTAATTATAGCGGTGGGGAAGGCGACGTTGATGATGACATGTCTAATGATGTCACGTGGGTGCCCACAAGAGAGGAAGAGGAGGGGAGTTCCGAGGGAGATATGGACCAGCAGATAGGAAGAAGAAGCAGGCGGAACTTACATTGCACAGGAGGGACAAAGCAGACTGCTAATGTATCAGGAGTGAGGCATCAACCATGTATGGTCACATCTGGCACTCCCAGGACGCCGGCACATGGATCCGCAGTGTGGGCTTTTTTTAACGTGTCTGCTGCTGACAATAGTGTTGCCATCTGCAATCTTTGCTGTCAACGTATATTTCGCAGTAAGCCCAACACTCACCTAGGGATGACCGCCTTAAGAAGGCACATAAGCTGCCATCACCGAGCCCAGTGGGAGCAACGAAACCCACAAAGCCAAACTCCAGGTTCTCACCGCCCAGCCTCGTCTTCTACTTCTCCTTCTCCTCTCTCCTCACAATTGTCCTCCACTCCACCTTCGATCATGCCGTCCTCACATTTTTCTGCAAAAAGGCATGCTTCTACAGGCCAAATGTTCGAGCGTAAAAAATGATGACGTCGGATAACCCTCTTGCCCAATGGTTGACGGCTGGCTTGTCAGAACTGATATCCCACCAACTACTGCCATATAAACTGGTGGACTCTGAGGCCTTTTCGAAAATTTGTGGCCATTGGAACACCACAAAGGAAGGTCCCAGGAAGGAAATATTTCTCATAGAAGGGCATTCCAGAGCTATATGGCCATGTTCAGCGGCAAGTGAATGCATCTCTGGCACACAGTGTCAGTGCCAAGATACATCTGACCACAGACACGTGGTCTAGCAAACACGGGCAGGAAAGGTATACAACTTTTACTGCCCACTGGATGAACCTTCTGACAGCCGTCAAGCATTTAACCTGTGGTACCCGTGTAGATTTGGTTTTACCGCCACGGATTGCATGCAGGCCTGCCTCTTCTCCTACTCCATCCTCCTCACTCTCCTCCTCGGCTGACTCCTCCTTTTCCGCTGCTAGCGTCTCTTCTGCTGCACCACCCAAGATCCCCAGAACCTATTCGACATGCCAGGTGAGACGTTGCCATGCCGTGCTGCGTCTGTTGTGCCTGAAAGCCAAGAGCCACACTGGCCCTGCACTCCTTTCAGCTTTGCGTTCACAGGCAGATCAGTGGCTAACACCGCTCAATTTGACAGTTGGTAAAATGGTGTGTGACTGACAATGGTGCCAATCTGCTTAGCGCATTGAAACAGGGCAAAATTACACACGTGCCATGCATGGCACATGTCTTAAACTTGGTCATGCAGCGATTCGTTGTCAAATAGCCTGGGGTTCAGGACATTTTGTGGCAGGCAAGGAAAATCTCGGACCATTTCAGAAGATCTTACACGGCCATGGCTCACCTTGCTGACATTCAGAGGCAACACATCTTCCGGCCAGACGTCTTATTTGCAATTGCCCGACGCGATGGAACTCAACCTTCTATATGCTTGATCGGCTGCTCCAGCAGAAACATGCAGTTAATGACTACCTGTACGAACTCTGCGGCAGAACAGGTTCTGGGGAGCTTGGTTTTTTTCACCGCATCAATGGCTGCTCATGCGTGACGCAAGCAGACTTCTGCGGCCATTTGATGAGATCACCAAACTGGTCAATCGCAGCCATGGCACCATCAGTGACATGGTACCTTATGCCTTCTTTATGGAGCGTGCATTGCGTCGTGTCATTGATCAAGCCATGGAGGAGCAGGAGCAGGAAGATGAGGAAGTCGCAATGCTGGATGAATTCCCAGGGGGGGCTACTCTATCTGAGACAAGTCAACAACAGGGGTCTGAAGAGGAGTCAGAGGAGGATGGTGCCGGGACGGATGAGGAGGAGCAAGAAGAGCATGCTTTAAACCTTTGGAATCCCTGTTGTTGTGCGTGGATGGGGAGAGGAGAACGAGGAGGACTACATTATCCTGGATGATGAGCAAGAGCCAGGCCACCACATTGCTTCCAGTTTAGTGCAAATGGGGGCCTTCATGCTCCAGTGTTTTAACAGAGACCCCCGTTTAAAAAGCATAAAGGTCAAGGGCCAGTACTGGGTGGCAACGTACTTAGAACCCCGGTACAAACACAAAATGATGGAAATGTTACCACCATCACAGATGGCTGTCAGAATGGAGCACTTCCAGGCCTTGCTTTGAGAAAGGCTGCATTCTGCTTTTGCGTGCGCTGGCTGAGGAGGAATTCCACTCCCAGAGAAAGAATTGCGGGTACCAATCCAACAGCGCCTGCAAGAAGAGGGCGGTTTGAAGATGTGTTGGTGACTTCTGATATGAGGTCATTCTTTCAGCCGATCCATCGACAGGTCTCATCCGGATTCAGCATCAGGGAACGCCTAGACTGACAGGTCTCCGACTACATCGGGTTAACGGCCGATATAAGTGATGAACCCCTGGACTACTGGGTGGGCAGGCTTGACCTCTGGCCAGAGCTTGCCCAATTTGCAATGGAACTGTTGGCTTGCTCCTTGTCCAGTGTCCTGTCTGAAAGGACGTTCAGCGCAGCAGGGGGATCATGACCGATAAGCACACTCGCCTAGCTCACGACAATGTGGACTACCGCACATTTATAAAAATGAATGAGGCATGGATCTCAGAGGAATTCAACACATGTTACCAGTAGACCATGTATATGCATAACTCTATAAACTATTTATTTAATCGAGCACACTGACCTTTTTTTTTACCTTTGGCTCACTTCCTTGTACAAAAAAAGCACACCGTACTATATGCCTGTACCCTCCTGTTTGAAGAGGTTGAGCGGTGTCATATTTTTGGGTCCCGCAGCGAGTTGCTGGTATCAGTGCTGGTGTCAGTGCTCTATCTCGGTGCTGGTGTCAGTGCTCTCTCTCTCTCTCTTGGTGCTGGTGTCAGTGCTCTCTCTCTCTCTGTGCTGGTGCTGGTGTCAGTGCTCTCTATCACGGTGCTGGTGTCAGTGCTCTCTATCATGGTGCTGGTGTCAGTGCTCAGACTCCATCGTGGTGTTGGTGTCAGTGCTCAGTCTCTATCGCGGTGCTGGTGTCAGTGCTCAGTCTCTATCGCGATGCTGGTGTCAGTGAGGGAGATAGCAGCAGAGAAGCCAATCAGCAGGCAGTGCCAGCACCAGGGCTGAGGATCAGCACTGGACTGGCACCTCCAGACCACCACAGTGGAGCCCTGCATAGGTGGGGGTAAGGACCGGGCAGAGGGAGGGGCTCAAGCACAGGTTGCACACTGGGACACTGGCACAGGACTGCGCTGCCCTGACTGTTGCACTGATCATCTCCTGCACCCCCTTCATAGCCTGCCCTGACCTGGCCTCTCCTCCATGGCCTTCATGCTCTCCTGAATTGGCAACATTTCACAGATAAAAAGAGAATGCTTGTTGTCGATCCCAGATTCACTTAATACTTTTGTTATGTCAGTGTCCATGTTGTGGGACTATGTGTGCACAGCTAGTAAGTATTCTGTAGTTGAAAATATGACCTGGAGGTTTTTAAGGTTCACCTGCCATTAAAGTCAATGGGGTCCGCCGCAAACTTTGGAGTTCGCAAACTTTTGGCCGCGTTCGCGATTCGCGTTACATCCCATCAGAAGTTCGTCCATCACTACACAAGACGCTCCAAAAATTCAGATTCACAGGGCCTATCCTATCCCCAATTTTAGCACTGTATTCTACACCATCTGCCAGAGTATATACCTCCAATATTTTATCCCACCCCTTTCTGATCACAAACGGAACTAGGCAAGGTTGCCCTCTATCTCCCTCCATTTTTAATCTACTAATTGAGCCATTAGCAGAAGCTATCAAAACTTCATCAGCGTGACATAAAGCACTCACACCAGCACCGTGATATAAAGCACTGACAGCAGCACCGTGATAGAGAGCACTGACATCAGCAGCGTGACAAAACAGCCTTTGAAGAAGCCTTTGGTCCATTACTCCCAAATGCCTTTAAAAGGACAATTTGGTCATCGAAATATGCTCCAAATTTGCCATCTTTCAAAACTAGGAATTACCACTAACAATGAATTACATTTATATGAAATAACTGGAGTAAATCGAACCATTATTGTTGCAAAAAGGTTTGTAACTTTGCTAGTCACTGGGTTTGTTTCAAGGCCATATCAACTAAAGCAGTCCACTTAGTCCCAAAGCCTGCTAGGCCCAACAAACACATATCCCAGGCTAGCATTATACACTTAGAGATACCACGGATATATATATATATATATATATATATATATATATATATAAATATAAATATAAATATAAATATATAAATAATATAATATATATATATATATATATATATATATATATATATATATATATATATATATATATACACACACACACACGGTATCTCAAAAAAATGATTACACCCCTCACATTTTTGTAAATGTTTTATTATATATTTTCATATGACAACACAGAAGAAATTGCACTTTGCTACAATGTAAAGTAGTAAGTGTACAGCTTGTATAACAGTGTAACTTTACACATGTGGGATGAGTTCCTCCACCACTGGAATTGCGTTTCCGTGTTTATTCCAGCTGTTTCAATGCCTTCCTTACAGGTTGTCACTGATGCTGCGGCCTCTAGAGGCTATGCGGCCATCTTTAACACACATTGGCTGGCAGGTTCATGGCCAGACAAATGTTGCACGATTCCTGGGTTTTTTGCAGTCCAGGTGTGGGGGCATTTATGGACAGATAACACCGTTACATGTTTCACAGACAATGAGGAAATTTCGGAAATCATCAATAAAAGTAGATCTAGTTCATTGCTCATAATGTCTTTCATACGCAGGCTCACCTGGTTATCGCTACGATTTAGGTTCCACATACACTGCAATTTCATTAGTGGTGTGCAAAATTCAGCAGCAGACGCTCTATCCCGTTTTGATTTTTCATCCTTTTTCCATCAGGTTCCAAATGCAGACATCTCGGCCACCCCATCCCCACATTTCTCGCTCCTGAGGAAGGATTAGGTACACATTGGGCAGGCACATTAAGGTTGATCAGCAGGTCACTGTCCGTCAACACTAGGAGGGATTACTACACAGCCTGGAGAACTTTTCAGACTTTTCGCACTTTGTACCCTAGGTTGTTTTGATCATCAATACATTGTGGCTTTCGTGGCATACTGTCATTCTCAACTCAAACTATATCATGGTACAATCAAGGATTTCTTGGCAGTTGTTCAACATTTCTTATCCTTAAAATATCCTGGTAAACCTTTGGAGTTTGCAGCTCATTCTGTCAAGGCTATCCTTAGGGGTATTCAAAAGAGCAACCCTCTGGACCCCAATAATAGGCTTCCTATATCCGGGGACATTTTCCGAGCCATATTGGTGATGTTGTCTAGGTCTCCTTTTGGGCAGCTACCTAGTTTGGTGCTGAAACCAGTGATTTATTTAGCTTTTTACGATTTCCTTAGGCCAGGGGAGTTTTCTCGTACTGGGACAAGGTCTCGTATTTTGTCCATTCTGTTACACTTGGATGCATGTAAGATGCAAGAAACTGGGGCCAGTACTAATATCAGGTATTTCAGGGTCGAGACTTGTTGGTGCCTGGTCATGGTATTGGATCTTCTCTTGGCCCAGCTGTCAGATCGACGCAGGGATAGTCCTCTTTTGCCATTTAACGGGGCCCCTCTCGCCTCGGTACTTTTCATCAAGCACTGCTGCACTCTTTTGAGGAATCTGGGGCTCAACCCCAAATCCTACTCAGGTCATTCTTTTAGGATTGGGACAGCTTCCGCAGCCTCACGCCAGGGGGTCCCTGTTCATGTCATCAAAGGGTTTGGCAAGTGGAGGTTATCATGCTACTCCAAGTACGTCCCGGAGCCGCTCTTGGAGATGCCTCAAGCGTTTATTCATTTGGCTGATTAATTGTTATTTTTGTCAAATAAACTTCCTTTTGCATTTTCATCCTACTGTCTTTTGTATTTTTTGCCCCCTTTTAGGCATACTGACCTCGTGACCATGGCACACCCCAGGTCACCTTTTCAGCTTTCTTCTATTTCCCCTTTCCCTAAACTTTACAAGAGTCTCAGAGTACAAGTATAATTTTATACAACAATCAGAAGCTGTCAAATTTCCGGTATAATGCCCAAATATTTCCTAATATTCCTTATTTTTAATATTTTCTAAAAAAAAGGAGGAGAGAAAAGTGAGAGATGAAAGGGGGATCCACTTAACAGCGAAAAAATGGGGTAAAACTTAGACTATCATTAAGGCCAGGTAGTTTGGTCGCCTCCAACTCCCAAATCCACCTGGCCTCATGTTGCAAAAGTACATGGTTAAAATCCCCCCTCCCCAGTGCTGGAGGGGACTACTTCCAACACCCAACAACTAAGATGGTTGGGATCGCTATTATGTTGCAAACACACATGGCACGCAAAAGGAACTTTTAACTTTACTTTTACTTTTGATAAGTGGCAGTTTCATAGATATGATCTTGTAAATGTCTCCTGACTATATAAATGGTCTTCCCAATATAGAAGGACACACAGGTGCAGAAGATGATATATACCACACCCATGGTGTCACATGTCACTTGATGATGGCACCCGAGGGTCCTTCCAGTTGGCAAGACATCCTTGTTCCCTGCTATGATGTAGGTACAATACTTGCACCTGCCCCATCTCTGCATCCCAGTGTTTCTATGTCTTATGAGGGGCTTCAATTGTATATCACTATGGACCAATATGTTAGATAGTGAATTTGCCTTTCTAAAGACTGCTTGAGGTCTATTAGAGATAAATGTATTTACTGTAGGATCACAGGTCAAAATATGCCAATGGGTATTACATATATATATAACTTTATTGACCAGCTCGGGGCATTGTAAACACAATAAAACCTCCACTTTCCCTTAATCATATTTGTTCCTGGATCCAAAAAGCAAATAAATGTGTTCACTTTGTTTGGCTTGTTTGTAAGCTGTATTTAACCACCTGTCCTTATATCCCATGACTGCAGAACCTACATTTCATTTCTTTAGTCTCTAGTTCAAAGTGTTTGTATCTGAACAATTTTTGTGGGCTGTCAAATACTGGCCCATTGGTATGCCCCAGACTAGTGGTCTAGGATGAAAACTATCCACATGTAACAGACTGTTCATGGCTGTAGTTTTTCTTTACAAGGTAGTTTTTATCAAACATTGATCCGTAAGTTCAACAGTCAGGTCAGGGAAAGTCACCCTCTAACAGTGCCATACACTGGCGAACTTCAGATTATAGGGGTTTATTGCCAGCTCTTTCTTACTACCAATCCAACAAATAAGGATATCATTGATGTACCTGTACCAGGATAAAATCCTGGACAAGGTACACCAATGATGCCCCCCTACAAGCAGCCACGTCTCCCAATCTCCAAGATATAAATTTGTATACACAGGGGCACACTTGTGCTGTGGATTGTGCCTGTCCATTTTCATCTAACTGTCATTCAATCCGCTGGATGGATGGGGAACCCCATCTGTCTGTTTTTAGCAGACAAGGTTGGATCAGATAATGGTGGGGGTGTCAGCTTTACACCCACTGCTCCATAGAGAGTTATGGCTGGACTGATCAGGTCCTCCTGAAAAACTGACAGGTGGACCCAATTGGTCAGGCAGCGTGAAAGGGGCCAAACACATCTGTGCTCTGTACCCACTTGATGTGCACTTCCAAACCCCCCTACACACACACACTTTCCAAATACACACAACAGTGAACTTCCAGCAAATCACCCAATGGCCACTCACCTGATCAGCAACGTTGTGGTCCTTGCAGGATCTCCCCCTGCACCCCTGGCTAGCAGTTTACTGCTCTGTGTACAGTGGAGAGGGGAGGGGCCTCTGACTCGGACAGGTATTGGCTTCACTCTTCAGTATGCAGTACAAGAAGAGTGGCTCACTTGCACACTAAAACCGAAACCTGCCCAGGTCAGAGGCACCTCCCCTCTCATCTGTACACAGGGAAGCCGGAAGGAGATCCTGTGGGCACCACAGAGCTGCCAATCACCCCCCTCTAATTCTTAATGAACTGACAGTCAGAGATGCAGGGGGTGATGCTGAGTATTGCGGCCCCCACAGTGGCAGAATGCCTCGGCCCTGTTGCAAGTGCAACTGCTGTGACCCTGGTAGTTCCGTCACTGTGTTGAGGTGAGAGCTGACCAGAGAGTGAATTAGAAGCTTAGTGCTATCATTGGTTAGGATGGAGCATATATTGGAAATGTTAAGTAGGTTGAGAAGGCAAGCTTTGGACAAGGACTGGATGTGGAGCTGAAAGGATAGTTCAGATGCCAGGAATACACCTAGAAACTTGGTTGGTGGGGACAGCTTGATAGTGGTGCCATCAATCTTGATAGAGAAATCAGGAGAAGAGGCAAGTGGGCAGGGGGGAATGTTATGAGCTTGTATTTGGATAGATTGAGTTTGAGGAAGTGGTGTGACATCCAGGCTGATATGTCTGTTACTAAATAAGTGATACATGAGGAGACTGAAGGAGTGAGCTGAGGGATAGAGAGATACATGTGGGTGTGGCCAGCATATAAATTGTATTGAAAGCCATGGGAAGCTATCAACTGACTCAGGGAGGAGGTGTAGATCGAGAATAGGAGAGGTCCAGGAACAAAACCTTGGGGACCCCCTGAGAGAGAAAGGAAGAGGAGCCGAGGAAGTAGAATTGGAGGTAAAGCTAAAGGTGCAATTGCAGGGCTATTTGCAGGGCTAATAGGCAAACCACTGTCTAAAAAGGCATGGGAAACGAGTCATGCCATTGGATAAATTTATCAATGCAAAGCAAAAAAAAAAAAAAACACAACTGGGGAGGGTCTTATGATTTAGAGTTTTAAGGCAACATTAAAAATACACAAATCGATAAATTACGTGCTTGAAAGATGCTCTATGTAATAATATGTAGTATGATTTGGACAGACTCAGTGACAGTGTACACTGCCAGTGGATATTTGGCTGTGGAATTTACTTATTTAGTTTTCCATTAACTTGACTTACATATAGAGGAAACACCCCAATTTGATTCATTTTAGTTTGAAAAAATTAGGTTTTAGCATTGACACTTTCTCATCAAACAGAAATAAGCTCACTTTGACTGGCAGATAGAAATTAGTCAGTAGTTCACTGTGGCTGCTTTTGTTCTCGATGATGCAAAATTGATCACTGGGCAATTTTTATCAAATGCTCATGAAGAATTAAGAGTGTGCAGATACATGGTATTATACAGTGTATAATTTACCAGCAGCAGGGCATTTTAATGAGAAAGAATTGGTTTAAATGTGCTAGAGAGTAGGAGCACAAGCAGGTGTTTTACTGCAAGAATTAAGAAATTACATATGACACAGCAGTGTAAATTTGGCTGTAACAGGACAACATTAGGGTAATTCTTGTCATAAATGTTAGAGACTATGAAAAAAATCTGTGAGACAATGAAATAAGATATATTTTATATATATATTGCAAGATATAAAATACAGCAAGGATACTGCATATAGCAGGACAGTTTTTTGGGGGGTAATAGGCCTAAATGGTATATGATTATCTTTAATTTATTCTATGTGGATAGCGGGGTACATTGAATGTGAAAATATCATGTGAAGTGGTTTACATGCACACTGTTCCTGCACTGCTTTGTATTTTCCCTTCAAGCAATGCAGTGATGTGATGCGAACAAAAGAAAGCTTAAAGAATAAATGGACAGTAATAATTGACTGCTCTGCTATGAACATCCCAAACTTAAAAAAAGACCATATCAACATAAAATAAAAACAAATATAAACGTGAGAAAAAAAATATATAAAAACCCCAATGAAGACTTGCAGCAGAAAAAAAAGCGAAAAACTAAAAATAAAAAACAGCATTTTAACCTAAATTAAAAGGCCATATTGACATAAGATAAAGATCAATATACCTAATAGGGATGAGCTTCGTGTTTGAGTCGAACGTACGTTCGACTCGAACATTGGTTGTTCGTCCGTTCGGCGAAGTCCGAACATTTTGGTCCGTTCGTGTCAAATTCGTGTGGCGCTCACGGCCCACAATGCACTGCGATGGCGCAGTGCATTGCTGGCTCATGATTGGCCAAGCATGCACTGTGACCCCGCATGCTTGGCCAATCGCAGCGCCAGCAGCGAGGAGAGCCATGATTGGCCACAGGCAGGATGCCTGTGGCCAATCATAGCTCAGGCTGTGTACTGCACGCCCCACACTATATAAGGCCGCCATCGCGGCGGTCTCGTGTAGTGTGTTGGCGTCTGAAGCAGTGGGTGTTCTGTGTACCTTCAACACAGTACACACCGATCGTTTTCGGCCGATTTTCTATCTTGCTGTTGTGTAGTGGTTATTGTCTGCGTGCCCTGACCGCAGTATACACCGCTATATTCACCTCACCTATATAGCTAGCGATCTATCTTTAATAATAGAGCTTGCAGTCAGTAGTGTTAGGAGATAGTGTGTGCTGTCTGCGTGCTCTGTACCCAGTACATACCGCTATATCCACCTACATAGCTGTTCTCTATTTGAGCCCACTTGCCATCTGCAGGAGTTATTGGAAGTTGTGTGTGCCTCCAGCATAGCACAGTATACATCTGTATATACCCCTTTATCTCTGGTGTTCTCTGGTTATTGTCTGCGTGCCCTGACCGCAGTATACACCGCTATATTCACCTCACCTATATAGCTAGTGATCTATCTTTAATAATAGAGCTTGCAGTCAGTAGTGTTAGGAGATAGTGTGTGCTGTCTGCGTGCTCTGTACCCAGTACATACCGCTATATCCACCTACATAGCTGTTCTCTATTTGAGCCCACTTGCCATCTGCAGGAGTTATTGGAAGTTGTGTGTGCCTCCAGCACAGCACAGTATACATCTGTATATACCCCTTTAGCTCTGGTGTTCTATAATAAAGGCATCTGCAGGAGCTAGTGGGTGTTGTGTGCCTCCAGCACAATATACACTACCCAACTGCTGTTTTACCCAATTCCCTTCAGGCCATTACCATGTCTGGAAGGCCAGCAAGGAGAGGCAGACAGGCGCGAGCCGATAAAAGAGGGCAAGCAGGCTCTGTGTCTAGAGACAACAGTGCTGGTCGTGGACGCGGTGCATTGTCATCAGCACGTGGCCATGGGACATGCTTGTCCTTCTTTTCGGCAGCTGGACATGTTGAACCGCAACATGCCAACGACTTGGTAGAGTGGATGACCAAGCCCTCTTCATCCTCCTCATCCTCTCTCACCCAGTCTCAGGGTACTAGCAAAGCAGCTGCCAACGCATCGTCTTCCCTCCTCTCAATGTCATCATCAGTGACTCCTTCCCTAGACCCACCACGTCCTCCTGAGGAGTCTCCTGAACTCTTTGAGCACAGTGTTGGGTACATGCTCCAGGAGGATGCCCAGTGTTTTGTGGGCTCTGATGATGACACTCAGCTAGAGGAAGGCAGTAGCGTGAGCGCAGAGAGAGGGGATGCTCAAGAAGGACAGCAATCTGGCAGTCATGTTCCACAAGCTGCAGCATACTGCCAGGTTTGCTACAGCGATGAAGAGGGAGGGGATGATGAGGGCACTGACTCCATGTGGGTGCCTGGAAGGAGGGAGGAGGAGGAGGAGGAGGCACATGTCCAACGAGGCAGGATGCCCTCCGGGGGCCAGCTTAGGGGCAGCACACCGACTGAATCACACCACAGAGCTCCGCCTGTGCAGAGCGCTGCCTCTGCGCGTTATTCTAAAAGTTCTTTGGTGTGGGCCTTTTTTGAGACGAGTGCATCAGATCGCACCGCTGCTATTTGCAACATATGTCTCAAGCGTATCTCACGTGGCCAAAACATCAGCCACTTGGGCACCACATGCTTGACCAGACATATGTTGACCTGCCATGCAGCTCGTTGGCAAGCGTACCTCAAAGACCCACACCAAAGAACAAAGCGGACCTCTCCTTGCTCCTCATCAGCTGGCATCTCCAACCCCACTAGACCTTCAGTCCTCTCTGAAACCTGCTCTGAGAGGAATGAAGGTGTAGAATTAGGTGTGTCACAGCCAAGTGCTTCCGGGAACTCTGCTAGCGGTACACCCACGTCCGATTATAGCAGGCAAATGTCCCTGCCCCAGCTGCTGGACCGGCGGAAGAAGTTCACTCCCAGCCATCCACATGCCCAGCGGTTGAATGCTAGCTTGGCTAAATTGCTAGCACTTCAACTGCTGCCTTTTCAGTTGGTAGACTTGGCCCCCTTCCGTGAGTTTGTACAATGTGCGGTTACTCAGTCGCAGGTCCCCAAACGCCTTTTTCTCACGGAAGGCGATTACGGCTCTCTACCGGCATGTGGAAGGCAATGTCCTTGCCTCGCTGGACAGGGCGGTCAGCGGTAAGGTGCATATTACCGCTGACTCATGGTCCAGCAGGCATGGACAGGGACGTTACCTGTCTTTCACGGCCCATTGGGTCACTCTTCTGGCAGCTGGGAAGGATGCAGGACAAGGTGCAGTAGTGTTGGAGGTTGTTCCGCCACCACGCCTCCAAAATGCTACTATTGGTTGTGACACACCTCTCTCCTCCACCCCCTCCTCTTCTCCTTCCTCCATGGCCTCTTCCAGTGCTCTGTCCTCAGAACCAGCGGTGCTCCGTAGGCGTTCCAGGGGCTATGCAAGTACGCAGGCAAAACGATGCCATGCCGTGCTTGCGCTGGTTTGTTTGGGGGACAGGAGCCACACTGGGGCAGATGTTTTGTCAGCTCTGCAGGGGCAGGCCGAGAGGTGGTTGACGCCATGCCAGCTTAAGCCAGGAATGGTGGTTTGCGACAATGGCACCAACCTCCTCTCCGCCCTCCGACAGGGACAACTGACCCTTGTGCCTTGTGTAGCTCACGTCCTCAACCTGGTGGTGCAGCGGTTCTTGGGCAGGTACCCCGGCTTACAGGATGTATGTGACATGCCCACCAGATGGAACTCAACATTGGCCATGCTGCAGCGGCTGCACATGCACATGCAGCAGAGGGCCATCAATGAGTACCTGTGCGACTACGGCACCAGGACAGGGTCAGGGGAGCTTGGTTTTTTCTTACCACGCCAGTGGGGCATGATCAGGGATGCATGCACTGTCCTGTCACCGTTTGAGGAGGCCACAAGGATGGTGAGCAGTGACAGTGCATGCATCAGTGACACTGTACCTCTTGTCCACCTCTTGGAGCATACGCTGCGTGGAATAATGGAGAGGGCACTTGAGGCAGAACAGAGGCAGGAAGAGGAGGACTTCCTTGCCTCTCAAGGCCCCCTTTATCCAGACAGTGTTCCTGCTGTGCCACCCATCACACAGGAAGAAGATGAGGAGGAGGAAGAGGAGGAGGAGGATGATTGTGTCAGCATGGAGGTGGAGGCTGGCACTCAGCATCAGCAGCAGCAGCAGCAGTCTTGTAGGGATGATTTACAGTCCCAAGAAACACGTGGACTTGTACGTACCTGGGAGGAGGTAGCTGCGGATCATGTTGTCCTTAGTGACCCAGAGGACTCCGGACCGAATGCCTCAGCTAACCTACGCTGCATGGCCTCCCTGATCCTGCAAAGCCTGCGGAAGGATCCTCGTATTCTTCGGATCAAGGAGAGGGACCATTACTGGCTGGCCACTCTCCTTGATCCACGGTACAAGGGTAAGGTTGCCGACCTTATCTTGCCATCGCAGAGGGAGCAGAGGATGAGACATCTCCGGGAGGCCTTGCAGAAAGGCCTGTGCAACGCGTTCCCAGAGACTGGGAGGTTACAAACTCCTGGTCCTGGACAACGTGTTGCTGAGGCATCGGTCAGAAGGAGCGGTGGAGAAGGTGGCCGTCTGACTGATGCTTTCAGACAATTTTTTAGTCCGCAGCCCCAAGGTATGATCGGTTCCAGCACCCATCGCCAGCGTCTGATTTACATGGTGCAGGAATACCTAGGGGCAAGGTCAGACTTGGACACCTTTCCCACCGAAAATCCTCTGGCTTACTGGGTCTTGAGGATGGATCACTGGCCAGAGTTTGCACAGTGTGCAATTGAGCTACTGGCCTGTCCTGCATCCAGCGTTCTTTCGGAACGCACCTTCAGTGCTGCTGGTGGCTTTATTACCGATCACAGGGTGCGCCTGTCCACCGAATCAGTTGATGGACTGACCTTCATCAAGATGAATCAGTCTTGGATCACCCACAGCTACCAAGCACCTGAAGCTGATGTAACTGAATAATTTTTTTTGAAATACCACATCCCTTCAAGACTGCCTATGCTGATGCTGAGTGACTGTCCCGTTATGTTGATTGTCTATCCTCTTCCTCCTCCGCTGATATGTTGGAAGAACATTTCTGGTTCTGGTTGATGCCATCAGCCCAATTTTTCTGCCCCTGTTCAACAGGGGCGTTTAAGTATAATTTTTGATGCAATGCTTTGCAGCAGGGCTAATTCCTGCAATCAAACAAGAGTATATGGGAGAGGTTGCAGTGTGGTGGCACCAGCACCAGTGCCTAAGGCCCAATTTTTCTGCCCCTGTTTAACAGGGGCGTTTAATTACAATTTTTGATGCAATGCTTTGCAGCAGGGCTAATTCCTGCAATAAAGCTAGAGTATATGGCAGAAGTTGCAGTGTGGTGGCACCAGCACCAGTGCCTAAGGCCCAATTTTTCTGCCCCTGTTTAACAGGGGCGTTTAAGTACAATTTTTGATGCAATGCTTTGCAGCAGGGCTAATTCCTGCAATAAAACTAGAGTATATGGGAGAGGTTGCAGTGTGGTGGCACCAGCAGCAGTGCCTAAGGCCCAATTTTTCTGCCCCTGTTTAACAGGGGCGTTTAAGTACAATTTTTGATGCAATGCTTTGCAGCAGGGCTAATTCCTGCAATAAAACTAGAGTATATGGCAGAGGTTGCAGTGTGGTGGCACCAGCAGCAGTGCCTAAGGCCCAATTTTTCTGCCCCTGTTTAACAGGGGCGTTTAAGTACAATTTTTGATGCAATGCTTTGCAGCAGGGCTAATTCCTGCAATAAAACTAGAGTATATGGGAGAGGTTGCAGTGTGGTGGCACCAGCACCAGTGCCTAAGGCCCAATTTTTCTGCCCCTGTTTAACAGGGGCGTTTAATTACAATTTTTGATGCAATGCTTTGCAGCAGGGCTAATTCCTGCAATAAAACTAGAGTATATGGCAGAGGTTGCAGTGTGGTGGCACCAGCACCAGTGCCTAAGGCCCAATTTTTCTGCCCCTGTTTAACAGGGGCGTTTAAGTACAATTTTTGATGCAATGCTTTGCAGCAGGGCTAATTCCTGCAATAAAACTAGAGTATATGGGAGAGGTTGCAGTGTGGTGGCACCAGCAGCAGTGCCTAAGGCCCAATTTTTCTGCCCCTGTTTAACAGGGGCGTTTAAGTACAATTTTTGATGCAATGCTTTGCAGCAGGGCTAATTCCTGCAATAAAACTAGAGTATATGGCAGAGGTTGCAGTGTGGTGGCACCAGCAGCAGTGCCTAAGGCCCAATTTTTCTGCCCCTGTTTAACAGGGGCGTTTAAGTACAATTTTTGATGCAATGCTTTGCAGCAGGGCTAATTCCTGCAATAAAACTAGAGTATATGGAAGAGGTTGCAGTGTGGTGGCTCAAGTGGATCCATTCACACAGTTTCCAACCACAGGTCAGCCTATTTCTGATACTACTCTTAAAGAACTGTTAATGCTGCTGAGGTCATCTTTGCAATCCGACATGGCGGCCTGTCTACATCAGTGTAGAGCTGAAATTAGCGACTTGGGGGAAAGAGTGCACCAGGTGGAATCTAGAATGTGCGATGTCACCTCTTCTTTCAATGCGTTGGTGGACTCACATGCAATGCACCAAGAAGCTATCGACAAAATGCAATTAAAAATGGCGGAACTTGAGGACCGTTCCCGTAGGAACAATTTAAAACTCAGAGGGGTCCCGGAATCAATACCAGCACAACAACTCCCATCCTATGCTCAGGACCTTTTCCAAGCACTGGTCCCATTGGTGTCTCCATTGGACCTGACGGTCGACCGAATCCACAGGGCCATCTTTTTTGCCTCAGGAAATACCCCTGGATATTTTGCTCAGAGTGCATTTTTTCCAAACTAAAGAAAAAATCCTAGAAGCACTTCGTAGAGGTGACAACATCCCAGAAGCGGCCTCTAAACTCTAGATTTTACCAGACCTGTCGCAACACACCTTGCAGCTTCGCCGCAATTTGGCGACCATAACCAAAGCCATGAGAAATCACAAGATCATGTACAAATGGAAGTACCTTGCCAAACTACAAGCGACATACAATGGATCCACCCATCTTATCCACTCCCTGGAAGAAGGGCTGCAACTCCTGAGAAATTGGCAGATCTTACCGCCTGATCCTGTTCCGGATACATCTCAACCGACAAGCAGACTGCCGATCAAACTGCACAACGACTGGCAAGTAAAACCACAACGTAGATCCTACGCTTATCACACTTGATTCTTTTCTACATTGTCCTCCTTCCCATAGATTACATTAAGATTCCCTGAGCGTTCACGGTACATGTCATCGTACCGTAAACCCCCATACTGGGCATTTTCACTGCCTGGCCCGTACGGGTCTTGTTTCTTATTCCAGTTCTCCTGTTCTACTTTTTTTTCTTTTTTTTCCTGTTTTGTTCTCTTTTTGTTTATTTTTTGGCGCTTACATATGTCATGGTACTGGCATAAAGAACAGACTGTTCACACCTTGCTTACACGAGCTTTATTTAACGAAGATCTATCTTATACCTACTTACTACGCTCCGATCCGTATGTACAAAACCAGTGTAATTATGGGACAAAACTGAAGAGAGGCAACGCACATCCTGTCCATGTACTCATTCGGCAAATCGGACCTAGCGGACAACATCTCTATAAGACCATGCTTTGCCCCGGATCTATCAATGGCACCCACGACTATCGACTAAGCCATCTCCCGAGACTGAACCACAATACATTCGATCACGGTAGAAGCTATCACATCCTACTCGAAGCCCATGAGTATTAAAATTCTCTCACTTAACGCGCGAGGACTTAATCACCCTGCCAAAAGGCGATCCCTCTGGCAAGAAGCGGTTAAACAAAAAGTTGACATACTGGCAGTGCAAGAAACACACTTTCACAAACTGTCCACACCACCATGCAAGCACCAGAACTTCCCATTCATTATCCACTCTTCCATCGCAGCGAAGAAAAGAGGAGTCATGATAGCCGTAAGAGATTCGGTGAACTTTGAACTTAAAGACTCCTTTATTGATCCAGACGGCAGGTTCATCATATTGGTTTGTAGCATAAACTGGATTCCTATTACCTTTGCATGTATATATGCTCCCAACTCGCACCAACTGAGGTTTCTTAAGAAAGTTATTAAAAAAAATTGAGCTGATGCGAGTTGGAAGCTTATTGATTTGTGGGGACTTTAACATGATTCTAGATAGAGACTTAGATACCTCCTCTGGAGTCAGGAATCATTTCCCTAAATTCCATGAACTCCTGCTACAGGAAGGATTGTATGATGCCTGGCGCTGCCTCAATGCAAACGAGAGATCATACACATACTATTCCCCTAGATTTAATTCCTACTCCAGACTAGATATGTTTATTACGGATAAAGACTTGCTCCATAGGATTACACATTCATCTATACAAGATATCACCTGGTCAGACCATGCCCCTGTATTGATCCACTTTGAGGGAGTCAGAACTCATACTCCATCTCGCATATGGAGGAACAATGAGAATATACTGCAGGACCCAAAATTTCAAATGGAAATCTCCCAACAACTAGAAGAGTACTTTAATTTCAATGACCCGGAGAGCACTAGTCCCTTCACTAATTGGAACGCCCATAAAGCTTTTATAAGGGGAGTGCTAATAAAACTCAACTCCAAAATCCAAAAAGCCCGCTCTGCCAAATTAAATAACCTATTAATTGAACTCCGTTCCTTAGAACAACATAATCAGTCCAACCCATCCACTGACCTCGCCACCCAGTTATTTCAAGTGAGATACAAAATTAGAGAATGGTACTGTGTTCAACATGACCACGCCATGAAAAGGCTCAAACTTAATTATTATGGAAACCACAACAGAGCAGGTAAATTCCTGGCCAATCGATTGAAAGATAAACACTCCAAAACCTCAATCCCACACCTGTTCTACCCCCAAACATCGGCTAAGATAGAAAACCCCCAGGAAATTGTAGATGCATTCGCAGATTACTATGCATCCCTTTATAATTTACATATGGACCCTAATACAATTAGACCAACAAAGGAGAGCATAGATTCCTTTTTAGCTAAAGTCCATCTACCCTCGCTATCAAACACTCAACTTCAGGAATTAAGAGCCCCATTCACGTTAACCGAATTAGGAAAAGCTATTCAATCACTACCTTTAGGGAAATCCCCAGGCCCCGATGGACTCTCTCACATGTATTACAAAAATTTCAGTACCATTTTATCCCCCCACCTTCTCTCTATCTTTAACATAGCTAGGACAACCGGATCTTTCCCAGCAGAAATGCTTGAAGCCTATGTCGTTACTCTACCCAAGCCAGGGAAATCTTCAGATACCCCAGCTAACTTCCGCCCCATATCTCTTCTCAATGGGGACATCAAATTGTATGCTAAAGTGCTGGCAAACAGAATCTATGATGTTATGCCTGCCTTGGTGAGTCCAGACCAAACCGGAATCATGAAAGGGAGACAAGCATCAGACGCCACACGACGCCTACTAAATATCATTCACCAAGCTGGGACCCATGGAACGCCTTCTCTGCTTCTCTCAATAGATGCGGAGAAGGCGTTCGACAGGGTCCAGTTGGAATATATGGAAGAGGCATTAAGGAAATTTGGCTTCCAAAATGAAGCCCTGTTGGCTATCTTGGCACTTTACTCCAATCCTTCTGCCCAAGTCTTTATTCTAGGGCTCTTATCCAAAACCTTTATTATATCGAATGGCACCCGCCAGGGGTGTCCCTTGTCACCTCTAATTTTCAACCTGATGATAGAACCCCTGGCGGAGGCCATTAGATCCCACCCACACATTTCAGGACTCAAAGTCAAGCGAAAAGAACACATAGTTAACCTGTTTGTGGATGATATCATTCTTTTCTTATCGAATCCGGTAGTGTCTCTCCCGTTCATTCATGAAATGTTAGAAGCATTTGGACAGATATCTTATTATAAGGTAAATTTTACCAAGTCTCTCATATTAGATCTAGGCTTGAAATCCCACGTAAGCTCATACCTTAAACAAACATTCCCCTAAGTATGGGCTGCTAAACAGATTCCCTATCTCGGCATACAGTTGACGGCAAACCTGTCCCAGAAAGCAGATGTCAACATAAAAGCTCTTCTACAAGATGTTATAAAAACCCTTTCCAAAATCTCACTAACTTAATTATCGTGGGCAGGGAGAATAGCATCATATAAAATGTTAATCCTACCAAAAATTCTCTACATATTCAGAACCCTCCCAATACCTCACACTTTCAAGAATTGACCAAACTTCTCAAGCAGTATATCTGGCAGGGTAAAAGAGCCAGATGCCCAATTAACAAACTTATAATGCATAGGAAAGCGGGAGGCATGGGCCTTCCTGACATCAAGGACTATTATTGGGCAGCTATATTGGCACAAGCCAAACTTTGGTTTCTTTCGAATCCTGAACCATTATGGGTAAATATTGAAGCGTCTATAGCAAACACCCAACATATAAGTCTTCTCCTCTTAGCAGATACTTGGAAACCCAGATCTTTAACATGCTTATCCGCAACTATCACAGCGACCATAGTAGCATGGAAACATCTTCGACAGCAGCAACTGCTGGGAAATCTCTGCACTACTGTTAGAATCCCGATCCAAACTTTGGAAATACTGCTCCCGTACAGTACTGTTACTAATTGGAAAGAAAATGGAATAGAATGGGTGGATGGTTTATATATACAGGGAACTCTAAGATCATTTGACTCCTTAAAATCCAGTTTCAATATACCCCAAACTAGTAAATTTCTATACAATCAGGTGTCATCTTTTCTATTGAGGTCTTCTCCACCAAATATGGAAATACATAACCTCATATGGCAATATTATATGTCTCCCAATACCAGGGATAAAGGCCTCTCACTTTTATACAACACCTTGCAGCACAAACAACTATTGGTGAAATCCTCCTCTATGCTCACTTGGGAGAAAGATTTAAACCAAATCTACGAAGTCAATCAATGGAGCAATGCCCTCAGATATAATTACAAAGCCTCACATTGCATTAGCCACTGGGAGCTCACTCAGAAGATATTACATAAGTGGTATAGAACTCCTCACCAACTAGTAAGAATGTTTTCTACACACTCTTCTCTCTGTTGGAGAGACTGCGGCAGTGTAGGCACTATATTGCATATATTTTGGCATTGCAAAAACGTCTCTAGCTATTGGAGGAAGCTATTTAGCATACTTGCAGAAATCACGGGAGTGCTGCAGTCCCCAAACCCAGCTCTAGCAGTTCTCCACCTCGGTATTGATAATTACCCGCCCATGTTTCGCATAGTAGTGACACACATCCTGATCCTGGCTAAATTAGTTATAGCCCGACATTGGAAAAGTGCATTGTCCCCAAACCCATCTGAAGTTCTAGTCCAGGTGAACCTAAACTTTCACTATGAAAGATTGTTAGCTCTTAGGAAACCTTGTGGCAAAAAATTTGACTCACAAATGGAAATGTTGGACAGAGTGGTACAAGAAATGATTTCTATGTTCATTAGTAGTGGGAATCTCTGAACAGGTCCCAAAATGGACCCCCACACCATGTTGTGTATAGATATCTACTCTTTGTATAGAGACTAGTCCCTTTCAATCATTACCCAATCTTGGACATCAATAGGATAAGAACCTGATTGATATAACTGACGTCATCCAGCTACACTCTGGATGGCCCCTCCGACACAGCATGATCCCAATTTGGGGTGCGGAGGGAACCACTCAGAGATCCAGGTGCCATAAGGTTGTTCTAATTACCTGAAAGTATTGGTCGGATCTCCAATTTGAATGATTGAGTTCATAGTAATAGATACGTATGTGAAGCCAGTGGACGGAGAATGTACTTACACTTGTGAGCGTATTTTTGATCTGTATCATTTATCGTTCTGTACCATTTATTGTAGCTTATTGCTACCTGTATTTGTTTTTCTTTTTTTCCTTGTTGTATCGTTTGGAAAATTCTAATAAAAATGATTTTCAAAAAAAATATGGCACCAGAATGTTATGCTTGTCCTGAACAAAAACAACATCAGATTTAGCTAGGAACATGGGACAATAACAATAACTGTCACATTTGTAAATCGACTACTCTAGTCATGAATGGTGGCAACACTGCTTAGTATGAATGGTTAAACTTCTCATTTAGTGCCCCCACATAACCTAGTGAACTCATTAGGAATATTTTATCTATGACTTGAAAAGGCAACAGCAGACCTTAAAGTTAAGCTTTTTTTGGGGGGTTTCAAAATAACAAACATGTTATACTTACCTGCACTGTGCAGTTGTTTTGCACAGAGCAGCCCGATCCCCCTCTTCTCGGGTCCCTCTTCAGCGCTCCTGGCCCTTCTCTCCTGTTGAGTGACCCCACAGCAAGCAGCTTGCTATGGGGGCACTTGAGCAGAGCCACAGCTCTGTGTGTCCATTCAGACACAGAGCCACAGCCTGGCCTCGCTCCCTCTCTCTCTCCTCATTGGCTCACTGACCTTTTTTGACAGCAGTGGGAGCCAATGGGGCTTCGCTGCTGTCTCAGCCAATGAGAAGGGAGAGTCCTGGACAGCCAAGTCTCTTGTGCAACATTGCTGGATCAAGATGGGCTCTGTAAGTAAAACACATGCAGATATTGCATATATTAAGTCTTGTAGCAATATTGTAGAATATACAAAAATTATGGCCATTGTCCCTTTTGGAATTTAGCAAACTGAGTCAATCAATTTTCATTTTAACAAGTTAGCCATGGCAACAATCACACGTGAACCTGTACTAAATATACAGTAAACAGTTGTAAAAAAAAACCTCCAAAAAAAAAAAAAACAGAAAGGAAAACTACAAGTATATCTGCTTGGTAATGCAGGCATGTTGTTATCTATGTGTTTATGCACCCACAAATCCATAAGCAGACCAAGACTCCCATTTCCTATTATATACAGGCATAGTATCCATAATAGCATGGTACACCCTCTCCATAAGCTGAATGGCCTCCATAAATCTCAGAACCCGATCAAATGGAACTTTATGGGTGCGCTAGTGTAGTGCAATCGCCCAGTGAGCTGTGCAGTTATTGGTTTGCTAGTTTTTGGTTTCTGGTAGCTCAGCAAAAAAAAAAAAAGGATATTTGGTAGGTCAGGGTCAAGTGCATCTCTGTGAATAGAGCGACCTTAGCAGACACTCTCTGCCAAACTGGCTTTATTGCCCTACAGCTCCAGAAAATATGGAGGTGTGTGCCTCTATCTGGGCAACCTCTGAAACAAGTTTCTGGGACTGAGGGGTAAAACTCATAAAGGAAAGTGAAAAGCGCCTCTAAGTGCAGTGGTTAAAAGTTTTATTACATACTGTAACGTGTTTTGGAGCATGCACAGCTCCTTCATCTCTGGTGAAGGAGCTGTGTATTCTCAGAAATGCATTGCTGCCCACCAACTTCACCTGATGTCACATTGGCCACGTGCGTTCCAGCTTGGTTCCTGAACCCGGGCCGCCTCATCGCATCTTCACCAATCCATGTCACCAGAAACTCTGACAGCTGCAGGATGTCTTTCTCTCTCCCCCAGACAGATGAGGATTACAGCGATCTGCATGGGGAAAATTCATTATATGCCTATGGCCTCTTACTATCTTGTAAGTGTTTTTAATCCCATTGTACCTGTAACAAGTCTTTTAACCACTGCACTTAGAGGCACCTTTTTCTTTCCTTTATGACCCTCCAGAGCTGCTTCTTCTCTACAAAGTGCTGCCTTCAGTGTCATCTCTCCACTGCTACTAAAGACTGAATACCCAGCCTCACCAGAGTGCCCTCATCTCTCCCTCCTTGAGCGGAAAAACTCAGCCCACCCAGGGTCTGTGGTCTGAACACTAGCAGTTTGCCCAAGCAGGGTTTTTTAGCAGACCATATGAACCTATTCATGTCCCTTTGTTTAATCTCTATTGTCTGGTGAGAGATGTACAAGGGGAGGGCTCTAAAATAAAAAAGTAATTTTGGAAATATAGATATCTTCACAGCCTGAACCCTGCCCAAGAAGGAGATGTGGTATGGGGCCCATAAGCACAGTAATTGCGTGATGCGGGAGAATGCCTGTGGATAGTTGAAATAATACATGTTGCGGATGGACGGAGCTAGTTTAATGCTCATGTATTGGGGGGGGGGGGGCGGGGGTTGAGGACGGCTGCTGCACACAGAAGGCTTTTTATCTTAATGCATAAAATGCATTAAGATAAAAAACTTCTGCCACTTTAATGTTTAATCTGAACTTCAGGCAACCACACACGGCACAAATTATTGCAACTCTGTATTCAATAATGCATTTATATATTTTTTTTAATGCAACTTACGTACCTTAGTCTGACTTTTTATTAGCCTCCTACATTCTCTATACTGTAAAACTGAGCTCAGACTTGGAAAGGGAGTGCATATGTGCTAACAAGGAGCATGCTGATAAGAGGAAGAGATGAGTATGGCAGCTTATAGATTAGTCTGTTTTTTTCTTTCAACTGCAAGTTGAACAAAAAAAAACAAAAAAAAAAACTTGAATCCCCATCTGCACACTTGATGTGGATGGGGCAATCCACCCCACTGAGCTATTGTATTCTAACAGTTGGGACACTATAGCCTACAGTGCAGATTGAGCCATACAAATCTGATGGGGCAGTTGTCCAGAAGTTGACCGGTAGATCGACTTCTGCACAAACTTTATGCCCACACATGGATCTGGATCAAAATTTGGCCAGTTCCTGCTGAAAAGTTGAATTTCGATCCATTTATGGCCAGCTTTAATCCATCCTTTCAGTGTCCAGTCAGAGGCTGAAGGGAGGACAAGACTTCCTCTGTGTTACCCAACTGTAGACATGTGCATGATGAGAAAATTAGTTTTGTTTCATTTTGATACGTCAATCTAGATATTTTGTTTAGTTAAATTTGGTTGATTTGTTCAATTTGTTTTCAGAATTTTTAAATTTTTCTTTAAATTTACAGATTTTTTCGTTTCGAAACAATCAAATCGTTACATTTTCGAATCTGTCAAAATGAAAATATTATATTGTTTTTGATTCGAATGCAGTGAATAGGGATGAGCCGAACACCCCCCGTTCGGTTCGCACCAGAACCTGAGAACAGACCTAAACTTTGTGTGAAGTTTAGAACCCTATTAAAGTCTATGGGACTCGAACGTTCACAATCTAAAGTGCTCATTTTAAAGGGTAATATGCAAGTTACTGTCCTAAAAAGTGTTTGGGGACCCGGGTCCTGCCCCAGGGGACATGGATCAATGCAAAAAAAAGTTTTAAAAACGGCCGTTTTTTCAGGAGCAGTGATTTTAATAATGATTAAAGTGAAACAATAAAAGTGTAATATTCCTTTAAATTTCGTAGCTGGGGGGGTATCTATAGTATGCCTGTGAAGGGGCGCATGTTTCTGCTGCTTAGAACTGTCCCTGCACAAAGTGTCATTTGTGCAGGAAAAAAAGTCTTTTAAAATCACTTGCGGCTAAATTGTCAGCTCCCGTAATACAGAGAACACTCAATGAGTGTTCTCTGTATTAGCCGAAAATTCATTCATTCATTGATAAAAAAAAAAAAAAAAAAGCGTGGGGGTCCCCCTAAATATCCATACCAGACCCTTCAGGTCTGATATGGATATTAAGGGAAACCCCGCATCAAATTTAAAAAAAAAAATTGACGTGGGGGTCCCCCTAAAAATCCATACCAGACCCTTTATCCGAGCACGCAACCTGGCAGGCCGCAGGAAAAGAGGGGGGACGAGAGAGCGGCCCCCCTCCCTCCTGAACCGTACCAGGCCACATACCCTCAACATTGGGAGGATGCTTTGGGGGTCTGTGACCCCTCAAAGCACCTTGTCCCCATGTTGATGAGGACAAGGGCCTCATCCTCACAACCCTGGCCGGTGGTTGTGAGGGTCTGCGGGCGGGGGGCTTATCAGAATCTGGAAGCCCCCTTTAACAAGGGGACCCCCCAGATCCCTGCCCCCCCTGTTTGAAATGGTAATGGGGTACAAAAGTACCCCTACCATTTCACAAAGAAAGTGTCAAAATGGTTAAATAAGACAAACACACTTTTGAAAAATTCCTTTATTAAAAATAAAAAAAATAAAAAAAGATTCCAGCGGTGCTAATCCACTCTTGCTATCCAGCGACGGATCTCCGGGGTCCAGCGATGGATGATCATATCCAGCGATGGGGGATCTCTCAGTCCAGCGCTGTCCATACATCCTTCTTCTGTCTCCACTGCGGAGACTGCGGAGATCCCAGCGCTGACGTTTCTTATATTAGGAGGGCGGGGCCACTCGTCACCTGACCCCGCCCCCTCTGACGCTGGTGAAGGGAGCCAGGGGTTCCCCAGTGACGTATGGCTGACCCCGCCCCCTCTGATGTAACGGAAACCTGCATTACATCAGAGGGGGCGGGGTCACCCACACGTCACTGGGGAACCCCTGGCTTCCCTCTCCAGCATCAGAGGGGCGGGGTCAGGTGACGGGTGGCCCCGCCCTCCTAATATAAGAAACGTCAGCGCTGGGATCTCCGCAGTCTCCGCAGTGGAGACAGAAGAAGGATGTATGGACAGCGCTGGACTGAGAGATCCCCGTCGCTGGATATGATCACCCATCGCTGGACCCCGGAGATCCGTCGCTGGATAGCAAGAGTGGATTAGCACCGCTGGAATCTTTTTTTTCTTTTTTTTCTTTTTAATAAAGGAATTTTTCAAAAGTGTGTTTGTCTTATTTAACCATTTTGACACTTTCTTTGTGAAATGGTAGGGGTACCCCCTTACCATTTCAAACAGGGGGGGGCGGGATCTGGGGGTCCCCTTGTTAAAGGGGGCTTCCAGATTCTGATAAGCCCCCCGCCCGCAGACCCTCACAACCACCGGCCAGGGTTGTGAGGATGAGGCCCTTGTCCTCATCAACATGGAGACAAGGTGCTTTGAGGGGGTCACAGACCCCCAAAGCATCCTCCCAATGTTGAGGGTATGTGGCCTGGTAAGGTTCAGGAGGGAGGGGGGGCCACTCTCTCTCGTTCCCCCCTCTTTTCCTGTGGCCTGCCAGGTTGCGTGCTCGGATAAAGGGTCTGGTATGGATTTTTAGGGGGACCCCCACGTCAATTTTTTTTTTAATTTGATGCGGGGTTCCCCTTAATATCCATATCAGACCTGAAGGGTCTGGTATGGATATTTAGGGGGGCCCCCACGTCAATTTTTTTTTAAATTTGACACGGGGTTCCCCTTAATATCCATGTCAGACCTGAAGGACCTGGTAATTGAATCTAGGGGAACCCCCACGCTTTTTTTTTTTTTTTTTAGCAATGAATGAATGAATTGTCGGCTAATACAGAGAACATTCATTGAATGTTCTCTGTATTACGGGAGCCGACAATTTAGCCGCAAGTGATTTTAAAAGACTTTTGTGCAGGGACAGTTCTCAGCAGCAGAAACATGCGCCCCTTCACAGGCATACTATAGATACCCCCCAGCTACGAAATGTAAAGGAATATTACACTTTTATTGTTTCACTTTAATCATTATTAAAATCACTGCTCCTGAAAAAACGGCCGTTTTTAAAACTTTTTTTTGCATTGATCCATGTCCCCTGGGGCAGGACCCAGGTCCCCAAACACCTTTTAGGACAGTAACCTGCATATTACCCTTTAAAATGAGCACTTTAGATTTCTCCCATAGACTTGTATAGGGTGTTCCGGCTTTTCGAATTTGCTGCGAACAGCCCAAATTGTTCACTGTTCACTGAACAGGCGAACAGGCAATGTTCGAGTAGAACATGAGTTTGACTCGAACTCGAAGCTCATCCCTAGCAGCGAAGTGGACAAACAAAAGAAAAATCTTCATCAAATGATTACAATGACTCTTTAAATCACCTTTGGCTTAACAAAAACAGCATTATTTTGAAATGGTACTCTAAGCCCTTGTACACACGGTCGGACATTCTGACAACCAAATTCGTTTGATTTTGTCCGACGGATTTTGTCCGAAACTGTTGCATACACACGGTCGGACAAAGTTGTCAGAAAATCCGATTGTACATAACGTGATAATGTTATTTTGTTACGACGGGACTACGTTTAGGCTAGTAGCCAATAGCTTTGGTCTAGGAATTTGATCTGAGCATGCGTGGCACTTTGTCCGTCGGAGTAGGCTACACATGATCGGAGCATGTCCAATCAGAGCATTTTGATGGAAAATTTTACTGACAAGTTGGAAAACTTGGTCCGTTGGATACTCCGACGGAAACAGTCCGATGGAGACCACACACAGTCGGATTATCTGACAAAGCGGTTCGATAGGACACATTCCGTTGGAATCTCCGACCGTGTGTACAATGGCTAATAGCACACACAGTCTTTGAGTTCATCAATATGTGTAGCAAGAATTCGACTGGCGTTCAATGTAAAATTTAATATGAGTTTCAGTCCAAATTTCCCGAAATGCGTTACGTTATTCGGAGCATTCAGTAAAATTTGTTTATATTGTAATTCAGGTATTCAGATATATCTGAATCTCCAAATAACGAAAAATTTTCCAGATATTAATTTGGTACAAAACGAACCGCACATGCATACCTGACTGCAGGAGAGAAAAATCAAGTCTCTTGTCATGCCAGAATCTAGCAGAGCTGTGTATAATTCAGAACTTGATGTAATGAATTAGAAATCCTTTGGCAAGTAATAGAGCACTCATACATACATTTCATTTGTGTATATTGCCTGAAGTTCAGATGTAGGTTAAATTCTGCAAGGTTACTTACTTTGGCAAAAAGAATGTGGTTTTCAGACAACAAACCTTTCTGGCATAAAATATAAGTAGACAGTTAGGCTTTTGCAGTAATACAATTCTCCATACAGCAGTCTACTACTTTATTTCAGTATATGCCTTTTTTGCGCAATTAACTAACAAATCATGAAGAGTACAGAGATGAAATTTCAGTTCACATATAGCATGTACTTCTACTTTTGATTCCAAAGTTCATTGTGTCTGAGGTGCATGGCTAAGACTAATTAAAACCTCACTAATGAGAATAAGAACATTTATTTTTAAGTAATTCTACAGCTGAGCCAGTATTAGGCAGTATTTTCTCTAATACGTCGCGCTCACCAGGCACAGAGCTCCTTTATCATGTAAAATGTGCTACAGCCTTCCCCAGGAGAGCAGCCTAATTTATAGACCTTTCCGTGTCATATGATCAATAAAGGAGGAGGAATTTCTTAAGAGCACATTAGATAACAATTCTCGCCACTGTTTTTAAGATTCGAAAGTTTAGCCTGCCAAGACTTGAAGAGATTAGCAGAACACATTGAAAATAAAAGAAACACTTTTGCTGTGGTTCAGTAAAAGGCAATGATAGGAAATCAAAATAGGTCCATGGTGGCACTTAATTAGAACAGTCTAATGCAGTGCTCCTTTTTTGTTATAGGCGGCTTAGAACAAAAGCCAAAACTACCATTATGGCCCAGTTGGAGGTTTTAAATCCAACTTTTTAAAAGCTTACTGGAATATTAAAATTAAAATGTTCCTATTCTGGTTCTTTTGAAAATTGTATTTGTATAACGTTATAATGCGCCCCAAAAAAGCTGCCTATGTGTGATTTGCAGGCTTTTTTTGGGTAATTTTAGGCTTCTCCAAGAAGTCAGTTTCCTTTCAAAAAATATAAACAGATATGGTGGGCATGTGCCTTATGGAAGAAACTGGGGACATGTCAGAAAACTATACCTGTTCATCCAACTAGAATTCTTACAAAGTTATAACTTCCTGTGTTGTTTGTGTTGACAATTAGTATTGTTCCCAGATAGCTGTGGACTACTTCTATTGTCTTCTTCTAGGGTGACAGTTCTATTTCTCATACAAAGTATGGTACGTGAATGTTTTTACGATAGTACAGGTAGTGTGTTCATGGCAGGATCACCAGAGAACAGAGAAACAGAGAATAAAAACCTAAAAACAGTAGCTTTTACAGCCACAACACCCAATGACTAGGTAGCTTCAATATATAGAATTTTTGTTTTTGGGTTTGGATCCACTTTATAGAGTAGTCCTCCTGAACCTAATAATACAGATTTTTTTTAGAAACAGAAGAAAAACTTTTTTTATTTTTTTCAATTTGGAAAGGAGGGGATATAACCACTGTCAGGCTTTTTTGCCCTCTGTGTTCCATTGTCCCATAGCCAAGTGAGGAAGTTAACCGCTTCACGCAGACATAATGGAAATATGCGCCCTTCCACTTGAAGGGGTTGTATCGGGGTGATGCGCTCAGCTGCTCGCATCACCCCGGTACAGTTTTTTTAGAGCCGACGATTGACTTTCTTGTAAAAACAACTCGGTATAACAACATGTTTCACATTATACAGACAAATTGGGCTGACTTTACTGGTTTTTTTTTTTTTTTTATTATTCATAAAAATGTATTTCTTCCAAAAAAAAATGCATTTGAAAGGCTGCTGTGCTACACTACAGTCTGACATAAAATATTGCAACAATTGCCATTTTATTTTCTAGGGTCTCTTTTAAAAAATATATATAATGTTTGGGGTTCTAAGTAATTTTCTAGCAAAAAATATGGATTTTTACTTGTAAGCAACAAATGTCAGAAAAAAGCTTAAGCATGAAGGGGTTAAGGAATTCTGTGGTTGTGAAATAATGTCCCCAGTAGAAGATTTCCCATCTATTGCCGTTCTGGGGACAACACAAAATTTAGGAATGTTTATGAAAAATAGTGAGGATGAATTTCTCTAACAGGGGCACAGACAGCAAAAAATCCTTACGGGTGTTCTAATCCCTCTCAACTTTGTCTAAAACCAAAAAAGTTTCACCCTTAGTTTTACTTTAAAGTATATCTTCATTAACTGCCCCAGTCTGTGTGTGTTTTGTAGCCAATAAATGGAGAAACCCACTAGGAAAGATGCCTCACTTTGAATTCCCATTCACACTTTTTACCTACAAGAAGTACTGAATAACCAAATATCACTTAGGAAGGGGAAGAACTCATAGCTTCATGGATAGAACAGACTCTACAGAAGTGTGTATATTATATGTATTTAATTGCTGTATTTTTTAATCAAATGATATTTACAGAGCAGATAGTAGAACATTTTGCTGATTCATTACCACTCAAATATCTCTAATGTTTATATACCATATTTATCAGCATATAACATGCACAGGCGTATAACATGCACATTCATTTTAACCACTTAAGCCCCGGACCAACTGTCAGCCTAAGGACCAGAGGTCTTTTTACAATTTCGCACTGCACTGCTTTAACTGGTAATTGTGCGATCATGCAATGTTGTACCCAAACGAAATTTGCGTCCTTTTCTTCCCACAAATAGAGCTTTCTTTTGATGGTATTTGATTGCCTCTGCGATATTTATTTTTTTACGATATAAAAGGAAAAAGACTGAAATTTAAAAAAAAAAAAGATATTTTCTACTTTTTTTATAAGCAAAATCGAATAAACTACATTTTAGTCATACATTTAGGCCAAAATGTATTCAGCCACATGTCTTTAGTAAAAAAAATGTCAATAAGCGTATATTTATTGGTTTGCGCAAAAGTTATAGTGTCTACAAACTAGAGTACATTTTCTGGAATTTGCACAGCTTTTAATTTATGACTGCCTATCTCAATTCTTGAGGTGCTAAAATGGCAGGGCAGTACAACCCCCCCCCCAAAATGAACCCATTTTGGAAAGTAGACACCCCAAGAAATTGCTGAGGGGCATGTTGAGCCCATTGAATATTATTATTTTATTATTATATATTATTATTTTTTTGTCCCAAGTGATTGAATAATGACACAAAAAAAAAAGTTTACAAAACGCTGTCACTAAATGATATATTGCTCACACATGTCATAGTTATATGTGAAATTGCACCCCAAAATATATTTTGCTGCTTCTCCTAAGTACGGGGATACCACATATGTGGGACTTTTTGGGAGCCTAGCCACGTACGGCACCCCGAAAACCAATCACTGCCTTCAGGATTTCTAAGGGTGCAAATTTTTGATTTCACTCCTCACTACCTATCACAGTTTCAAAGGCCAAAAAATGCCAAAATAACACAAAACCCCCCAAATGACCCCATTTTGGAAAGTAGACACCCCAAGGAAATTGCAGAGGGGCATGTTGAGCCCATTGAATTATTTTTTTGTCCCAAGTGATTGAATAATGACACAAAAAAAAAAAGTTTACAAAAAGTTGTCACTAAATGATATATTGCTCACACATGCCATAGTTATATGTGGAATTGCACCCCAAAATATATGCTGCTGCTTCTCCTGAATATGTGGGACTTTTTGGGAGTCTAGCCGCGTACGGCACCCCGAAAACCAATCACTGCCTTCAGGATTTCTAAGGGTGCAAATTTTTGATTTCACTCCTCACTACCTATCACATTTTCAAAGGCCATAAAATGCCAAAATAGCACAACCCCCCCCCCAATGACCCCATTTTGAAAGTAGACACCCCAAGCTATTTACTGAGAGGCATGTTGAGTCCATGAAATATTCTATATTTTGCTACAAGTTGCAGGAATATTAAATTTATTTTTATTTTTTGCACAAAGTTGTCACTAAATTATATATTGTTCACACATGCTATGGGCATAAGTGAAATTACACCCCAAAATAAATTCTGCTGCTTCTCCCGAGTACGGGGATACCACATGTGGGGGACTTTTTGGGAGCCTAGCTGCGTACAGGACCCCGAAAACCAAGCACTGCCTTCAGGATTTAAATATAAAACACTACCAAAAAAAACTGTTAGCGATCGCAGGGATCAGGCCTGACTCTGCGAACGCTACAGTTATGTGTTTAGTGTTTTGTAAGTGACAGCGATCGATCGATATTGCACTTGGGTGGGCTGGGCGGAGGGGCAAAACGCAGGTGCTAGCCGGTATCTGGGCTGATCCCGCTAACAATGCGTTTTTCTGAACCCTAAAATGCTGTGGACACTAGTATAGATCTGATCAGATCAGATATTGATTCTATACCACTACGGGAGGTGTATGCTTTGCACGTGGGTGTTAGTGGTACTGGCACTAACCTAGCACTGCCTGGGGTGACACAGACCCTGACCCTAAAACCTAATTGATATCACCCGCCGGGTGATCAGGGAGTTAAACCTTTATTGGGTAATAAATGATGGATGCCCTGATGCTATAAAAAGCAAACTAACCAGAGTCACCTGTAACACTTATACGGTAATCACTGGTGAAAGGGTTAACTAGGGGCAATCAGGGGGTTAAAATCTTTATTAGGTAGTATATGGGGGTACCTAACGCTATAAAAACCTGGCGGTGAACCTAAATAACGTAATAACTAACTGGCTATCCAGCGTCACCAGTGACACTTATACTCAGGGGGTTAAACCTTTATTAGGGGGGTAGGGGGCTACCCTGGACCTAACACTAACTGCCCTGACACTTTTTACTGTCACAACTGACTAAATGCAGTGATCAGTAAATAAATGAACACTGCAATCAGTGACACTGTGACTGGGGGGAGGGGGGCTAAGGGGGATCGGGGGGCGATCGGGGGGGGGGGGGGGGTGATCGGGGGGTGACAGTGTGCCTATGTGTACCTACATGTCAGTGTAGTGTTGGTGCACACTTACTATATGTTCTCCTTGCAGTCCGGTCAAAAAGACCGCCCCGAGGAGAATGACATCACTTCCTCCCTGCCTGTGTTTACACTACACAGGCGGGGGAAGCTTCTTATTCGCCAGGAGCGATCAAGAGGAAATGGCCAGAAACCAACGGCCATCCCCTCATCACGGATCGCTGCTGAAGCTAAACGGACTGCCGCAGCCAGGGGTGGGGGTCCGGCCCCCCCACCCGCTGGAAGGCAAGCACGTACATGTACGTGCTTGTGCCTGTCGGTGCCATTGTGCCGACGTATATTTACATGCGGCGGTCCTTAAGTGGTTAAGAGGGAAGTTTCAGGAAAAATATTTAATTTTAAATAAGGAACTTTGAAGCAAAACGAGGGTCAGTGCCCATCTGCAGCCTCATCATTGCCATCATTGCAGCCTGATCAATTCCCACCTGCAGCCTCACAAGTGTCATCAATGCAGCCTCATCAGTCCACATCAATGCAGCCTCACAAGTGCCATTAATGCAGCAGCCTCACCATTGGCATCAATGCAGCAGCCTCACCATTGCCATCCGTGCTGCCTGATCGATGCCCATCTGCATCCTAGAGGAGACAGGGAGGGGGGTGGGATGAGCGCTGACAGATTACATACTGTGAGAAACTCCTATGATAGACATAACATTGGTCCATTGGTGGCCCAGGAGATGGGACTTCCTATTGCAGATGCCCCCAAGTCAACAGGAGATTATCACTGTATGTAAACTGATGGCAATTGTCCTGCCCCCCTCTCTGTACCCTCCTAGGCTGCTACAAATGAAGTATTGGCATATAACACGCACACGCTATTTACACCTGATTTTCAGGGTGAAAAGGTGTTATACGTCAATAAATACAGTAATTGGAATGGACAATATACTTACAGAACAGGGGCTGTTGTGAATGGCTTTGCATACTCTATAGCAGGAGTCTCCAAACCTTTTGAACACAGGGCCAGTTTACTGTTTTTCAGATTTTGAGGGGTCCGCACTGTGGCCAGTGGTAGTGGAAAATGCTCTGGTATCAATGGGAATAAAGAATGCCCCATCATTGGTTTTAGTGGAAGTAATATTGCCCCATTGTTGGTATTGGGGGCGATAGTGCCTCATCATTGGTGTCAGTAGGAAGAATAGTGCCCCATTTTTCGTATCGGGAAGGAATAGTGCCCCATCATAAGTGGCAGTGGGAAAAATAGATAGAAAATAAAAAAAGAGCTGTGCCAAATAATATGAATCAAAAAACCATACAATTATAAAGAAAAGTCCATGGAAACGTTATGTTATTCAAAAAAGGAAGACGATCGCACCACAGTGATTCCACACTTCCTTATCACTATAGTGTCCCACCACCGACAAAATAGTGCGCTTACCAGACGGTAAAAGCACAAGGAGCGTTTAGAGTACCAAGCCACCGACAGCTCCTCGCCTTCACCAGACACTTTATCCTTTATCCCTCAGGAACGAACGATCCATACACTGTAGCTGCTCCACATTCTCATAAGTAACCCAGTTTCACGTTCATAATGTAAAAAGAAAAGAAGCCTCCCATAGTGTAAAAAGCTTCAACGCTCTTTTAATTCGTAGAAATACACTTACATAAAAACGAACGATTTCCGCATGTAAAAACAAGCCGGCCGGCAAAAAACGAGAGCCCGTCCTCCTCTCGTAACACGTGGTGACGTCACAGCGTGCCCTCCCAACTGTAGAAGTAAACACGGTGGTACGTCTCTGAATACATATATTGAGAGAGCAAACCCTACATTTTCCGCACCTATAATATTCAGTTAATTGGTCGAAGAAGCCCTTCCCCATCTTAGGCGGATCAATCGCATTGGGAGCCAGTTGGTGTCTCAAAGAAGGGACACCCCTAAAAATAACTCTAGGCCTGGCCGGTAGAATGTTCCCCAACACAGTATCACCCGTAACAATGTGCCAATATTTCTCCACCAGATGTTTTACACTCCTATGCTGTAAGGAATAAGTGGTGACAAAAGGAACACATTCTCTCGAAAATCAACATTATTTCTAGGGCCTCTTTCGCTCAATAAATCAGCTCTATCAAGATTGAGGACACCCTCCAAAGTAGAGGCCAGAAACTCACGTTCATACCCTTTTTCCAGAAATCTAGACGTAAGGACACCTGCCTGAGTACAGAATTCCCCTGGGTCAGAGCAGTTACGCCTCAGACGCATATATTGGCTCTTTGGGACTGCTCTAAGCCAGGGGACATGACGACAACTATATGTGGGGATAAAAGAATTCCTGTCCGACACTACGGTCGCCAGGACCAACCAAAACGAGGCACATATCAAAACTATCCAGGACCAACTTGACCTTGCCATTGCAAGAATCGATGACCTTGAGAACAGGTCTAGGAGGTATAACTTCCGAATCCGTGGCCTTCCAGAGTCCTTTGAGGACATCCCCCTTACAGTCCGGGACATCATCTCCCAATTGGCCCCACAAATCCCTCCACAATGCCTGGACCTAGACAGGGCGCACCGTTCCTTGGGACCCCCCAGGAAAGATGGCTCCCCCAGGGATGTTATCGTGAAACCACATTACTATTCCACTAAAGAGGAAGTGATGCGTCAATCTAGATTGCAGTCAGATCTCCAATTCCAGGGCCATCGTCTACAGATTTTTGCTGACCTGGCTCCCTCCACCATACAAAAGAGAAGGGCACTTAAACCACTTCTGGGGGTGCTTAACCAGCACGACATTAAATACCGATGGACTTTCCCGTTTGCAGCGAAGTTTTCCTTCAACGGTAAATCTTTCTCTTTCTCCAATCTGACGGATGGTGAAAAACTCTTTGTACACCTGAAGCTGATTTCTCAGGAGCTCCCCATGGATTTCTCTGCGTCTTCAGCCGGGTCAGCCAAGAGACCCCCCCCATCTAGCCCGGTTTCTCCACTCTGGCTTAACGGTCGCAACAAGAAGAGCAAGGATGGTGGTCCCCCTTGACGGATGCCTACTGCGAAGCTGACCTTTCCATCTCTTTTCCTAACCTCGAGTGGACTTCCTCGGGCACTAGCCCACTCGCTGGCCGGAGGGATATCCTCCAACCTCACGGTTGAATTGACCTTTTCATCCTTGTTCCCGATTGTTCTTTTAAGGCACTTAGTTTTGATTTTGTTTACATAAGTATTTTTTACATGTTAACTTTTGCTCATAGGGTTGGCATCCGGGCGATTACGTGGGTTTATCCCCCTTTAGCCCCTCTACGGTTTGGTCGTGGATGGGCTCTAGGAACACCTTACTGGTAGCTGCTGGTTCTTTTGGGACGAGTCCGTCTGCCCGCCTGGGGGCCCAGGCCTAACCCGGTCCTGTCCCTCTGGGTCGGAACGGACCCACTTTGCAATTGAAGGTCTCTGTGACTCATAAGTCTACATGGTAGGTTTGGGTTGATGGCTCCTCAGATCCACAGGCTCCCCCTCCTCCTACTCGATACCCTGTTGCTTCTTAGTTTCTAAGTTTGGGGGCTGGAGGTGGAAATAGTTTAATAGGACCAGGGGCTCGGGGATGGGCGGTAGCCTGTCCCATCATTTCAATGTCTCCTCACCACAGCCCTAGACTTCCGCACCTTAGGCTTGGACCTAGCTAGACAAGGTCGGACCTTCTCCTCCCACGACAGTTACTCTCCAGATTCAGTCTGGGTCCAACGGCTGGCAGGATACTGATGCTCTTAACTTTTTATCGTTCAGTAGTCATGTTTTCTATTGCTTTATATAGTTATATGTTAGGGTGCGGGGTGGGCCCAATGTGCTCTCACCCATATCATAGAGGTAGTTTTCTCCTCTCTGACATGGGCCTTTGGACGATCCGTGGGATCGCTCAAAGCATTTTTGTTGGGGGTCGGTGGGTTCTGTCGCACCGACCCTACACCAGTCTTCGTAGAAGACATGTTTCTGTGTTTTGTGTATCCCTTCCCTCCCAACCCTCATGTTCTCTCCTTTTCTTCCCCCAAGCGTGTCCGCAGACAAATAAAGTGACTGGCTCTTGGGTCATCTGTGTTTTCGGAATCGATCTGGGGACTTCGACTCGGAGGGTCATCACCCAAAAGGTTAGTGGATGTATTTGGTTGATCATCTCCCCTCTCTGTTCTCATGGCTGATACACCCAATCCCAACAGGGAACTGAGATTGGTCTCACACAATGTACAGGGGCTTAACTCCCCCAAGAAGAGGAGAATAGCATTTGACCGGTATAGAGCCCTTAAAATTGATATCGTCCTGCTACAGGAAACGCACTTCCCTACGCGATATAGACCTAACTTTATCCACTCCTCCTATCCCACGTTCTTCCTGGCAAATGCCACTACAAAAACTAAGGGGGTCGCAATCCTCTTCTCTAGACACTGCAACTATACACATATTTCAGAATATAGGGATCCAGAAGGCAGATTCATTCTAGTGAAGGGTACGCTTGAAGGAATACTTTATTCTATAGTCTCATACTATGCTCCCAATAAGGGTCAAGCCAAATTTTTCAATTCGCTCTATTCAACATTGGGGCCAATGTTGGAAGGCAAAATCATTATGGGTGGGGACTCCAACGTAGCCTTCGACCAGGGTCTTGACAAGACTAAACCCTTTAAAGATCAAGCGATCAGACCCTCAAAAATGAGCAGTAAAATTGCAAAATTCCTCCACTCTAAAAGCCTAGTAGATATCTGGAGGGTATTAAACCCTAAGAGTAAGGACTACACGCATTACTCTCCCCCGCATCAGTCCTACGCCAGGATCGATCATATTTTGATCCCCCCGACGCTAGTTCCTCTGGCCCTGAAAGCATCCATTATTGATTCCTCATGGTCGGACCACTCGCTGGTCTTTCTGTCCATCCGCAATGTCTTTTCCACCAAAGGAGGAACCCACTGGCGCCTAAACGAGTCTATCCTCAGTAACCCTATTCACGCCAAATGCATAGCCGATTCCATTAAGGAATACTTTTCCACCAACGCTACGGAAGGTATCTCCCCAGAAATTATTTGGGCGGCCCATAAAGTTACTATCAGAGGTGAACTGATTAAACTATCCTCTCGTCTCAAGAAAGAACGGGTCGTAGAGATACGCGCTCTAGAATCCACATTTGCGAACCTAAAAAGGGCACATAAGCAACATCCCTCTAAGGCCTCAGCGGACCAACTAGATAAGGTTAGATTAGAACTTAACTTAAAATTAACCGCATCAGCAGAGAAACATATTAGATGGAGCGGGGCCAAATACTACATACATAAAGACAAAATAGGAACCATGCTTGCACGTAAACTCACCCCTAAAGTCCATTCGCTTGCGTTCCCCAAACTTAGAGTGAACGGCCAACCCCCTACTTCTAATCCAACTAAGATCCTGAAGGCTTTTCAAGAGTATTACGCTAAACTATATAGCCAAGATACCACAGGGAAGGCCCCAAATATGTCTGCCTTCTTTCAGGGCTTTAGCCTGCCATCATTGTCTTCAGCACATAAAGACATTATGGAAGATTCCTTCTCGGAGGAAGAGGTCTTGGCAGTCATTAAGACCTTGAAACCTGGCTCAGCCCCCGGCCCTGACGGACTATCTACCCCATACTATAAGACCTTCGGAGACATCTTAGCTCCACACATGGCAAAATTCTTTAACTCTAAAACGGAAGGATCCCCCTTAGACCCACACCTCAACACCACTTTTATCACGGTAATCCCTAAGCCCAACAAAAACCATGAAGAAGTTGAAAATTATCGCCCTATTTCCCTTATTAACAACGACCTCAAAATTCTAACCAAAATTTTAGCCAATCGCCTCTCTTCTTTCATTAAATACTACATCCACAAAGACCAAGTAGGCTTCATACCAGGAAGACAGGGACCTGACCAGATTAGAAGAGCAGTTGACATTGTCTCTTTACTCCAATCTGGCTGGAACGGTAAACGGGCTCAGGAAGGGATGATTCTACACAAGGCCTTTGATGCAATAGACTGGTCGTATATCTTCCTTCTTCTAGACAAATGGGGATTTGGTCCCCGCTTCAAAGGAATCCTGGAATCCGTTGTACTCGACTCCTACAGCCATGATTCGAATTCAGGGTCAACACTCAGAACCACTAAAAATAGCGAGGGGCACTCGGCAGGGATATCCGCTCTCCCCCCTAATTTTCGCTATGGCGATCGAGACCTTGGCTATTGCAATCCGCTCAAATCCAGATATTCAAGGTGTCTCAGACGGGACAAGGGTTCACAAATGCGGCCTCTTTGCAGATGACTTACTCCTCTTCCTTACTTCACCGACAATCTCCCTACCCAATCTATGCAAACTCCTCCAGGATTTCTCAAACGTCTCGGGTCTCAAGGTAAATTACACTAAATCACATGCCCTGAATATCTCTCTTAGACACGAAACCAGATTAGCTCTACAGAGCTCATTCAATTTTAAATGGAATGACTCCTCTATAGAATACCTGGGCATCAACCTAACAGCCAAGATAGAACAGTTGTACGACGCAAACTTCCCCCCCATTTATCGAAAACTCGAGGAAGATCTGATGGGAGAAGGGAGGGTTATCATGGTTGGGTAGAATACATTCAATTAAAATGACTTTACTGCCAAGATTGTTATACCTTTTCAGGGCTATACCCATCAATATCAAATTGGATCATCTAAGGTCTTTCCAAGCTAAAATAAACTAATTCATTTGGGGGGGTAGAGGCTATAGGATCCCCCAGCAAACTCTGTACGTCCTCAAATCACAAGGTGGCTTGGGGTTGCCAAGATTGCTCTGGTATTTTCAGGCGGCCAGAATAGCTCAGCTCTCAGTAATCTATAATAGCCCGGAAAAACCGGACTGGGTATCCATTGAAAATCAAGCTGCCCCAGACTACACCATTGAGTCGCTACTCTGGTCCCCCCCAAGGCTTCGGCCCCCCATTCTTTCCCCGATCCTCTCACAATCGCTCCTCCTGTGGGACAGGTTGAAAAAATCCCCCCACCTCATCTCTCATGTAAAACCACTAGCTCAAATATTCAACAACCCAGATTTCCCTCCGGGCCTGGACTCCACGGCTTTTAAATGGTGGAGAGATAGGGGTCTATATCGCATAGGTCACTTTCTGGACGCTCGGGGCCCTATTACCCTGGGACATTGTGTGAACCAACTAGAGATGCCTCCCTCAGAACGCTTCAGGTTCTACCAAATCCGCCATTTCCTCCTACAGCTTTGGTCGGGTAAGCAAACCTCCCCAAGCTGCACTCCGTACGAATCATGGTGCGGACAAGCCTCAGAACAGAGAGGGGCAGTCTCAGTGGTATACAAGGCCCTGGCCCATCAACCTAATAGATCCTCGTACATGACGGCTTGGGAGACTGAACTGGCATTTGGCATGACGGTAGAGCAGTGGCAGACTTCCTTCTCCAGAGCCTTTAAAGGCATTAAAAATGTTTCACTAATCAAGGCTGACGTTAAGGTCCTCACCAGGTGGTATCTAACCCCCTCAAGACTCTCCTTGATGTTTCCCTCAGCTGACCCCTGCTGCTTCCGGGGGTGTCTTCTGACGGGGACCATGGCCCACATTTGGTGGGAATGCCCCAGAATTAGGCCTTTCTGGACCAAAGTCCTAACCTTAATAAAGACTGTCACTAACCATGTTATCCCGAGAAGTCCTGCCATTGCACTACTCAATGCTAATCTCCATGGGATTCCGAAATACTCTCGTAAACTAATTCACTTTATATTACTGGGAGCCAAAATGACAATAGCCAAAGCTTGGAAACTCCCTAAAGTTTCCTTTGCAGCCGCAGTCAAAAAAATCTCTTGGATTATGGTGCAAGAGAAACTTTCCGGAATCCTCCGGAATCCTACTAGACACTACGGCTCAGTTTGAAGCTACGTGGGAGCCTTGGGCTCACCATGTGGGCATTTCGCTAATTCCGGGTGTCCCACCCTAGCTCCCTGGATTACCCTCGATAGTGAAGGACGCTCAACTGCGGACACGCTTCCCCCCCCCCTTTTTTTTTTTTTTTTATCCTGTTCCTCACCCCTCTCACCCCCTGTCCACAGGTACAGAAGCCTGTTGTTTTTGGTTTAGTTGTGTTTCAGTGGGTTGCTTCAATCTCAAAGACTTGCTCGGCTCTCCTATTTTTTCCCTTTAATGTTATATGCTACTGTTGAACCGAGGTGCGGGCAATGCTCTCACACCACTTATATGATACCTCTCCACCTGGATCCAGGAGACCTCCTCCTCTTTGGGGGATAGCGTTGGCTACCGAGAATCCCCTCCACCGCACAGTGTGCTCCCAGTCGGGGTGCGGGGGAGGGCTAGTTGGTGTTTTCCAGATTGGACCTCGCTTTTCCTTAAGCTAGCAAGTAAACGTCTCCTAGGTAGTGTGTCTATGCTTTACATCCTGGACGGTATACTAGGTCACCCCTGAAACGTTTTTTTTCAATGTCTGTTACCTGTATCGAGTATGTATGTTCACTTGTTTTGTATTGTTCTGTTTAAATTCTCATGATTGTCAAAACCAATAAAAATCTTTGAAAGTAAAAAGAATTCCTGTCCGTCTCCTTGAAGTAGGTAGATGTCACAAAAACCTCATTCTTCACAGAGATGTTCAGGTCAAGAATCTGACTCATCTCATAGTTCAAATGAATACCCCTCTGATTGTTGTTGAGGGATTTCAGAAAGTTAGAAAGGTCACACAAATTACCCTCCCAAAGGAGGAGGATGTCATCTATGTATCTTGCCCACGGGACCAACTGTGGGACCTACTGGGCATAGATGACATCTTCCTCCCACCTGGCCATAAACAAATTGGCCAGGCTCGGGGCATATTTGGCCCCCATAGCAACTCCCCTAACTTGTCTATAAAATTGTTGGTTGAACCAAAAATAGTTATGGGAAGCTGCAAATCTAAGTAAAGTCATAAGAAAACCAATTTGTTCCTCACGGAGAATCCCAAACCAAAAATCCTTGAATAGCTTCCATACCCAATTCATGTGGGATAACCATGTACAGGGAGGTAACATCTGCTGTTACCATCCAAATACCCTGTTTAGCAGAGATCCCAGCCAGAATATTGATCACATGCCTGGAATCCTTAATAAAAGAGGGCATCTTGACCACAAGGGGCTGTAAATAGAAATCAATATATCTGCCCACCTGGGACGTGATGGAATCAATTCCACTCACTATTGGACGTCCCGGGGGCAGATAGGATCCTTATGCACTTTTGGGCAAGTAGTACAGCACAGGAGTGCGTGGGGGCTTTAGGAATCAGATATAACCTTTCCTTAGCATTAAGAATCCCTGCTGTATAGCCCTCCATAACAATTTTTTCCAATTCTTTAACATATTGGATCTTTGGATCAGAAGGTAGAACAATATAGGTGTCATGATCGCTAACAATTCTCTTCATTTCCGTCATATAGGCTTCTCTATCTAACACAACAATAGCACCCCCTTTATCAGCGGGCCTGATGACCAGGTCTCTCCTCTCACAAAGGGACTCCAACCCATCCTGTAGTGTTTTATTCATTCTAACCTTTTTACTTTCTAAAAGATCCAAATCTTTCAAAACTAGATCTCTGAACACTCGCAATGAAGGTGCGTGTGTTCCAGGATGGTTAAACAGGGAAGCATTCGCAAGCCCTGAGTAAACAACCTCAGTGGTCCTATTATCATCCCTATTATCCTCATTGGTATTTCCATTTCTCATAATTGATCCTGAGTTATTGATCATATACCTCTTTATGCTAAGTTTCCTAACAAATCTATGCACATCCATAAAGGTATGGAATTTATTTAACCCCCTTGGGGGTGCAAATTTCAAACCCTTATCTAGAATCTGCCTTTCCGAATCAGACAAGGGCTTAGAACTTAAATAAAAAATCCCTTTACCCGCTACAACCTGGGTCTTTTTTGTTCGGGACCACCTCCCTCCTTGGGTTCCTCTCCTCTTTCGCCTAATCTTTTGGTGCCCTGTGGGGCTTTGGAAAAACCCCAATTGTTCTGTCCCCCCCTAACAGGAGCACCCTGCCCTCCATATTCACTCCTATTAGGTTGCGGTGCCATACCAAACATGGTTCCACTTGTTGAAGGTTGAGAATGGGGATTAAAATTGTGATCCCCATCTGGGCCATACATATCCCTTAATGGGAAAAAAGAAGTCCTCCAGCGTTGTGCTGTCACCACTGACAGTGCTTCCATCTTCACCTGGTCTTCCTTCCATGTTCGAGTGCTCCAGCCGTCTAATTGGCAGAACCATGATGACATCACTCCTGTGCATGTGCGTGGGAGTCATGGCCGTGGCACAGAGCTCTGAATGGAAGATACAGGTATGCCACACCATCAGAGCGCATGCTCAGGTGACAGCACTGCATGCAGTATGAATATCTCCTAAACAGAACACGTTTAGGAGATATTTATTGGAGTGGTGCGCTTGCAGGATGCTAAAAAAAAGTCCCGCAAGCAGCATCTTTGAGGCACTTTAGGAGCAGTTTAGACACCGCTCTTAAAGCACCCCTGCCCATTGAAATTGATGGGCAGCGCCGCCGAAGCAACTGCAACGCGCTTCGGTAGTGCCTCTTTGAGGGCACGAATAAACCCTTCATCAGCTGCTAGCAGGGGTTAAAAGTGCCCCGCTAGCGACCGTAAAGCGCTGCGAAAGTGATGGTAAATCACTGTTAAATTAGCGGTGCTTTATCGCCGATGCCCCCCCCCCACCCCAGTGTGAAAGTGTCCTTAATAATTAGGTTAGCAATAGATTTAAGAATAAATAGTAAACATGGGTATGAAGAGTAGAGATGGACGAACTTCTGACGGGACGTTTCGCAAACGCGAACTGCGAAAATGGTCAAAAGTTTGCGAACCACAAAGTTCGCAGCGGGCCCCATTGTCTTCAATGGCAGGCGAACTTTGAAAACCTACAGGTCATATTTCCAGCCACAAAATAATTACTAGCTGTGCACACATAGTCCCACCACATGGCCACTGACATAACACATGTATGAAGTGAATCTGGGATCGACAACTACAAGCATTCTTTTTTTATATGTGAAATTTTGACAATTCAGGAGCGCATGAAGGCAATGGAGGAGAGGAAAGGTCAGGGTAGGCTATGAAGAGGGTGCAGAAGATGATCACCAGCACCCTGATATAGAGCACTGACACCAGCACCGTGATATAGAACACTGACACCAGCACCGTGATAGAGTGCACTGACACCAGCACCGTGATATAGAGCACTGACACCAGCACCGTGATAGAGTGCACTGACACCAGCACAGTGATATAGAGCACTGACACCAGCACAGTGATATAGAGCACTGACACCAGCACCGTGATATAGAACACTGACACCAGCACCGTGATATAGAACACTAACACCAGCACCGTGATATAGAGTACTGACACCAGCACTGTGATAGAGTGCACTGACACCAGCACCGTGATATAGAGCAATGACACCAGCACCATGATAGAGTGCACTGACACCAGCACTGTGATATAGAGCACTGACACCAGCACTGTGATATAGAACACTGACACCAGCACTGTTATGTAGAGCACTGACACCAGCACTGTGATAAAGAACACTGACACCAGCACCGTGATATAGAGCAATGACACCAGCACCATGATAGAGTGCACTGACACCAGCACCGTGATATAGAGCACTGACACCAGCACTGTGATATAGAACACTGACACGAGCACCATGATAGAGTGCACTGACACCAGCACCATAATATTAGGCACTGACACCAGCACTGTGATATAGAGCAATGACACCAGCACCATGATAGAGTGCACTGACACCAGCACCGTGATATAGAGCACTGACACCAGCACTGTGATATAGAACACTGACACGAGCACCATGATAGAGTGCACTGACACCAGCACCATAATATTAGGCACTGACACCAGCACTGTGATATAGAACACTGACACCAGCACCAGGATATAGAGAACTGACACCAGCACCGTGATAGTGTGCACTGACACCAGCACCGTGATAGAGTGCACTGACACCAGCACCGTGATATAGAGCACTGACACCAGCACCGTGATAGAGTGCACTGACACCAGCACAGTGATCTAGAACACTGACACCAGCACCGTGATATAGAGCACTCACACCAGCACCATGATATAGAGTACTCACACCAGCACCGTGATAGAGTGCACTGACACCAGAACTGTGATATAGAGCACTGACACCAGCACCGTGATATAGAGCACTGACAACAACACTGTGATATAGAGCACTGACACAAGCACTGTGATATAGTGCACTGACACCAGCACCATGATAGAGTGCACTAACACCAGCACCGTGATATAGAGCACTCACACCAGAACCGTGATATAGAGCACTGACACAAGCACTGTGATAGAGTGCACTGACACCAGCACCATGATATAGAGCACTCACACCAGCACCGTGATATAGAGCACTCACACCAGCACCGTGATATAGAGCACTGACACAAGCACTGTGATAGAGTTCACTGACACAAGCACTGTGATAGAGTGCACTGACACCAGCACCATGTTATAGAGCACTGACACCAGCACCGTGATATAGAGCACTGACACCAGCACCGTGATAGAGTGCACTGACACCAGCACCGTGATATAGAGCACTGACACCAGCACCGTGATAGAGTGCACTGACACCAGCACAGTGATCTAGAACACTGACACCAGCACCGTGATATAGAGCACTGACACCAGCACCATGATATAGAGCACTCACACCAGCACCGTGATAGAGGGCACTGACACCAGCACCGTGATATAGAGCACTGACACCAGCACCGTGATATAGCGCACTGACAACAACACTGTGATATAGAGCACTGACACAAGCACTGTGATAGAGTGCACTGACACCAGCACCATGATAGAGTGCACTAACACCAGCACCGTGATATAGAGCACTGGCACCAGCACCGTGATATAGAGCACTGACACCAGCACCGTGATATAGAGCACTGACACCAGCACCGTGATATAGAGCGCTGACACCAGCACCGTGATAGAGTGTACTGACACCAGGACCGTGATATAGAGCACTGACACCAGCACCGTGATCGATTAAATAAATTGTTTATAGAGATATACATGGTCTACTGGTCACATGTGTTGAATTCCTCCGAGAGCCATGGCTCATTCATTTTCAGAAATGTGAGGTAGTCAACACTGTTGAGAGCTAGGCGAGTGCGCTTATCGGTCACGATCCCCCCTGCTGCGCTGAACATCCTTTTGGACAGGATGCTGGATGAGGGGCAAGCCAACAGTTCCATTGCAAATTGAGCAAACTCTGGCCAGAGGTCAAGCCTGCCCACCCAGTAGTCCAGGGGTTCATCACTCCTCAGAGCATCCACATCGGCTGTTAACCCGATGTAGTCGGACACCTGACGGTCTAGGCGTTCCCTGATGCTGGATCCGGATGAGACCTGTCGATGGGTCGGCTGAAAGAATGACCTCATATCAGAAGTCACCAACACATCTTCAAACTGCCCTCTTCTTGCAGGCGCTGTTGGATTGGTACCCGCAACTCTCTGTGGGAGTGGGAATTGCTCCTCTGCCAGCGTATGCAAAAGCAGAATGCAGCATTTCTCGAAGCAAGGCCTGGAAGTGCTCCATTCTGACAGCCCTCTGTGATGGTGGTAACATTTCCGCCATTTTGTGTTTGTACCGGGGGTCTAAGTATGTTGCCACCCAGTACTGGTCCTTGACCCTTATGCTTTTTATACGGGGGTCCCTATTAAAACACTGGCGCATGAAGCACTAAACTAAACTGGAAGCGGTGTGGTGGCCAAGCTCCTGCTCATCATCCAGGATAATGTCGTCCTCCTCGTTCTCCTCTCCCCATCCATGCACAACAACAGGGATCCCAGAAAGGTTTAAAGCATGCTCTTCTTGCTCCTCCTCATCCGCCCTGGCACCATCCTCCTCTGACTCCTCTTCAGACTCCTGTTGTTGACTTGTCTCAGATAGAGTAGCACCCCCTGGGAAATCATCCAGCATTGCGACTTCCTCATCTTCCCGCTCCTGCTCCTCCACGGCTTGATCAATGACACAACGCAATGCATGCTCCATAAAAAAGGCATAAGCTACCATGTCACTGATGGCGCCATGGCTGCGACTGACCAGTTTGGTGATCTCATCAAATGGCCTCAGAAGTCTGTATGCGCCACGCATGAGCAGCCACTGGCACGGTGAAAAAAAAAACAGCTCCCCAGAACCTGTTCTGCCGCAGACTTCATACAGGTAGACATTAACTGCACGTTTCTACTGGAGCAGCCTATCAAACATATAGAAGGTTGAGTTCCATCGCTTCGGGCAATCGCAAATAAGACGTCTGACCGGCAGATTGTGTCGCCGCTGAATGTCAGCAAGGCCGTGTAAGATTTTCTGAAATGGGCCAAGATTTTCCTTGCCTGCCGCAAGATGTCCTGGACCCCAGGGTATTTGACAACGAATCGCTGCACGACCAAGTTTAAGACGTGTGCCATGAATGGCACGTGTGTAATTTTGCCCTGTTTCAATGCGCTAAGCAGATTGGCACCATTGTCACACACCACTTTACCAACTGTCAAATTTAGCGGTGTTAGCCACTGATCTGCCTGTGAACGTAAAGCTGAAAGGAGTGCCGGGCCAGTGTGGCTCTTGGCTTCCAGGCACAACAGACGCAGCACGGCATGGCAACGTCTCACCTGGCATGTCAAATAGGTTCTGGGGAGCTTGGACGGCGCAGCGGAAGAGATGATTGCAGCGGAAAAGGAGGAGTCAGCCGAGGAGGAGAGAGAGGAGGATGGAGTAGGAGGAGGAGGATAAGAAGAGCCAGGCCTGCATGCAATCCGTGGCAGTAAAACCAAATCTACACGGGTGCCACGGGTTACATGCTTGGCGGCCGTCAGAAGATTCACCCAGTGGGCAGTAATAGTGATATATCTTCCCTGCCCGTGTTTGCTAGACCACGTGTCTGTGGTCAGATGTATTTTGGCACCGACGTTGTGTGCCAGAGATACATTCACTTGCCGCTGAACATGGCCATATAGCTCTGGGATGCCCTTCTGTGAGAAATACTTCCTTCCTGGGACCTTCCATTGTGGTGTTCCAATGGCCACAAATTTTCAAAAGGCCTCCGAGTCCACCAGTTTATATGGCAGTAGTTGGCGGGCTATGAGTTCTGACAAGCCAGCCGTCAACCATTGGGCAAGAGGGTTATCCGGCATCATAATTTTTTTACGCTCAAACATTTGGCCCACAGAAGCCTGCCTTTTTGCAGAAAAACATGAGGATGGCGTGATGGAAGGTGGAGTGGAGGCCAATTGTGAGGAGAGAGGAGAAGGAGAAGTAGAAGACGAGGTTGGACGGTGAGAGCCTGGAGTGTGGCTTTGTGTGTTCCGTTGCTCCCTCTGGGCTTGGTGATGGCAGCTCATGTGCCTTCTTAAGGCGGTCGTCCCTAGGTGAGTGTTGGGCTTACCGCGACGTATGCGTTGACTGCAAAGATTGCAGATGTCAACACTATTGTCATTAGCGGACACGTTAAAAAAAGCCCACACTGCGGAGCCATGTGCCGGCGTCCTGGGAGTGCCAGATGTGACCGTACATGGTTGACGCCTCGCTCCTGATACATTTCGCATTCTGCATTGTCCTTCCTGTGCAATCTAAGTTCTTCCTGCTTCTCCTCCCTATCTGCTGGTCCATATCTCCCTCTGAACTCCCCTCCTCTTCCTCTCTTGTGGGCACCCACATGACATCACTAGACACATCATCATCGACGTCACCTTCCCCACCGCGATAATTAGAGATCTCGAAGTAGGCAGCAACAGTGGGGAAAAACCTCCTCCTTGGGCTGATCTGGGTACTGTCGTCAGACTGCTGAGTGGCGGTTGTTGCTACCTCCTCTTCCTGATCCAATGCCAAGAGTGGCTGCGCATCGGAAATGTCTTGATATAGATCAGAAAAGAATTCCTGTGACTCAAGTGGAAGGTATATGGTGGTGGGGGTGTTGGTGGTAGTGACTTTGGGGGTGCACATAGCAGAGAGTGAAGAAGAGGGTGCAGATCGAGAGGATGAGGAGGGTGCAGAAGAGTAAGGCTGAGTGAGCCACTCAACCAAGTCTGGTGCGTCCTTTAATGTAATCGCACGCACCTTCTGAAATTTGCTACTTTGGCTCAAGTCTGTTGCTCCTGCCCTACCCCTACCACCCCTGCGGAAGGGCCTGCCTCTTCCTCTGCCTGTCATTTTTTAAATGACCCTGTGACAAAAGTCTCTAGAGAAGTGCAGTATGTATGTGGAAGAAGGTATATAACACCCTGATTCAATCTGTTGTTTTTGGGGGCCACTGGTCTATCACACCAGTTATAATATTTATTTTTATTGCGTTTGTTGCTCTCTGTAGTATCGCTGCAGAACCGCTCAGCAATGCTGCACAGTGGAAATGCGCTATACTATGCTTTCTATATGTGCAAGTATTTTATACATGTATTACACACCTACATACTACACACCAAATAGTACACCTATACCAGTCCTTATAAGGACCATTGTGGACCATGTAGCTAGTGATTTGCAGACTGTACCTCAGTCCCTACACTGATAAAGGACTTCTGCAGAATAGGGCAGCAGTCAGCACAGCCCTGCACCAGCACCCTATATATTGTACAGCTATACCAGTCCTTACAAGGACCTTTGTGGACCGAGTAGCTAGTGATGTGCAGACTGTACCTCAGTCCCTACACTGATAAAAGAATCCTGCAGAATAGGGCAATGGTCAGCAGTAGTGCACCAGCACCCTATATATTGTACAGCTATACCAGTCCTTACAAGGACCTTTATGAACCGAGTAGCTAGTGATGTGCAGACTGTACCTCAGTCCCTACACTGATAAAGGACTGCTGCAGAATAGGGCAGCAATCTGCAGCAGTGCACCACAACCCTATATATTGTACAGATATACCAGTCCTTACAAGGACCTTTGTGAACCGAGTAGCTAGTGATGTGCAGTCTGTACCTCAGTCCCTACACTGATAAAGGACTGCTGCAGAATAGGGCAGCGGTCAGCAGTAGTGCACCAGCAGCCTATATATTGTACAGCTATACCAGTCCTTACAAAGACCTTTGTGAACCGAGTAGCTAGTGATGTGCAGACTGTACCTCAGTCCCTACACTGATAAAGGACTGCTGCAGAATAGGGCAGAGGTCAGCAGTAGTGCACCAGCACCCTATATATTGTACAGCTATACCAGTCCTTACAAGGACCTTTGTGAACCGAGTAGCTAGTGATGTGCAGACTGTACCTCAGTCCCTACACTGATAAAGGACTGCTGCAGAATAGGGCAGCAATCTGCAGCAGTGCACCACAACCCTATATATTGTACAGATATACCAGTCCTTACAAGGACCTTTGTGAACTGAGTAGCTAATGATGTGCAGACTGTACCTCAGTCCCTAAACTGATAAAGGACTGCTGCAGAATAGGGCAGAGGTCAGCAGTAGTGCATCAGCACCCTATATATTGTACAGCTATACCAGTCCTTACAAGGACCTTTGTGAACTGAGTAGCTAGTGATGTGCAGACTGTACCTCAATCCCTACACTGATAAAGGACTGCTGCAGAATAGGGCAGCAGTCAAGTATAATATTCTTTCTATAGTTGGAAGAAAGTATATTATACGTGTACAACCCTATATACTGTACTACACCTATACCCTACCAGTCCTTAAAAGGACCTTTGTGGACCTAATAGTAACAGCTAGTGATTAAACTGACTGCCCCTGCTCCACACAGCGTCCTGTCCCTCTCTGCACTGACAAAAGACAGGCTGCTGCAACAATCACTAGCACAGCAGTGCACTCAACCCTATATCCTGTACTAGACCTATACCATACCAGTCCTTAAAAGGACTTTTGTGGACCTAATAGCTAGTGATTTGTGTCACTGCAGTCTCTCCCTGCTCCACACAGCAACCTCTCCCTATAATGACACAAGAAAGAATGTAAAATGGCCGTCAGATCAGGTCTATTTATAAGTTAGGGGGGATGTCCAATTGTCCATGTGCTGAAATGTCTCAATTGGCTGTCCTGTACCCCATGATGGATGTGTCATCATGCGTCAAAGTTCTTTGACAATGTAAACACATATGTTCGCCCACGCGAACAGCGGCAGAAGTCTGCCGGTTTGGCGAACCACGAACAAGCAAAATTTGCCGGGAACCGCAAGGCCATCCCTAGTCTTGTGCATATATTGCCAATGTATACGGTCAAATTCCTTCTCTGCGTCCAAAGATAACAGCAGCGAAGGCACCCGACCGGTCCTAGCCTGTTGTATAATGCCCAAGACTCTCCTTGTAGCATCTGACGCTTGGTGTCCATGCACAAAGCCTGTCTGATCTGGTTTGATCAAATCGGGTAAGATAGGGATTAGTCTCTGGGCAAGAATTTTTGTGTATAGTTTAAGATCTGTATTCAAAAGAGATATCGGCCTGTAGTTAGTTGGTGATGTAGGATCCTTCCCTGTTTTGGGTATGGTAACTATATAGGCCTGTAGCATTTCAGAAGGAAAAGAGGCAGAGGTCATCACAGCCGCGAACACTGAGGAAAGGGATGGGGTGAGGGTATCCGCAAAACATTTGCAGTAGTAGTTTGTTAGTCCATCTGGGCCCGGGGATTTCCCCAAAGGAGCATTAAGCATTTTGGAGTTGAGTAGCAGTAAGAGTAGGTAGGTGGAAGGAGGTGAGAAATGATTTGATATTGGGATTCTGTGGCTGGGGGGGGGGTGTCAGGGTGTCAAGATAAGACCAGAACTGTGTGGACTGCAACAGAGGAAACCCAAACGTGTATAAGTGAAATATGAAGATTTTTTTAAGGGAAGTGAACAATATAAATACAACCACACAGTGCAATAAACCAACCAACAGACATAGACCCCCAAATAACAACAGACAGATATGTACAAAATGGGAAATACCAGGATCATAAGCAAAGCCAGGCCAGGGTCATGCAAAGAGGATCAGCAGATAAACAAAATTTGAGTTCCAGATTCAGAGACGCAAGCCAGGCCAGTCTCATACAAGGGGAGATGGGGGGAAGGAACACAGGACAGAGATAGGATGGACGGATCAGACTGCAGCACAGGGATGACAGGAACAGGGGGGACAGGGTTCAGGGCACAGTAACCGATTTGGAAATCAGGATCAGATCACACAGCAGCAGGTCAGGGCGCAAGGACAATACCAAGGAAAACATGTGAGTGTTTGCCAGGTATTTATATGCCTGTAATTGGTCTCAAGTCACACCTGATTGCAAGAGGTGCTGACTGCTCCACACTGCCAGGACCCATCTGCTGGTGGATGCCAGTACTGCAGCTCAAAGATGACATACTATTATCAACAGGGAAAAGCTCCCCTGCCAGTTCCAGACTGCCAGGAGACACCTGCTGGTGGACCACAGTACTGCATGTCAAATATCAGAGAGTGACACCAGTGAATGGAACCTTCCCTGACAGTACCTCCGCTCAAAGGAGCAGCCTCCAGATGCTCCAACTAGCTGCTGTTGAGACAAGTCCATGGCATCAAGCTGGGCAGCAGGCAGAGTCACACTAAGCTGGATATGAAGACAGTCCAAAGTATTAAACCAGGTGATGGGCAGCAGACAAAGACATAACAGGCTTTGCAGCAGGTACATCGAACTGGGTGGCAGGATTTGGGTCATCGGGCTGGGCGGCAGGCTCCGGGTCATCGGGCTGGGAGGCAGGCATCTTGAACTGGGCAACAGGCACATCAGGCTGGGCAGCCAGCACAGGCACATCAAGCTGGGCAGCAGGCACATCAAGCGGGGCAACAGGCACATCAAGCGGGGCAGCGGGTACATCAAAATGGGCAGCGGGCACTGTAAGCTGGGCAGCAGGCACAGGCACTTCAGGCTGGGCAGCAGGCATGGGCACTTCAAGTTGGACAGCAGGCACTTCAGGCTGGGCAGAATGCACAGGCACTTCAGGCTGGGCAGCAGGCACGGGCACTTCAGGCTGGGCAGCGGGCTTTCAGGCTGGGCAGCAGGCACTTCAGGCTGGGCAGCAGGCACGGGCACTTCAGGCTGGGCAGCAGGCAAGGGCACTTCGGGAGTGGCAGCAGGCACGGGCACCTCAGGCTGGGCAGCAGACAGGAGCACATCAGATCGGGAAGCTGGCACATCGGACTGGGAAGCTGGCACAGCTGATCACTGGTCCACTGTTTCAGGGTCTGTCAGAGATATTCACTACTCTCAGATGCCAGCAGAGCATAATATGAATCACCTCTAAATTAATTTCAGTAAGCAACCTGAATCAAGATGGTTCCTCTGTGTAGCCACTTCTGGTTATGGATGGCCTTGGTATTCTGTCATGTATCAGATAAGACCAAAGCCAAGGCCAAGGTCATACACGGGGAGGTCAGCTGGGGGAAGGAACACAGGACAGGGATAGGATGGACGGATCAGACTGCAGCTCAGGGATGATAGGAACAGGTGGGACAGGGTAGGGACCAGGACAGGGAAACAGGATCAGAAACACGGATCACAAGTTCAGGGCACAGGAACAGGTTCAGAAATCAGGATCAGATCACAAAGCAGCAGGTCAAGGCGCTAGGACAATACCAAGGCAAACATGTGAGTGTTTGCTGGGTATTTATATGCCTGTAATTGCAAGAGGTGCTGACTGCTCCACACTGCCAGGACCCATCAGCTGGTGGACACCAGTACTGTGGCCCAAAGATGACATACCACTATCAACAGAGAAAAGCTCCCCTGGCTGTTCCAGACTGCCAGGAGACACATGCTGGTGGACTACAGTACTGCACGCCAAATATCAGGCAGTGACACCAGCGAATGGTACCTTCCCTGACACAGGGTCATCTTTCAGGTTGTAAAGGGGACTATAATAAGAGGCAAAGGCATCTGCAATTTTCTTTGGGTTAATTTTTTTTCTTGGAGGTTGAGTCTAATAGATATTCTATTTCCCATTGGAGTTTTTTGGCTTTGAAACGGTTTGCTAGGAATTTACCTGCTTTGTTCCCAGAGGAGTATTGCATCAGTCTAAGGGCTCTGTTGTGTTTATCGTGCCATTCTATAAGTAAAGATCGTAGATCCATACGTAGTTTGGATAGGGTCACACATGTGGATTGGGACGGGTTCTTTTTGTTAGTGGACTCAAGGATCCAAATCAGTAATTTTTCAAGCTGCGATGACCTCTGCCTCAATACGAGAGCATAATTGTATTAAAATACCTCTAATAAAGGCTTTATGAGCACACCATACAGTAAAGGGATTCAATACAGTATCCAAGTTCATCTGAAAATATTCCTGGAAATGCTTAGAGATAATACAAGTGTTTTGGGGTGAGTTGAGAACCTGAGAATTGACTCTCCAAATGTAAGCAGGGTTTGCTGCGTGCGCCTCCACTATAGATATAGACACAGGGGCATGGTCTGACCATGAAATGTCATGTATAGTGTAAGAGGACACAGCTGGTAACAATAACTTATCTACTAATATCATATCGATTACAGAATATGAGTTGTGGGGTAGAGAATGGAAAGTGTAGTCTCACTCAACTGCATGCTGACACCTCCAAGTGTCATACACACATTCTCTATGGAATATCGGTTGGAGAGCTAGAGGGAGTCTCTTAGGTTTAGAGGATAGATCCAGATGGGGATTCGCAGTGAGGCCACGTACACACGGGCGGATTGTCTGCCCAACTAAGTTCGTCAGACAATCCGACAGACAGTCCGTTCAAAATTTGCATGAACGGACTTGACCACACACGATGAGCAGACAGTCCGCTGAAAGCGTGCGCGATGACGTGTACAGCACGTACGACGGGACTAGAAAAACGACGTCCTATACACTGCAATGCAACCTTCGGCCGTGTAAATCCTTTCTGAGCTTTCCATACTTAGTTCGTCCAACTTGCCTACACACGAGCGGACTGTCCGCTGAAACCAAGTTTGGAAGGACAAAACCAAGTTTGAACGGACAAAATTTCGGAAATTCCGTAAGACTTTGTTCATCAGGCAGTCCGCTGAAAAAGTCCGCTGAAGCCCACACACAAGCGGATTGTCCGCTGAAACACGGTTCAGCGGACTAAGTTGGACAGACAATCCGCCCGTGTGTACGCGGCCTGAGATTAAAATCTCCACAGATTACCGGGGACCCGCATTTTACTTTGGAGAGTTTGCAAAATAGTTTATGAATGAAGCGGATTTGGTGTGAGTTGGGTGCATAAACGTTCACTACAGTGAATGGTCTATTATTTATGTCACATCTGCCTTCTGGGTCACATATGGATTCACACAGGGAGAAAGCTACTGTGTTTTTAATTGCAATGAAAACTCCTTTCTTTTTCTGAGGAGCAGAGGCAGCAAAGATATGAGGAAATTGTTTGTGATGAAAAGAAGATGGTACTGAGGATTGAAAGTGTGTCTTCTGGACATATAAGGTCGCATCCCAACCGATGAGATTCAATCCATAGAGATGCTTGCTTACCAGGGTGATTAAGGACCATCAGAGTATGACAATTGCGAGCATGTGTTACCTTTGCTTGGTGGAGCGTTGGAGGAAAGTTGAAGATGTAGCAGGTTTAGGTGTGAGGATTTAAAGTCAGTAGTTGACAAGTCTTCAGGTGGAGTGCTGGAGATGAGTAGTAGTTGCTGGTAGACATTGGACTGACAGGATATGGAGGGAGAAGGATTTGGAGTCAGCGAGAAACAAAAGGGGAACATATAACAGTTAACAAAATACAGAAGCGATTCCAACTGGAATCCAATTGCAGCATAGCTGCGCATCATTTGTGGAGGGGGAATCATGGCTATAGGCCCATTGAAGAAAAGGTCCGAAAATTTAGTTATTGCAAAACTGGAGGTTAGAGGCGATCAAATTTTATGAGATTTTGGTTTGTGGGTTACAACCTGCCATTCCTCTTGGTTGTTTATTCCTTTCGGGGGTGATCTGTGTTGATTCTCTTGTTCTGGGAGAATGTCCCATGAGTGGAGCAATGCAAGACCCTCAGTAAGTGTTGTGATCACATAGATTAGCAGCTAACACTCAAACAAAGTTACAGTAGATGTAAAACAAAAAATGTATATAATATTTTTCTATAGTGGAGGTATGGACGGATAGTTTTTTTTTTTTTTTTTCAATTATCTCTCAAAATGAATGTTACTTTTAAAGAATTTTTCTTACAAAAAAACATTTTTTCCCCAGCCTTTTTTATATATATGGTAGATGCCGTGTTGTCACGGAGCATCTACATTAGATATTTTAGTGCATTGGGGACACCCTCTCGTAGACCAGCTGTGACCACCCCCCCGCCCATCATGCTTTTCTTTCTTTTCTGTTCCCTCCCCCATACAGGGTGTTGCGCTGTGGGCAGAGGTGCGGCGTGCTCCGGACGGCGTCTATGTGGCGCGTGATGCCATGAATGGAGGTACGTCCCGTGTCACATGACGCCCGTGTGACGTCTACGAAGGTGAAGAAAGTGTGGCTTGCCTCGGCCACGCAGTGTGTTTGGGGTGGAGCCACCCCCTCATCCTGCTTTGGCTGTTGACTCCATACAGATCAAGTGTTCTGCTTGCAATCGGGGATCGTTTGATCCCTGATGCAGCGAATGGAGTTTTTCTGGCGCAGCTCCTCGGTGAGCTCGCTCCGGTATAGCCAGGCAGTTAGTGTTCGGAGACCATGAGATCTCCAATACAGAAAGCCGGCGCCATGTCGCCATGGTTATGATTGGGACGCACGCTTCCCCTCCCTTTCATGTCACGTGATCCCCTGTCATGTGACATATATAGGAAGTGGGAGCTCTGTTTGAACAATACACACCACAGTGTAACCTTTTCCCTTTTTTCTATTTTGGTGTTAGTTTCAGTGTAACATCACGCTATATTTATTCATGTCCCCTCTCATCATCATAGGTTTATATTTGTTCAACATCTTTGCCCTCCACAATATATAATTGAGTCACCCCAGAAGTGTACTTTCAAATACATCTTAGAGATGGGGACACAGTTGATAGATGTTACAAGTGTAAGTGCCTATATTATTTATGTTTGATATTAGGGATGAGCCGAACACCCCCCGGTTCGGTTCGCACCAGAACTTTCGAACGGACACCAAATTCGTACGAACGTTAGAACCCCATTGAAGTCTATGGGACTCGAACGTTTGAAATTAAAAGTGCTAATTTTAACGGCTAATATGCAAGATACTGTCCTAAAAAGGGTTTGGGGACCTGGCTCCTGCCCCAGGGGACATGGGTCAATGCCTAAAATGTTTTTAAAAATGGCCGTTTTGGCGGGAGCACTGATTTTAATGACGATTAAAGTGGAAAAAAAAAGTGAAATATTCCTTTAAATATGGTGCCTGGGGGGTGTCAAAAATTGTAATTAAACGCCCCTGTTAAACAGGGGCAGAAAAATTGGGCCTTAGGCACTGGTGCTGGTGCCACCACACTGCAACCTCTCCCATATACTCTAGTTTTATTGCAGGAATTAGCCCTGCTGCAAAGCATTGCATCAAAAATTGTAATTAAACGCCCCTGTTAAACAGGGGCAGAAAAATTGTGCCTTAGGCACTGGTGCTGGTGCCACCACACTGCAACCTCTCCCATATGCTCTAGTTTTAGTGTAGGAATTAGCCCTGCTGCAAAGCATTGCATCAAAAATTGTAATTAAACGCCCCTGTTAAACAGGGACAGAAAAATTGTGCCTTAGGCACTGGTGCTGGTGCCACCACACTGCAACCTCTCCCATATACTCTAGTTTTATTGCAGGAATTAGCCCTGCTGCAAAGCATTGCATCAAAAATTGTAATTGGGGGGGCGTGACCGGAAGTTGAAGTGGACGGACGTGCCTGTGCTGAGCTCCGCCGAGGCCTATCAGCATCTCTGTCCATCCTCGTCCACCGGGCGTTTTTTCGCCCCGCCGGACCCTCCATCCATCCGGGGGAACATCTAGGCTCCGGACGGAGCCGTTATTTTCGGCCGCTCCAACGCCGAAATCGATCCCGGGGGCCGCGGGCGGCGAGACAGACTGGTCTCCACCGCCATCTTGCGGCCTACTCCGCACCTCGAGACCTCCGGACGGCGGCTTTCGTGACGCATCCCGAGCCGGATCCCAAGGCACCACTCACCGCTGGGCCCACAGGACTCCCCCGCCTGGAACAGGGAGCTGATGATCGCCCGTCGGAGGCCCGGAGAGGATCCAGCGCTACATCCAGAGAGGTGAGACCCGGCGGCCATCTTGGTACACCTGCAAGCCTCCTCTGGCAGCTGTCTCGCAGATTCTTTCAGGGAGGACATTGTCCCCAATCTCAGTACAGCCTGTCCCCCTGCCCTGGCCGCTCGGTCCAAATGCCTCTCTAGGCCCTGCACAAGCTCTAGGCCCCACCAGTGGCCATCTTGGTGCACCCAGTTCCTCCTTCCACCCTCCTGAGGCCCACACCTCTCCAATCTACACCCTGATTTGTGCCTGGACTCTCCCTGTAACCCAGTGGTGCAGTGTTTCTTGGACTCCCTCCCCCCCCTTGCTCTCTAACCTGCAACATCCTATTTCGGGGTCACACCCCGGGTCCCCCTGCTTGACAGACATGTGATCATTCCTTACGAGTCCTAGCCACCTTCCAATGCTCCCCTACCGCTCACAGTCGCTACTTCCACATGGGGAGCTCCACGTGTAACTGAATATATGCCTAGTCCCAACGCCTCATGGTGAAATACGGACCGAAACACCTCCCTCAGTCTCTGTCTCCTGATCTGCGGCCCTCACAGACTCTAGATCGCTTCCTAAGCAGGCCGGCCTCCCCTGTTCCAACTCCAGGTTCTTCCACATATGCACAAGTGGCCTCCCAACTGTCCGTACAAGATAACCCAAGCCTTTTGTCAAGGGGCCACTTAGACACAATGTCCACCCCTGTTACAGTTGAAGTACTTGATGATAAACTGCGAGTTCTCCTGCAAGACTTGACCAGCAATGTCTCTAAGGAAATGGGTAAACTCGCCCATGAATTGCGGGGGGAGCTTGCTCTGATTGGGGAACGGACTGACGTCCTGGAAACCAAATTTGACGATTTACTGCAATATGTACACGTCTTGGAAGAAGACAACGCCGGTTTGAAGCAATCCGTCTCGCAGCTCCAGTCCCAACAGGAGGACCTGGAGAACAGGGAACGCCGCCAAAACGTACGCATCAGAGGAGTCCCTGAGACCGTCAGTGAGGGGGAGATTAAACCATACCTACTCAGCCTCTTCAATGTTGTCGCCCCCTAAAATCCCAGACATAGATTAGAGATTGGATAGGGCCCACAGATCTTTAGCCCCAAAGCCCCCAGCCGGGGCCAACCCTAGAGACATCATTGTACGCTTCCACTACTACGACAGCAAAGAAGCTCTGACCATGGCCGCCCGTAACAAGTCTCGTCTGGAATTTAAAGGGGCCAAGATACAAATTTTCAGTGACTTATCCCCCATTACCTTGGCTAAACGTCGCAGCTTTCGCCCTGTAACTGCCCATCTGCAGAATCACCAGTTCCCGTATCGCTGGGGCTTCCCCTTTCGTCTCTCGACCACTAAAGATGGGACTCAATACTCCATGAGGGACCTTCAGGAAAGTGAAGCTTTCATACGCAATTTACGTTTACCACCGCTGCCAGATGAAGACCCCGTCCCGCTTCCAACGACGCCCAGACCCACGTCCATCCCAACACAGATTTGGACTCCAGCTTGCCAGAAATCGCAGAAGTCCTTCTCTACTCCCCAGCGTAACTTGCATCCCAGACTGCCTCCTTGAAGAGAACTCTCAAATGCTGTGTTTGGTTGATCTCGGCCTCGGCCCCTATTTCACCATGTTTTTCCCCCTTGACAGGGGGTGTTCGCACCCTTAGTTATGGGTTGTGATTTTTCTTTTTTCCCCATTTTTGGTTGATTGGGACTATAGTATATTGTTCTTACTGCCTGTAGCTTTTGCTGGAAGGTGGCGGGGTCCCTCTAGATGAGCTGGAACCCCTGATGTGCCTCCTTTTGTTCCGCGGCTGCGGCTGCGGACTCCTGGGTGGTCTTTACCCCCCAGGCCTTTTTTCTACTACTTATGGTTTATTTTTCAATTTTTTAGGCCTTTTTTTTGGCCTTTTTTTCATTTTTTGCTCATTTTGGTTGCCTTCTTTCTCACTCTTTAGATGCATTGTTGTTATTATATGTTTTCACCCGCTTTTCATTCCTAGGATACACCACGGCTCCCAGTATTTCCTTGGTATATACAGGTATACTTGTTTATTGTATGTTTATTATGGGTACTTTAAGCTCCAACTACTTGGTGCACAATGGCTTTGAGGGTACTTACTTACAATGTTAAGGGCTTGAACTCTATTCATAAGCGTTGGTTGACTCTGAAGGAGTTCAAGTCCTCCAACGCAGATGTGGTCCTAGTCCAGGAGACTCACTTCCGCCCAGGGGGCTCTCTTAAATTTGCTGCCAAACATTTTCCGGTTTCTTTTATGGCCTCCGATCCCTCTGGTAAAGCCGGGGCCGTGATACTGATTAAAAAAACCTGTCCATTACGGGTAAAGTCCTCATTCCTTGACCCACAGGGTAGATATATTCTCCTGGACTGTGACTACTTGTCCCGCTCTCTTACTATAATTAATATTTACGCCCCCAATTCGGGTCAGGTTCAATTCCTCTCTGAGGTCTTGGATACACTGGGCTCATATGCCCAGCCGTTCATGATCATCGGCGGGGACTTTAACATGACTATGTCCGCTAGGAGGGACAGACAAACCCTTTTCTCAGGTAACCCCTCCTCTAAAACTGAACATCAATCCACTGCGTTTCGCAAACTTATTAGGTCCCATAACCTTCTAGACATTTGGAGGATTAAACACCCTACGCACCGGCAATTTTCTTTTTATTCCCCCCCACATAAGATGTACTCTAGATTGGATTATATCTTTGTAACGGCACCTCTACTAACGTCGGCAGTAGCCTCGGAGTTGAACCCCATGACATGGTCGGATCATGCCTCGGTACAGCTCGACCTTACCCTCTCCTCCTCTACACCCAGGACCTGCCATTGGAGACTTAATGATTTCCTTCTCCGTGATCCGGTCACTGAGGCTCATTTGTCCCAAAGTTTAACTGACTTTTTTCAACTTAACGTAGGATCTGTGCGGGACGTGTCCACCCTTTGGGAGGCTCACAAGGCCTTCTTCAGAGGAATATGTATTTCAGCCGGCTCCCGCCTCAAGCGGGACTCGGCTGCGCAGAGGCTAGACATTCTTTCACAATTGCAAAAAGCTGAGGCTCTGCTCTTGTCCTCCCCTTCGGTGTCCCGTCTCCGCACAGTGACCTCCCTACGCGAAAGGTTAAAATCTTTAGATATGCATAAATGCTCTAAAGCCCTACTCTGGGCAAAGCAGAAATTTTATGAGTTCGCCAACAAGTCTCATAGGATGTTGGTGAATAAGCTCAAACCCCGCCCATTTCACTCCTACCCTGATCTTCTTATTCAGTCAGATGGCACACCGACTTACTGCCCCTTAACAATGTCTAAAGTTTTTGGTGCTTTTTACAAAAAATTATATAACTGCCTAACTTCCGATCCCAATCATGTTTTCTCTCAAGATAGCTTTAATGACTTCTGTACCTCTTTGAAATTGCCAGTGTTGTCCTCTTCCCAGGTGGATACCCTGAACGCTGCCGTCACGCCAGAGGAATTGGCAGCGGTAGTAAAAGCACTCCCGTCCCATAAATCCCCGGGCCCAGACGGACTTCCTTATATTTATTATAAATCTTTCCTCCCGACTCTGAGCCCCCATTTGCTAAATCTTTTTTCCTTTTTACAGAAAGGTATAGTGCCCCATTCCCAGTTCCTACATGCGCACATAACAGTTATCCCGAAGCCGGGTAAACCCCCTACCCTACCGGACAATTACAGACCCATAGCTTTACTTAACTCCGATTATAAGATCTTCACCAAAATTTTAGCTAATAGACTTTCCTTAATATTTCCTGCCCTGGTCCATAATGATCAGGTAGGATTTGTCCTGGGTAGACGAGCCGGTGACAACACTAGACGCACCATCGATCTCATAGACCTGCTCGACAAGACATCCCGCCCTGCCATTATATATATATATATTTTTTAATAAAACCAACCGTTTGTTTTTTTTGACCTACACCATCCGGAGCATTCGTTTTTCTTTTTCTTGTTTTATATACCATCTGTATGAGCCCTTATTTGAAATTGGAGTCTGGATACACTGGGTTCCTGAAATACCATCACCCTTGAGTGTGGAGAACATCGGTTGGCGAATACTTACCTCTATCCGGGACCGAGGACGTCTATATGAGGATTACATGCCGGGATCTATTTCATCAAAAGTTGGAATACAATCCTTTGGGATTACAAGCACTTTAGACCCACTGTCGTAGGGCACGTGGGTCCAACATTTCCGGTAAGAGTATCCACCTTACATTTATAGAAGGTTGTGTCCTCAAATACCACTGCAGACAAACAGATTGCTGTCAATGGTTCCTTTGTCGCCTCGGTCCATGGTTTACATGAGAAGATTGGCCACTTTTGTTTAATACGATAAGAGGACTCCTTTACAGATTGATGAGCTGATAATAGTCTATCTTTCAGGATCTATATTATGCAGCCTCATTTTCACTATATCACATACTTATTATTCACAGTTGCATTTATACTGTATTGGGTATTGCATATTGCACGCAATATTGTTTACACTCATCTCACAATAAGTGTGAGATTTTTCCCTTTAGCACGGGTTTTCTATACATACCTAAAAAAAAAAATTTAGGTTATTGTCTTTATTTTTTTAGTGCTACATTTTTTGTTTCACAGACATACTGGTTTAGTTGAGCATTTAAGACAGACTCGGGCACGCCTCTAAGCTTCACATTTTTCTGCCTCGAGCGGTCTTCCAAATGCGATTTTGGTTTTGAGCTTGTCTATCTCATCCTCTTGCTCATTATGTGCGTCGATCAGAGTGTTATGGGAAGCTGCAAATGTGCTCATCTTGTGCTCAGTATGATCCATTCTACTTCCCAGTTCCTGCACCTCATATTTAAAGAAGGACACAAATCCCATGAGGTCAGCATGTAAGGAAGCTTGCAGGGACACTAGCATTTCCTTTAATGTAGACTCTGATACATGCTGGTTGGTTGCCAGGAAGAAGTTAAAAGAATGGAGTTTTTCTGGCGCAGCTCCTCGGTGAGCTCGCTCCGGTATAGCCAGGCAGTTAGTGTTCGGAGACCATGAGATCTCCAATACAGAAAGCCGGCGCCATGTCGCCATGGTTACGATTGGGACGCACGCTTCCCCTCCCTTTCATGTCACGTGATCCCCTGTCATGTGACATATATAGGAAGTGGGAGCTCTGTTTGAACAATACACATCACAGTGTAACCTTTTCCCTTTTTTCTATTTTGGTGTTAATTTCAGTGTAACATCACGCTATATTTATTCATGTCCCCTCTCATCATCATAGGTTTATATTTGTTCAACATCTTTGCCCTCCACAATATATAATTGAGTCACCCCAGAAGTGTACTTTCAAATACATCTTAGAGATGGGGACACAGTTGATAGATGTTACAAGTGTAAGTGCCTATATTATTTATGTTTGATATTAGGGATGAGCCGAACACCCCCCGGTTCGGTTCGCACCAGAACTTTCGAACGGACACCAAATTCGTACGAACGTTAGAACCCCATTGAAGTCTATGGGACTCGAACGTTTGAAATTAAAAGTGCTAATTTTAACGGCTAATATGCAAGATACTGTCCTAAAAAGGGTTTGGGGACCTGGCTCCTGCCCCAGGGGACATGGGTCAATGCCTAAAATGTTTTTAAAAATGGCCGTTTTGGCGGGAGCACTGATTTTAATGACGATTAAAGTGGAAAAAAAAGTGAAATATTCCTTTAAATATGGTGCCTGGGGGTGTCAAAAATTGTAATTAAACGCCCCTGTTAAACAGGGGCAGAAAAATTGGGCCTTAGGCACTGGTGCTGGTGCCACCACACTGCAACCTCTCCCATATACTCTAGTTTTATTGCAGGAATTAGCCCTGCTGCAAAGCATTGCATCAAAAATTGTAATTAAACGCCCCTGTTAAACAGGGGCAGAAAAATTGTGCCTTAGGCACTGGTGCTGGTGCCACCACACTGCAACCTCTCCCATATGCTCTAGTTTTAGTGTAGGAATTAGCCCTGCTGCAAAGCATTGCATCAAAAATTGTAATTAAACGCCCCTGTTAAACAGGGACAGAAAAATTGTGCCTTAGGCACTGGTGCTGGTGCCACCACACTGCAACCTCTCCCATATACTCTAGTTTTATTGCAGGAATTAGCCCTGCTGCAAAGCATTGCATCAAAAATTGTAATTGGGGGGGCGTGGCCGGAAGTTGAAGTGGACGGACGTGCCTGTGCTGAGCTCCGCCGAGGCCTATCAGCATCTCTGTCCATCCTCGTCCACCGGGCGTTTTTTTCGCCCCGCCGGACCCTCCATCCATCCGGGGGAACATCTAGGCTCCGGACGGAGCCGTTATTTTCGGCCGCTCCAACGCCGAAATCGATCCTGGGGCCGCGGGCGGCGAGACAGACTGGTCTCCACCGCCATCTTGCGGCCTACTCCGCACCTCGAGACCTCCGGACGGCGGCTTTCGTGACGCATCCCGAGCCGGATCCCAAGGCACCACTCACCGCTGGGCCCACAGGACTCCCCCGCCTGGAACAGGGAGCTGATGATCGCCCGTCGGAGGCCCGGAGAGGATCCAGCGCTACATCCAGAGAGGTGAGACCCGGCGGCCATCTTGGTACACCTGCAAGCCTCCTCTGGCAGCTGTCTCGCAGATTCTTTCAGGGAGGACATTGTCCCCAATCTCAGTACAGCCTGTCCCCCTGCCCTGGCCGCTCGGTCCAAATGCCTCTCTAGGCCCTGCACAAGCTCTAGGCCCCACCAGTGGCCATCTTGGTGCACCCAGTTCCTCCTTCCACCCTCCTGAGGCCCACACCTCTCCAATCTACACCCTGATTTGTGCCTGGACTCTCCCTGTAACCCAGTGGTGCAGTGTTTCTTGGACTCCCTCCCCCCCCTTGCTCTCTAACCTGCAACATCCTATTTCGGGGTCACACCCCGGGTCCCCCTGCTTGACAGACATGTGATCATTCCTTACGAGTCCTAGCCACCTTCCAATGCTCCCCTACCGCTCACAGTCGCTACTTCCACATGGGGAGCTCCACGTGTAACTGAATATATGCCTAGTCCCAACGCCTCATGGTGAAATACGGACCGAAACACCTCCCTCAGTCTCTGTCTCCTGATCTGCGGCCCTCACAGACTCTAGATCGCTTCCTAAGCAGGCCGGCCTCCCCTGTTCCAACTCCAGGTTCTTCCACATATGCACAAGTGGCCTCCCAACTGTCCGTACAAGATAACCCAAGCCTTTTGTCAAGGGGCCACTTAGACACAATGTCCGCCCCTGTTACAGTTGAAGTACTTGATGATAAACTGCGAGTTCTCCTGCAAGACTTGACCAGCAATGTCTCTAAGGAAATGGGTAAACTCGCCCATGAATTGCGGGGGGAGCTTGCTCTGATTGGGGAACGGACTGACGTCCTGGAAACCAAATTTGACGATTTACTGCAATATGTACACGTCTTGGAAGAAGACAACGCCGGTTTGAAGCAATCCGTCTCGCAGCTCCAGTCCCAACAGGAGGACCTGGAGAACAGGGAACGCCGCCAAAACGTACGCATCAGAGGAGTCCCTGAGACCGTCAGTGAGGGGGAGATTAAACCATACCTACTCAGCCTCTTCAATGTTGTCGCCCCCTAAAATCCCAGACATAGATTAGAGATTGGATAGGGCCCACAGATCTTTAGCCCCAAAGCCCCCAGCCGGGGCCAACCCTAGAGACATCATTGTACGCTTCCACTACTACGACAGCAAAGAAGCTCTGACCATGGCCGCCCGTAACAAGTCTCGTCTGGAATTTAAAGGGGCCAAGATACAAATTTTCAGTGACTTATCCCCCATTACCTTGGCTAAACGTCGCAGCTTTCGCCCTGTAACTGCCCATCTGCAGAATCACCAGTTCCCGTATCGCTGGGGCTTCCCCTTTCGTCTCTCGACCACTAAAGATGGGACTCAATACTCCATGAGGGACCTTCAGGAAAGTGAAGCTTTCATACGCAATTTACGTTTACCACCGCTGCCAGATGAAGACCCCGTCCCGCTTCCAACGACGCCCAGACCCACGTCCATCCCAACACAGATTTGGACTCCAGCTCGCCAGAAATCGCAGAAGTCCTTCTCTACTCCCCAGCGTAACTTGCATCCCAGACTGCCTCCTTGAAGAGAACTCTCAAATGCTGTGTTTGGTTGATCTCGGCCTCGGCCCCTATTTCACCATGTTTTTCCCCCTTGACAGGGGGTGTTCGCACCCTTAGTTATGGGTTGTGATTTTTCTTTTTTCCCCATTTTTGGTTGATTGGGACTATAGTATATTGTTCTTACTGCCTGTAGCTTTTGCTGGAAGGTGGCGGGGTCCCTCTAGATGAGCTGGAACCCCTGATGTGCCTCCTTTTGTTCCGCGGCTGCGGCTGCGGACTCCTGGGTGGTCTTTACCCCCCAGGCCTTTTTTCTACTACTTATGGTTTATTTTTCAATTTTTTAGGCCTTTTTTTTGGCCTTTTTTTCATTTTTTGCTCATTTTGGTTGCCTTCTTTCTCACTCTTTAGATGCATTGTTGTTATTATATGTTTTCACCCGCTTTTCATTCCTAGGATACACCACGGCTCCCAGTATTTCCTTGGTATATACAGGTATACTTGTTTATTGTATGTTTATTATGGGTACTTTAAGCTCCAACTACTTTGTGCACAATGGCTTTGAGGGTACTTACTTACAATGTTAAGGGCTTGAACTCTATTCATAAGCGTTGGTTGACTCTGAAGGAGTTCAAGTCCTCCAACGCAGATGTGGTCCTAGTCCAGGAGACTCACTTCCGCCCAGGGGGCTCTCTTAAATTTGCTGCCAAACATTTTCCGGTTTCTTTTATGGCCTCCGATCCCTCTGGTAAAGCCGGGGTTGTGATACTGATTAAAAAAACCTGTCCGTTACGGGTAAAGTCCTCATTCCTTGACCCACAGGGTAGATATATTCTCCTGGACTGTGACTACTTGTCCCGCTCTCTTACTATAATTAATATTTACGCCCCCAATTCGGGTCAGGTTCAATTCCTCTCTGAGGTCTTGGATACACTGGGCTCATATGCCCAGCCGTTCATGATCATCGGCGGGGACTTTAACATGACTATGTCCGCTAGGAGGGACAGACAAACCCTTTTCTCAGGTAACCCCTCCTCTAAAACTGAACATCAATCCACTGCGTTTCGCAAACTTATTAGGTCCCATAACCTTCTAGACATTTGGAGGATTAAACACCCTATGCACCGGCAATTTTCTTTTTATTCCCCCCCACATAAGATGTACTCTAGATTGGATTATATCTTTGTAACGGCACCTCTACTAACGTCGGCAGTAGCCTCGGAGTTGAACCCCATGACATGGTCGGATCATGCCTCGGTACAGCTCGACCTTACCCTCTCCTCCTCTACACCCAGGACCTGCCATTGGAGACTTAATGATTTCCTTCTCCGTGATCCGGTCACTGAGGCTCATTTGTCCCAAAGTTTAACTGACTTTTTTCAACTTAACGTAGGATCTGTGCGGGACGTGTCCACCCTTTGGGAGGCTCACAAGGCCTTCTTCAGAGGAATATGTATTTCAGCCGGCTCCCGCCTCAAGCGGGACTCGGCTGCGCAGAGGCTAGACATTCTTTCACAATTGCAAAAAGCTGAGGCTCTGCTCTTGTCCTCCCCTTCGGTGTCCCGTCTCCGCACAGTGACCTCCCTACGCGAAAGGTTAAAATCTTTAGATATGCATAAATGCTCTAAAGCCCTACTCTGGGCAAAACAGAAATTTTATGAGTTCGCCAACAAGTCTCATAGGATGTTGGTGAATAAGCTCAAACCCCGCCCATTTCACTCCTACCCTGATCTTCTTATTCAGTCAGATGGCACACCGACTTACTGCCCCTTAACAATGTCTAAAGTTTTTGGTGCTTTTTACAAAAAATTATATAACTGCCTAACTTCCGATCCCAATCATGTTTTCTCTCAAGATAGCTTTAATGACTTCTGTACCTCTTTGAAATTGCCAGTGTTGTCCTCTTCCCAGGTGGATACCCTGAGCGCTGCCGTCACGCCAGAGGAATTGGCAGCGGTAGTAAAAGCACTCCCGTCCCATAAATCCCCGGGCCCAGACGGACTTCCTTATATTTATTATAAATCTTTCCTCCCGACTCTGAGCCCCCATTTGCTAAATCTTTTTTCCTTTTTACAGAAAGGTATAGTGCCCCATTCCCAGTTCCTACATGCGCACATAACAGTTATCCCGAAGCCGGGTAAACCCCCTACCCTACCGGACAATTACAGACCCATAGCTTTACTTAACTCCGATTATAAGATCTTCACCAAAATTTTAGCTAATAGACTTTCCTTAATATTTCCTGCCCTGGTCCATAATGATCAGGTAGGATTTGTCCTGGGTAGACGAGCCGGTGACAACACTAGACGCACCATCGATCTCATAGACCTGCTCGACAAGACATCCCGCCCTGCCATTATATATATATATATTTTTTAATAAAACCAACCGTTTGTTTTTTTTGACCTACACCATCCGGAGCATTCGTTTTTCTTTTTCTTGTTTTATATACCATCTGTATGAGCCCTTATTTGAAATTGGAGTCTGGATACACTGGGTTCCTGAAATACCATCACCCTTGAGTGTGGAGAACATCGGTTGGCGAATACTTACCTCTATCCGGGACCGAGGACGTCTATATGAGGATTACATGCCGGGATCTATTTCATCAAAAGTTGGAATACAATCCTTTGGGATTACAAGCACTTTAGACCCACTGTCGTAGGGCACGTGGGTCCAACATTTCCGGTAAGAGTATCCACCTTACATTTATAGAAGGTTGTGTCCTCAAATACCACTGCAGACAAACAGATTGCTGTCAATGGTTCCTTTGTCGCCTCGGTCCATGGTTTACATGAGAAGATTGGCCACTTTTGTTTAATACGATAAGAGGACTCCTTTACAGATTGATGAGCTGATAATAGTCTATCTTTCAGGATCTATATTATGCAGCCTCATTTTCACTATATCACATACTTATTATTCACAGTTGCATTTATACTGTATTGGGTATTGCATATTGCACGCAATATTGTTTACACTCATCTCACAATAAGTGTGAGATTTTTCCCTTTAGCACGGGTTTTCTATACATACCTAAAAAAAAAAATTTAGGTTATTGTCTTTATTTTTTTAGTGCTACATTTTTTGTTTCACAGACATACTGGTTTAGTTGAGCATTTAAGACAGACTCGGGCACGCCTCTAAGCTTCACATTTTTCTGCCTCGAGCGGTCTTCCAAATGCGATTTTGGTTTTGAGCTTGTCTATCTCATCCTCTTGCTCATTATGTGCGTCGATCAGAGTGTTATGGGAAGCTGCAAATGTGCTCATCTTGTGCTCAGTATGATCCATTCTACTTCCCAGTTCCTGCACCTCATATTTAAAGAAGGACACAAATCCCATGAGGTCAGCATGTAAGGAAGCTTGCAGGGACACTAGCATTTCCTTTAATGTAGACTCTGATACATGCTGGTTGGTTGCCAGGAAGAAGTTAAAAGAATGGAGTTTTTCTGGCGCAGCTCCTCGGTGAGCTCGCTCCGGTATAGCCAGGCAGTTAGTGTTCGGAGACCATGAGATCTCCAATACAGAAAGCCGGCGCCATGTCGCCATGGCTACGATTGGGACGCACGCTTCCCCTCCCTTTCATGTCACGTGATCCCCTGTCATGTGACATATATAGGAAGTGGGAGCTCTGTTTGAACAATACACATCACAGTGTAACCTTTTCCCTTTTTTCTATTTTGGTGTTAATTTCAGTGTAACATCACGCTATATTTATTCATGTCCCCTCTCATCATCATAGGTTTATATTTGTTCAACATCTTTGCCCTCCACAATATATAATTGAGTCACCCCAGAAGTGTACTTTCAAATACATCTTAGAGATGGGGACACAGTTGATAGATGTTACAAGTGTAAGTGCCTATATTATTTATGTTTGATATTAGGGATGAGCCGAACACCCCCCGGTTCGGTTCGCACCAGAACTTTCGAACGGACACCAAATTCGTACGAACGTTAGAACCCCATTGAAGTCTATGGGACTCGAACGTTTGAAATTAAAAGTGCTAATTTTAACGGCTAATATGCAAGATACTGTCCTAAAAAGGGTTTGGGGACCTGGCTCCTGCCCCAGGGGACATGGGTCAATGCCTAAAATGTTTTTAAAAATGGCCGTTTTGGCGGGAGCACTGATTTTAATGACGATTAAAGTGGAAAAAAAAGTGAAATATTCCTTTAAATATGGTGCCTGGGGGGTGTCAAAAATTGTAATTAAACGCCCCTGTTAAACAGGGGCAGAAAAATTGGGCCTTAGGCACTGGTGCTGGTGCCACCACACTGCAACCTCTCCCATATACTCTAGTTTTATTGCAGGAATTAGCCCTGCTGCAAAGCATTGCATCAAAAATTGTAATTAAACGCCCCTGTTAAACAGGGGCAGAAAAATTGTGCCTTAGGCACTGGTGCTGGTGCCACCACACTGCAACCTCTCCCATATGCTCTAGTTTTAGTGTAGGAATTAGCCCTGCTGCAAAGCATTGCATCAAAAATTGTAATTAAACGCCCCTGTTAAACAGGGACAGAAAAATTGTGCCTTAGGCACTGGTGCTGGTGCCACCACACTGCAACCTCTCCCATATACTCTAGTTTTATTGCAGGAATTAGCCCTGCTGCAAAGCATTGCATCAAAAATTGTAATTGGGGGGGCGTGACCGGAAGTTGAAGTGGACGGACGTGCCTGTGCTGAGCTCCGCCGAGGCCTATCAGCATCTCTGTCCATCCTCGTCCACCGGGCGTTTTTTCGCCCCGCCGGACCCTCCATCCATCCGGGGGAACATCTAGGCTCCGGACGGAGCCGTTATTTTCGGCCGCTCCAACGCCGAAATCGATCCCGGGGCCGCGGGCGGCGAGACAGACTGGTCTCCACCGCCATCTTGCGGCCTACTCCGCACCTCGAGACCTCCGGACGGCGGCTTTCGTGACGCATCCCGAGCCGGATCCCAAGGCACCACTCACCGCTGGGCCCACAGGACTCCCCCGCCTGGAACAGGGAGCTGATGATCGCCCGTCGGAGGCCCGGAGAGGATCCAGCGCTACATCCAGAGAGGTGAGACCCGGCGGCCATCTTGGTACACCTGCAAGCCTCCTCTGGCAGCTGTCTCGCAGATTCTTTCAGGGAGGACATTGTCCCCAATCTCAGTACAGCCTGTCCCCCTGCCCTGGCCGCTCGGTCCAAATGCCTCTCTAGGCCCTGCACAAGCTCTAGGCCCCACCAGTGGCCATCTTGGTGCACCCAGTTCCTCCTTCCACCCTCCTGAGGCCCACACCTCTCCAATCTACACCCTGATTTGTGCCTGGACTCTCCCTGTAACCCAGTGGTGCAGTGTTTCTTGGACTCCCTCCCCCCCCTTGCTCTCTAACCTGCAACATCCTATTTCGGGGTCACACCCCGGGTCCCCCTGCTTGACAGACATGTGATCATTCCTTACGAGTCCTAGCCACCTTCCAATGCTCCCCTACCGCTCACAGTCGCTACTTCCACATGGGGAGCTCCACGTGTAACTGAATATATGCCTAGTCCCAACGCCTCATGGTGAAATACGGACCGAAACACCTCCCTCAGTCTCTGTCTCCTGATCTGCGGCCCTCACAGACTCTAGATCGCTTCCTAAGCAGGCCGGCCTCCCCTGTTCCAACTCCAGGTTCTTCCACATATGCACAAGTGGCCTCCCAACTGTCCGTACAAGATAACCCAAGCCTTTTGTCAAGGGGCCACTTAGACACAATGTCCGCCCCTGTTACAGTTGAAGTACTTGATGATAAACTGCGAGTTCTCCTGCAAGACTTGACCAGCAATGTCTCTAAGGAAATGGGTAAACTCGCCCATGAATTGCGGGGGGAGCTTGCTCTGATTGGGGAACGGACTGACGTCCTGGAAACCAAATTTGACGATTTACTGCAATATGTACACGTCTTGGAAGAAGACAACGCCGGTTTGAAGCAATCCGTCTCGCAGCTCCAGTCCCAACAGGAGGACCTGGAGAACAGGGAACGCCGCCAAAACGTACGCATCAGAGGAGTCCCTGAGACCGTCAGTGAGGGGGAGATTAAACCATACCTACTCAGCCTCTTCAATGTTGTCGCCCCCTAAAATCCCAGACATAGATTAGAGATTGGATAGGGCCCACAGATCTTTAGCCCCAAAGCCCCCAGCCGGGGCCAACCCTAGAGACATCATTGTACGCTTCCACTACTACGACAGCAAAGAAGCTCTGACCATGGCCGCCCGTAACAAGTCTCGTCTGGAATTTAAAGGGGCCAAGATACAAATTTTCAGTGACTTATCCCCCATTACCTTGGCTAAACGTCGCAGCTTTCGCCCTGTAACTGCCCATCTGCAGAATCACCAGTTCCCGTATCGCTGGGGCTTCCCCTTTCGTCTCTCGACCACTAAAGATGGGACTCAATACTCCATGAGGGACCTTCAGGAAAGTGAAGCTTTCATACGCAATTTACGTTTACCACCGCTGCCAGATGAAGACCCCGTCCCGCTTCCAACGACGCCCAGACCCACGTCCATCCCAACACAGATTTGGACTCCAGCTCGCCAGAAATCGCAGAAGTCCTTCTCTACTCCCCAGCGTAACTTGCATCCCAGACTGCCTCCTTGAAGAGAACTCTCAAATGCTGTGTTTGGTTGATCTCGGCCTCGGCCCCTATTTCACCATGTTTTTCCCCCTTGACAGGGGGTGTTCGCACCCTTAGTTATGGGTTGTGATTTTTCTTTTTTCCCCATTTTTGGTTGATTGGGACTATAGTATATTGTTCTTACTGCCTGTAGCTTTTGCTGGAAGGTGGCGGGGTCCCTCTAGATGAGCTGGAACCCCTGATGTGCCTCCTTTTGTTCCGCGGCTGCGGCTGTGGACTCCTGGGTGGTCTTTACCCCCCAGGCCTTTTTTCTACTACTTATGGTTTATTTTTCAATTTTTTAGGCCTTTTTTTTGGCCTTTTTTTCATTTTTTGCTCATTTTGGTTGCCTTCTTTCTCACTCTTTAGATGCATTGTTGTTATTATATGTTTTCACCCGCTTTTCATTCCTAGGATACACCACGGCTCCCAGTATTTCCTTGGTATATACAGGTATACTTGTTTATTGTATGTTTATTATGGGTACTTTAAGCTCCAACTACTTTGTGCACAATGGCTTTGAGGGTACTTACTTACAATGTTAAGGGCTTGAACTCTATTCATAAGCGTTGGTTGACTCTGAAGGAGTTCAAGTCCTCCAACGCAGATGTGGTCCTAGTCCAGGAGACTCACTTCCGCCCAGGGGGCTCTCTTAAATTTGCTGCCAAACATTTTCCGGTTTCTTTTATGGCCTCCGATCCCTCTGGTAAAGCCGGGGTTGTGATACTGATTAAAAAAACCTGTCCGTTACGGGTAAAGTCCTCATTCCTTGACCCACAGGGTAGATATATTCTCCTGGACTGTGACTACTTGTCCCGCTCTCTTACTATAATTAATATTTACGCCCCCAATTCGGGTCAGGTTCAATTCCTCTCTGAGGTCTTGGATACACTGGGCTCATATGCCCAGCCGTTCATGATCATCGGCGGGGACTTTAACATGACTATGTCCGCTAGGAGGGACAGACAAACCCTTTTCTCAGGTAACCCCTCCTCTAAAACTGAACATCAATCCACTGCGTTTCGCAAACTTATTAGGTCCCATAACCTTCTAGACATTTGGAGGATTAAACACCCTACGCACCGGCAATTTTCTTTTTATTCCCCCCCACATAAGATGTACTCTAGATTGGATTATATCTTTGTAACGGCACCTCTACTAACGTCGGCAGTAGCCTCGGAGTTGAACCCCATGACATGGTCGGATCATGCCTCGGTACAGCTCGACCTTACCCTCTCCTCCTCTACACCCAGGACCTGCCATTGGAGACTTAATGATTTCCTTCTCCGTGATCCGGTCACTGAGGCTCATTTGTCCCAAAGTTTAACTGACTTTTTTCAACTTAACGTAGGATCTGTGCGGGACGTGTCCACCCTTTGGGAGGCTCACAAGGCCTTCTTCAGAGGAATATGTATTTCAGCCGGCTCCCGCCTCAAGCGGGACTCGGCTGCGCAGAGGCTAGACATTCTTTCACAATTGCAAAAAGCTGAGGCTCTGCTCTTGTCCTCCCCTTCGGTGTCCCGTCTCCGCACAGTGACCTCCCTACGCGAAAGGTTAAAATCTTTAGATATGCATAAATGCTCTAAAGCCCTACTCTGGGCAAAACAGAAATTTTATGAGTTCGCCAACAAGTCTCATAGGATGTTGGTGAATAAGCTCAAACCCCGCCCATTTCACTCCTACCCTGATCTTCTTATTCAGTCAGATGGCACACCGACTTACTGCCCCTTAACAATGTCTAAAGTTTTTGGTGCTTTTTACAAAAAATTATATAACTGCCTAACTTCCGATCCCACTTACTAAAGAGTTAGAGAAGAGAAAAAGAGGGAGCATAAAGGAGATATTCCATATTCTAGCCCATATTCTTCTGTGATTGATTGTATTGTGTTTTCGTCACCTCTCACTAGTCCAACATTAGCATTCTGTGCAATCTCATTTTCATTTTTATTTTTATCCGTCACTAGCACCCCAATGCACTCTTCCCATTGTCACCCTGATTACCTAATATGTTATCCCTTAAATTCTTTTCATCACACCAACACCCACACCTTTCACCTCACTACTCACTTCCCTTGCACACCATTCACTCACTCACTCACTCTAGTCACCCAATATCGGGTTGTCATCACACACACTACCCCTACCACATGTCATTTCACGCTTGTCTTTTTTTGACTTGAGTTACGCTTGTTGTTTTGTTCCTCCTTTTTAATGTGTGTTTGGTTTTTGAGTTTTGTTTTTCCTTCCCCCCCTTCCCCTCCCCTTTCCCCCCTTTTTTTTTTTTTTTTTTGGATGTGAATACAGATATCTGGGGATATTCCCTTTATATGCACACAAATCATATATAAGATATCTTCATACCACACATGTGGGCCTATATATAAAATATAGAATAGAATAAACAAACATAAAAAAATATATATGTCTAATTCCGATTATGTTGGGATTTCCATCACAGGCGTGGCTTACCATACAGGCAGGCTGCCTACGTTTGCACCTACTTCCTACAACCTTTGTGGGGCATAGGGTTTTTGTCGTGTGACCGCTCGTGAGCCGCGCCTCTGGGCTTCCGACCCTCACCCCACTGCTGGATTCTGTGGCGAGATGTATGGACCATATATCTTCCTTAACTTGTGAGGGACGTTTAAGCATCAACCTGGGTAAACTCCACCATTAAGCACTATAATTTATATGAACCTCTCGGCAATACTATACTGGGTAACTACACTAACAAATTTAGAATATGTTTAATACTAATACTATTCGATAGATTTATTAAGTTGTATCTTGTCTCTCTATCAACAGACTATCTCTGAAGAAGACCCTAGTGGTTGAAACGCGTTAGAACTATAAATAATTTATTTTTGCTGTTACTAATCTTATACAGTATATTTATAGTGAGGTCTGCTTAGTGTATGCCCATTGATGTCATTGTAATTTTTGTATATACAAGCTTGGTTCTATTTATATTTTTTATTTTAAATGCCTGGGTGAAGCTCATGTTTTTACCATACAATAAAATAATCTTTTTTATATAGTATGCTATGCTTATTGTTTATTGCTGCCTAAAAATCCCGTTGGTGGGGGAATTTGTTTTATTTTTCTGATTTATAGGGGTGAGCAGCACCCTTCTTGCTCTTGTCAGCAGTGTGTTCCTTCCAATATTAATGATAAATGGTTTTCCAATTTTTTTTACAAATAAATATCTGAAAAGTGTGGTTTGCATTTGTATTCAGCCAATTCTTCGTTGCAAAATAGCTCAAGCTCTGTCAGATTGGATGGAGAGCATCTGTGAACAGAAATTTTCAAGTCTTGCCACAGATTCTCAATTGGATTTACTGTAAGTCTGGACTATGACTGGGCCATTCTAACACATGAATATGCTTTGATCTAAACCATTACATTGTAGCTCTGCCTGTATGTTTAGGGTTGTTTTCCTACTGAAAGGTAAACCTCTGCACCAGCCTTAAGTCTTTTGTAGACTCTAGCAGGATTTCTTCTAGGATTGCCCTGTATTTGGCTCCAATTATCTTTCCATCAGCTCTGACCAGTTTCCCACAATGGGGATGGTGTGTTCAGGTTGATGTGCAGTGTTAGTTTTTCTCCACCAGCATTTTGCTTTTAGGCCAAAAAGTTTAACTTTGGTCTCATCTAACTGGAGCACCTTCTTCACCATGTTTGCTTTGTCCCCCATGTGACTTCTCACAAATTTCAAATGGGATTTCTTATGGCTTTCTTTCACCAATGGCTTTCTTCTTGTCACTCTTCCATAAAGAGCAGATTTGTAGAGTGCAAAACCAATAGTCCTGTGGACAGATTCTCTAGCCTGAGCTGTGGATCTCTGCAGCTCCTCCAGAGTTACCATGGACCTCTTGGCTGCTTTACTGATGAATGCTCCCCTTGCCTGACCTGTCAGTTTAGGTGGACAGCCATATATTGGAAAAAGGTCCAACATAAGGGGAGTCTGCATAATATGAATCAAGCATGACCAAAAGCAGCATGGATGTTTTTGTTACAGCCATTTTACCGAGCAATTCTTTATTAGTTGTACCTTCAGATCTCCATCCGGGAGATGGGAAGGCCTGGAAAAAACTGAAAAATTGAGAAGATAAAACAGTTTGTTTTCCATTTTTTTTTCAAAGCATTAAGACCTTAATGAAATATTTGTGAGACTTTACTTAAAACTTAAATTATTGCAAGTTCTCTCAGCTGAAGACAAGCAAATCCTGGAATACAATTCAAATAATACTGCAAAATATGCTTTTCTGCCACTGGGGGGGGGGGGGGGGCTTTTTAGACTGTAGTTTAGTTTGCTTGTGAACTCCATCTTACATCTCCTATGGTTGGGTGATTGTTGGGATAGAGTAGATGATAGTTTCTGTCATAAAGTTTATATTTACATCCTTTAAATGATTCCTATTAATGCTCGCCACCATCACAGAATATTGTTTACCTACAGTCTGGTCAGGTAATTGGTTTTTCTTTTCTTCCTCTCAGTAAAATGGTGAGACCAACATTTAGAGTTTGGAAAAATTTCAACAGCACAATTTCTGTTGAGAGCAAAGCTGCAAATATTGTGAAAAGAAATATTATTTCCCAAATGCTACAAGGATGACAAAACACCTCCAGAGGTGCCCTAAAGACATTAAAAAATACTTTATGGAATTACATGATGATGACCATAATGAAAGGGCATGTAGCTTCGCAGTTCTCAGTAGTTCTCATTCCAGAAACACTTTTTCTGCTGCTTCTCGATCATCACAAAGTGTTTCTTCACCAGCAGCTTCTTCAGGTCAGGAAGTGTTACAAACTACAGACTTCTACACTATACAATGTCTTCATGTATAGTTAACATGACACCTAAAATCAGAAGAACATTCATCAAGCTTTTCATAGAGCAATATATGCTTCTGGATCAGCATTGTCAATAACTGAAAATGCATATTGCCATATTACCTGTTCTCATGTATTATTGAAATGTTCTCATCATATAAAGTACAGTCCTTCTTATTCCATTTGTAATAAAAATACAATTTTAAAAAGCAAGTTTAATTTATTTACTAAATAAGCTGTACTTTTATTTCAAACTTAATTATTTACAATATATTTTACATTCCCAGTGTAACAAAATGACTTTTGATTTGTAAAACTACTCTACACTAAATTTTTTTCATTTTTTCCAGAAAAAAATATGGAAAAAAACTTTTTTTCCCATGGGTTAAACATTTCTGGAAATTTTACATCTCATTTGAGAAATGGTCTGTTAACATGCTTGGAAATAAAAAGTTTCTCCAATTAAAATGAGTAAAAGCAGTTAGATATCAGTGAATCCGCCTGTTTTATGATGAAAGATAAAGATCAAGTTAAGTTCAAGTTTATCACTATGGCTACTAAAACATTTGTTATTGTAACAGTAGACCTTACCGGGGGAAAGGAAGCATGGGCCAAAAAAAAAATCGATTCAACGTTATTTTTTAAATCAGTGTACATAAACCCAAATGTTTAAACTAAATATGTTGTTGCACATGATCCTGTAATGTCAAAACATTTGGGTTTAAAAAAGGGTCCTGTGCCTGTTTGGGTCTGGTTCAGGTGCGTATTCAGGCAAAGATTCGGAGCTGAATCACACCAGAATCAGTACCTCGCGGCTTGTGTGGGGTGGCTCCATTCCTGCACGCTGCAAGCTCCACTCCACTGTGCATTGCAGCTGGCCCAGTATCTCTCTCCAACTACCTGACACACACAGTGCAGTGAGTGCACTACGGAGCAGAGCGAACTGAACCCGACCCTCCTCCTCCTGTGCTGTAATGTTTTTCTGTGCACAGCGGTCAGAGGAGGAGAAGGAGGCACACCACCTGTACCGAGAGGCGAGCACGCTGGTCTGATGTCTGTGTAATCTAAAAGTGAGTCTTATGCCCCGTACACACGATCGGAAATTCCAACAGCAAAAGTACGATGTGAGCTTTTGGTTGAAAATTGCAACTGTGTGCATGCTCCATCTGACTTTTGCTGGCAGAATTTCTGCCAGAAAAAATTGAGAGCAGCTTCTCTATTTTTCCAACGGAAAAAGTTATGATTGGAAATTCCGATCGTCTGTAGCAATTCTAACGCTCAAAATTCCTACGCATGCTTGGAAACAATTCAACCCATGCTCGAAAGTATTGAACTTAATATTCATACCAGACCCAAGGGGCCTGGTAATGGACTGGAGGGATCCCATGTCCTTTTTTTTCAATGACTTATTTTATCTGTATTGCCGGGACCGACAATTCATTATAGCCGCAAGTACTTTTAATTTTTTTTTTTTTACCTTAGAAATGTAATTTTGTGCATTTTGTGGAGGGACTGTTCTAAACATGGGAAAAAATGTGCCACTTTACAGACATGCTATAGACACCCCTCAGGTGAAATTTGAAGGAATTTTTCACTTTTATTGTTTCACTTTAAGCATTATTAAAATCATTGCTCCCAAAAAAACTGCTGTTTTTAAAACTTTTTTTTGCATTGATACATGTCTCCTTGGGCAGGACTCGGGTCCCCAAACACTTTTTATGACAATAACTTGAATATAAGCCTTTAAAATGAACACTTTTGATTTTCCCATAGACTTTAACGGTGTTACAAACTTATGCTCGGGCCGAACCATTCGTCCATCCCTACTCTTTAAATTAAAATCAATGAAAAGACAAATATATGTGTATATTTGGAAACCTTGCATGGTGATTCTTTTGCCAAAAATAAACTCTGCTTTAACCACATCAAGACTGGACATGTGCACCCCCCTTCCTGCCCAGGCCATTTTTCATCTTTTAGTACTGTCACATTTTAAATGGCAATTACTCACTTATGCAACACTGCACTCCAATATAAATGTTATTAACTCAATAACATTTTGTAAATAAATAACCTATCTTCATACATTTAGGTCAAAATTAATTCTGCTACATTTTCTTGGTTAACATAACCCAAATCAGTGCATATTGTTTAGTCTGTAGGAAAGTTTTAGAGTCCACACACTATGGTATAGATATCTGAAAATCGATCAACCCTGATGTACTGATGTTCTATCTAATTTCTTGAGGCCTTAAAATACCAGGATAGTACAAATATCCCCCAAATGATCCCTTTTTTGGAAAGTAGACAGTCCAAGGTATTTAGTAAGAGGCATATCAAGCTGTTTTTATGTGACCAAAGCAATTCAGCGTTACCATAGTAACACTGTACTACTCTGGGGAAGTGATCAGAATTTCTTTTTACACATTATGATTGCTTATAGCAATACATTTCATTGGTATAAGCAACCATTTTTACTGAATGAAACTGATTCACAGTGTCTTTTGTTATGATTATTTCTCATTAGCCACAGCTAATAACATGGTACAGATGGGTTGTGATTGGCCCTATCTGAACCATGTGATCACTGTGACCAATCACAGCTAGCAACACAATTGTAGACAATGGATGGCATGATAGGAAGCAATTGTGATGTGATCTGCTGTGATTGGTCAGAGCGGTCACATGACACTGGCAGTGGGCCGGTATAGTGATTAGTCACAGCTGGTGACAGATTGTGCAGCTGCGTGGCCCCTTCTGAGGGGACATCATATCTGCTATAGGCTGAGCAGAAAGGAGCTAATAAGAAATTTCTCACATACAGCATGGGCATACATAGAATTACAACCCAAAATACATTCTACTGCTCCTCCCAAGTATGGCAATTTCACATGTGTGAGACTTTTTGGACTGATTACTAATGTAATGTAATGGTCCCCTCTATGTGAGTCAAGAAATGTAGCTTAGTGTAGTGTTAGCTAAAGCAGTCCCAGTTCCTATAAGCCAAAGAAGACTAGCCTACTGGTATATGGCTGCCCCAGAAATGCCATGTTCACCAGCAAAGTACAGGAGGCTAAAGAAAGGAAAATTGCAAGAGTTACTGTGGTTCTAAGAGTACAATTGTTTGCTGGGGATTACTCTGACTGATGTCTCACAGAAAAATAGTCAATCAAAAATGCAGATGGGTCAGTTCAGGTCACAGGCAGAGACATAGCCAGAAAACAGGCAAAGGCTTGATCCAGGCAACTGGCAGAAAAGTGATCAATAAACAGGCCTTGGTTATTACAGGTGACAGTCAGAGGCAGCATTGCACTGGTGTGGTGCTGATCAGGAATGCTGCTTTGACTTACACTGGTCTGATGACTAGGGATGGGCCAAACAGACCCCTGTTCGGTTTGCACCAGAACTTTTGAACACTGTGAAAGTGTGGACCCGAATAACAAACCCCACTAAAGTCAATGGGTCAAAAATCAAAAGTGCCCATTTTGAAGGCTTATATGCAATGGTTATAGGGTTCCGGGTCCTGCCCTGGGGGACATGTATCAATAAAAAAAAGTTTCTGAAAATTGTCATCTTTAAATGAGCAGTGATTTTTTGATTTTTAAAGTGAAAGCCTAAAAATGAAAAATGTCTTCCAATATAGTGCCAGGGGGGTCCCCTTAGTCTAACTGTAAAGTGGCAGATCTGTACCATGTCTAGAATCTGCTGCAGCAATAATTGCATTTATAAAGCCAAAAAAAAATAATCCCTGCAAGATGCCTTTATTTTGTTCAGCAACAGCTGGGGAGCCAGTGTGTCTGATGAGGCCACAATGTAGTGCACTGGGAACAAGATTAGGGTTTTTTTGGATACATTCTGGTGTCACTTTGACCTTGTATAGAAGTTAATGGGTGCGTAAAAATTGGTCTTTGGGTGTCGGTGGCACTTTCCCACCACAACCCTATAGAGGTACTCTTGATGAAAGCAAGAATTAACCTTGCTGTAAAAAATTGCAATGATATGCACCTGTCAAGCAGGTGCATAAAAATTACTCTTTGGGTGTCGGTGGCACCTTCCCACCATAACCCTATAGAGGTGCTTTTTATGAAAGCAAAAATTGGCCTTGCTGTAAAAAATTGCAATTACATGCACCTGTAGAACAGGTGCAGAAAAAGGACTCTTTAGATGTCAGGGGTGCCTTCCCACCGTAACCCTATAGAACTGCTCTTGATGAACACAAAAAAAATTGCAATAATATGTACCTGTCAAGCAGGTGCAGAAAAATGTCTCTTCTCCCTATAGATGTGCTATTGATGAAGGCGAGGACTAAAAAAATTCCAAAATGCCTCACTTAGGCGGTCGCCTTCTCCAACGCTCCTCTTTTGACCAACAGAAGACTCAAAACAACATTTTCCACAACACTTTAACCTACTGGAGTCAGGAAAAACGTTCAATAAAATCCTCTTTAACGTGTCCTCAAGAGATTTTATCTTCTGCACTCTCTGTGGGGATGGGATGAGTTCTGCGGGGATGGGATGAGTTGAGGGTTGCCAACCAGTAATCATCCTTCTCCTTTAGGTCACGTATTGGGTCCTTTCACAGGCTATAAAGCAAGAGGTTGCCCATGCTCCTCAAATTTGCTTGAGAAGCAGACTCCTCAGGGTCACGCATGATGACAGCATCTGGAACTTCCTCCTCCAAGCCATGTACTACTCCCAAGGGTCTGGGGTTGGAAAGCCATCACTTACAGATTGACGCATGTCTTCCTCTTCTTCGAAGCCTATGAATGTGCCAGAATCCTCCTTCTCATCATCCTCCCCTCTCTCCTCCTGTGTGTTATGTGACATAGGAATAATGGTGTCTGGATAAAGTGGGCCTTGAGAGGAAAGGAAGTCCTCCTCTTCCTCCTGCTGCTCTGCCTCCAGTGCCCTGTCTATAATGCCACACAGAGTCTGCTTCAGCAGGAACACAACAGGGATTGTGTCACTGATGCATGCACTGTCACGGCTTACCATCCTTGTGGCCTCCTTAAATGGTGACAATACAGTGCATGCATCCTTAATGATCAGCCATTAGCGTGGGGAAAAAAAAAGCGGAGGGGGCGTGAGCCTGTTGTGTTGCCATTTTCGCACGGGTATTCTTTGACAGCCCTCTGTTGCATGTATAGCCGCTGCAGCATTGACAAAGTCGAGTTCCACCTGGTGGACATGTCACAAATCAGGCTGTTTATGGGCAGGTGGATTTACCGCTGATTTTCAGCCAACCAAGCACTGGCTGTATATGACCGCCTGAAATGGCTACATACTCTTCTGGGCAGCTTTAAAGAAAATAAATTTGCCGGCTACAGTCTACAGCTGGTAGTGTGCTGCTGGTAGATGTACTGCTACGACCTGGGATACCCTGTGCTATACTATCATCCCTGTCAGAGGAGGCTGCTGAGAGGTAATGACTAGATATAGCAGGGGCAGACTGAAGTGGGTAAGGAGGAGGGACATATTTATGCCCCTTTTGTGTGGCTTTTTGGAGCTCTTGCCAACGGGCTGAATGGTTGGACATTAAATGCCTTGTTAAACAAGTGGTATCCAAATGGTTGGTGCTTTTGCCACGCTTGATGTGTCTGAGACACAGTTTGCACATAGCAACAGTGCAATCTGCTGCAGATGTGCTGAAAAAGGCCCAGACAGCTGAGCTTTGGGTAGTGGGCCAGGAGATAACAACTGCAGAATGTGATGGAATAGGGTGACTGCTCTCTACTCTTTCTTGATGTTGGCCCTCGTTGGGGTTGTGCCACCTCACCTTCAATTTCCTTCTCTGTTCTATCTAGCACCCAAATTGCATCCGTGACCTCATCATCATCATCATCATCTCAATCTCCTCCATCTTCATCATTACCAGTGGAGACAACTTGGCAATATGCTGCGGCTAGGGGAACATGAATGTCAATTTGCCCACCAGTGTTCCTCCTTCTCTCTAGTCTCATGTTTCTGTCATCCTCAACCTCAGAACCAACATCTGAATCCAGTAATGGCTGGGCATCATGAAGGCGCAAGTGGCTGACACTGTGGTCAAATAACTCAGCTGACTCCTCAATGGCTGATGTTGGGGCTATGGCAGGAATAGATGTGGACAAGTAGGCAAATTTATCCACTATGGCAACTGCAGGGGAAGGCACATTTGTCTCTGCTTGCATGACAGAGGATGAGGAAGGTTTAGTAAGCTAGTCCACCACCTCCTCTGCATGCTGTGGCTGGATAGCACAGGCAAACTCACTAAACAGAGGAAATGATGCCCTGCCTGAGAACTGACCACCACGTCCACTTTTGCTTGTGGACACATTTGTTGCTGGCCCCCTTACAGTGCCAAGGGAAAGTCTGCCTCTCCTTGTTGTCCTCCCAGACATTATTGGGAGGGAGGGGGCGGTGCTTATAAGCAAATGTAAAGAAGAAGTTGAAATCTGTAAGTAGATGCACTTTAATGAGTTCCGGACCAGCTGCCGCAGTTGTACTGCAGCAGGTTTGCGAAGCAACGTTACCTTATGTTGGGCCTACCCTAGGCGGCCGCGATCAGATTCACTTCAGAACTGATCAGTCTCTAGGCCCGGGCCAATGAATTCTTGCCTGGACCTGGTGATCGGTTCTGGCGAATGAAATCCTTCCCCTGTCTGTGTACGTGTAAACACAGACAGGGGAAGTGATGTCCCCTCATGGAACTCATTTTGTTCCAGAGAGAGAGAGAAGACATCTAAGAGTAAGTTGCACCAATACTACACTGACACAGTACACACAGGCACACTTGTCACCCCCAATCACTAACCCCCCCCCCCCCAGTTAACCCCTTCACTCTCTGTCACAGTGTCCCCCAGTGCAGTGTTCATATTTTTCTTTGATCTCTGTACTGGTTTCATTTGTGACAATGATCAGTGTTAGGGTACTTAGTAGTAGCCCCAGATAGGTCTAGGGACCCCCTAAACCCCCTAATAAAGTTTTAACCTCTTCATCACCCCCTGTCACCAGTGATCATCGTATTAGTGTCACGGGTGACACTGTTTAGTTAGTTATTTTTTTATAACGTCAGGGTACCCGACCGCATATTACGTAATAAAAGGTTTAACCCCCTGATCACCGTGCAGCGGTCACCCATGTACGCACCATATACCTCCCATAGTAGTATAGTGTCTGAGCGGCTCGATATCTTTGATGTGATCAGTTCTATAGTAGTGTCCAAATAGTTTAGGGTTTCCAAAAATGCAGCATTAGCAGGATCAGCCCAGATACGTAGTTACATAGTTACATAGTTAGTAAGGTTGAATAAAGACACCAGTCCATCCAGTTCAACCTGAGTGAGTGTCTACAATTGTCCCTATCCCTGTACATTGCACACTCACATTGGTCCCTACCCTCAAGGAGCCCACAATCCAAGGTCCCCATTCATATACTAGGGCCAATTTTGGACAGAAGCCAATTAACCTACCTCCTCCCAGCCCACCCAAGTGCAGCATGAATTGATCACTGTCACTTACAAAACATTAAACACATAACTGCATTCGCAGAGGCAGGCCTAATCCCTGCAGTTGCTAACAGTTTTTTTGATAGCGTTTGAAGCAGTGCCTGTAAAAAGTCCAGTAAATTTAGAGGCCAAAATGTCCAATCGAAGGCACACTAGTGAAGAGGCCTAAAAGTTTATGAGCCTGACAGATGAGAGTGAAGAGGAAGTCACCCATCTGTCTGATTCAGGCTCAGAATACGAACCAGTAGACAGCAGCAGCACCCTGACAGATAGCTCTGACGACAGAGTAGAGGTCCCTGCCAAGGTCAGGTGTACCTGACCCCATTCTTCTGCTGTTGAGGTGCAAGAACCACAGGGCTCTCATATGGAGCAGAGAACCAATACTAGTGCCACTCATCCTTCTGGTGAACTGGCAAACACCAGTGGCCTAGTACATCCTGGTCATACATCCAGCACTGCAGTAACATTTGGTGATGTGGCGAGTCCCATACGTGCAGTTTAAGCTGGTGAGGTGGCTAGCACAAGTAGTGTCCCGCTGCCACCAAAAAGACAAACACAGGCCCGTCAAGCCCATAGTGCGCTTCCGGCTGCATTTGCCAACCCAAATTGGAGCCCACCACTTCTGTAGCAGCCGTACTTTCCCCATTCTCTGGCCAACCCAGAATTCAGGTAGAAACATTTCATTTTACGTCACTTGAATTTTTTTGCTGTTTTTCACTGAAGATTTCTATAGATCTGTTGTGGACCAAAGTAATTTGTATGCTGGTCAATTAATCGGCGTTAATCTCCAGTTAGCCCTTGACCGAGATTGGAGACCTATTACAATCTCTGAATTTAAGACTTTCCTGGGCTGATCCCTCCTCATGGGCATAGTTAAAAAAAAGTGAATTGCGGTCATATTGGTCCACTGACCCAATTCACCATATGCCCATGTTCTCTGCCTCCATGAACAGGACACGATAAGAGCAGATCTTGCGGTTCATACATTTCAATGACAATGAACTTTGTTGTCCTTGGGTTGACCCTGTATACAATCGGCTCTACAAAATTCAGCCCCTCGTAAACCACTTCAACCAACAGTTTGCAGCCTTGTTTACTCCCGATCAAGTTGTCTGTGTTGATGAGTCCCTGATAATGTTTTCTGGCCGCTTGTCTATCAAACAGTATCTTCCCAGCAAGCGTTCCAGATATGGGGTCAAGATGTATAAGCTCTGTAACAGGGCAACAGGCTATACATATAGTTTTATGGCTTACGAGGGTAGAAATAGTCACGTGGAGCCCGAGAACTGCCCAGACTACATAGGGAGTACTGGTAAGATTGTGTGGGACTTGGTGTCACCCTTATTTGGAAAGGGGTACCACTTGTACGTGGATAATTATTACACAAGCGTGCCACTTTTTAGTCATCTTTTCGATTGTGGAATTCCGACTTAGATGAGGGGAGAGAGCCTGCTTGAAATGTAATAGTTTGTTAGCAGGCAAGTGGAGGGATACACAGAATATTTTCATTCTGTCCTCCCTTCATGCAGATACAACTGTCCAAATTCCTACGGTGACTGGTGTTGTGGAGAAACCCCTCTTTGTCCACAAATACAACCTTAACAAGGGGGCAACATAGGTGTTGGCGCTGTACCTAATTGCCCGTAAGGCCAGACGCTGGTACAAAAAAGTGTCTGTATATTTATTTCAATTGGTTCTGTTGAATGCTTTTGTGCTTTACAAAGCTTCAGGACAAACTGGATCCTTCCTTAATTTCCAGGAAGGGATCATCCCAGCCCTTCTGTTTCCAGACTGTGCTGTGGCCCACCTTCCCAACGCAAATGCAGTTAGCCAGCTGCATGAGAGGCATTATCTATATGTCCTCCCTGGTCCCCCTACCCAAAGAAATCCCCAAAGTAGATGTCATGTCTGCAGAAAATGTGGATTTAGGCGTGACACCGCTTTTATTGTCCCTCCTGTCCTGACCAACCTGGTCTCTGCATAGGTGACTGTTTCAAACGCTACCACACACTAGTGGAGTATTAGCATAGGGTACAGCATTGCACACTCCTAGGGCACATTTACACTGGGTCTCAAAAGATGAGATGGCCATCACATTATGAGAGACCCTAATTTGAGGGACCCTAATCTGGAACGTTTACAGTTTACAGTTTATCTAAAAGTGCAAAAAAAAAAAAAAAGCACCCAAAAACAAAAATAAAAATAAAAATAAAAAAGCCAAAAATAGTTGTGGTTTTATTTTTCTTCTCTCTCTATTGTTCTCTCTCTTATGTTCATTCTCTAGTGTCCGCTCTGTTGTTTGCTCTCTAGTGTTCTATAGCTAATATTCTCTCCTTATTGTTAATGTATTTTAGAAAAACCCCTGTCCCCCATGCTTACGCGCAAAGGCGAACGCAAACATCTGTCTGGTGTCATATGTAAACAGCAATTTCACCATGCATGTGAGCTATCACTGCTAAGGTCAGATCAAGGGCAGTAATTTTAGCAATAGACCTCCTCTGTAAATCTAAAGTGGCAACCTGTAAAGGATTTTAAAGGTTTTTAAAAATGTATGTAGTTTGTCACTGCTGCACGTTTGTGCACAATTTTAAAGCATGTCGTGTTTGGTATCCATGTACTCAATGATTAAGATCATCTTTTTTATTTCATCAAACATTTGGGCAATATAGTGTGTTTTTTAATGCATTAAAATTTTAATTTAAACATTACATTTTTTTTTGTCCAAAAAATTGCTTTTGAAAAATTGCTGTGCAAATTCTGTGTTAAAAAAAATTGCAACAACCACCATTTTAATCTGTAGGGCCTTTGCTTTAAAAAAATATATATAATTTTTGTGGGTTCAAAGTAATTTTCATAGAAAAAAAATGTTTGAGCAATATATCATTTAGTGACAACTTGTGTAATTTTTATTTTTTTTGTTATTTTTCAATCACTTGTGACAAAAAAATAAAATATTCAATGGGCTCAACATGCCTCTCAGCAATTTCCTTTATTGTGTCTACTTTCGAAAATGGGGTCACGGTGGGGGTTGTACTGCCCTGCCATTTTAGCACCTCAAGAATTCATAATCAGTCATAAACAAAAAGCTGCGTAAATTCCAGAAAATGTACCCTAGTTTGTAGACGCAGCAACATTTGCGCAAACTAGGGATGAGCTTCGTGTTCGAGTCGAATGTACGTTCGACTCGAACATTGGTCGTTGGGGCGTTCGGCGAATTCCGAACGTTTGGGCCGTTCGCGGCAAAATTCGTGTGGCCCACAATGCACTGCGATGGCGCAGTGCATTGCTGGCTCATGATTGGCCAAGCATGCACTGTGACCCCGCATGCTTGGCCAATCGCAGCGCCAGCAGCGAGGAGAGCCATGATTGTCCACGGGTGTCCTGCCTGTGGCCAATCATAGCTCAGGCTGTGTAGTGCATGCCCCACACTATATAAGGCCGCCTTTGAGGCGGCCTCGTGTAGTGTGTTGGCATCTGAAGCAGTGGGTGTTCTGTGTACCTTCAACACAGTTACACACCAATCGTTTTTTGGCTGATTTCCTATCTTGCTCTTGTGTAGTGGTTACTGTCTGTGCCCTGACCGCAGTATACACCACTATATTCACCTCACCTATATAGCTAGTGATCTAGCTTTAATAATAGAGCTTGCAGTCAGTAGTGTTAGGAGATAGTGCGTGCTGTCTGCGTGCTCTGTACCCAGTACATACCGCTATAATCCACCTACATAGCTGTTCTCTATTTGAGCCCAATTGCCATCTGCAGGAGTTATTGGAAGTTGTGTGTGCTTCCAGCACAGCACAGCACAGTATACATCTGTATATACCCCTTTAACTCTGCTGTTTTCTGGTTATTGTCTGCGTGCCCTGACCGCAGTATACACCGTGATATTCACCTCACCTATATAGCTAGTGGTCCATCTTTAATAATAGCGCTTGCAGTCAGTAGTGTTAGGAGATAGTGCGTGCTGTCTGCGTGCTCTGTACCCAGTACATACCGCTATAATCCACCTACATAGCTGTTCTCTATTTGGGCCCAATTGTCATCTGCAGGAGTTATTGGAAGTTGTGTGTGCTTCCAGCACAGCACAGTATACATCTGTATATACCCCTTTAACTCTGCTGTTTTCTGGTTATTGTCTGCGTGCCCTGACCGCAGTATACACCGTGATATTCACCTCACCTATATAGCTAGTGGTCCATCTTTAATAATAGAGCTTGCAGTCAGTAGTGTTAGGAGATAGTGCGTGCTGTCTGCGTGCTCTGTACCCAGTACATACCGCTATAATCCACCTACATAGCTGTTCTCTATTTGGGCCCAATTGTCATCTGCAGGAGTTATTGGAAGTTGTGTGTGCTTCCAGCACAGCACAGTATACATCTGTATATACCCCTTTATCTCTGCTGTTCTATAAAAAAGGCATCTGCAGGAGTTAGTGGGTGTTGTGTGCCTCCAGCACAATATAAACTACCCAACTACTGTTTTACCCAACTCCCTTCAGGCCATTACCATGTCTGGAAGGCCAGCAAGGAGAGGCAGACAGGCGCGAGCCGATAAAAGAGGGCAAGCAGGCTCTGTGTCTAGAGACAACAGTGCTGGTCGTGGACGCGGTGCATTGTCATCAGCACGTGGCCATGGGACATGCTTGTCCTTCTTTTCTGCAGCTGGACATGTTGAACCGCAACATGCCAACAACTTGGTAGAGTGGATGACCAAGCCCTCTTCATCCTCCTCATCCTCTCTCACCCAGTCTCAGGGTAGTAGCAAAGCAGCTGCCAACACATCGTCTTCCCTCCTCTCAATGTCATCATCAGTGACTCCTTCCCTAGACCCACCACGTCCTCCTGAGGAGTCTCCTGAACTCTTTGAGCACAGTGTTGGGTACATGCTCCAGGAGGATGCCCAGTGTTTGGTGGGCTCTGATGATGACACTCAGCTAGAGGAAGGCAGTAGCGTGAGCGCAGAGAGAGGGGATGCTCAAGAAGGACAGCAATCTGGCAGTCATGTTCCACAAGCTGCAGCATACTGCCAGGTTTGCTACAGCGATGAAGAGGGAGGGGATGATGAGGGCACTGACTCCACGTGGGTGCCTGGAAGGAGGGAGGAGGAGGAGGAGGAGGAGGCACATGTCCAACGAGGCAGGATGCCCTCCGGGGGTCAGCTTAGGGGCAGCACACCAACTGAATCACACCGCAGAGCTCTGCCTGCGCAGAGCGCTTCCTCTGCGCGTTATTCTAAAAGTTCTTTGGTGTGGGCCTTTTTTGAGACGAGTGCATCAGATCGCACCGCTGCTATTTGCAACATATGTCTCAAGCGTATCTCACGTGGCCAAAACATCAGCCGCTTGGGCACCACATGCTTGACCAGACATATGTTGACCTGCCATGCAGCTCGTTGGCAAGCGTACCTCAAAGACCCACACCAAAGAACAAAGCAGACCTTTCCTTGCTCCTCATCAGCTGGCATCTCCATCCCCACTAGACCTTCAGTCCTCTCTAAAACCTGCTCTGAGAGGAATGAAGGTGTAGAATTAGGTGTGTCACAGCCAAGTGCTTCCGGGAACTCTGCTAGTGGTACATCCACATCCGATTATAGCAGGCAAATGTCCCTGCCCCAGCTGCTGGACCGGCGGAAGGAGTTTACTCCCAGCCATCCACATGCCCAGCGGTTGAATGCTAGCTTGGCTAAATTGCTAGCACTTCAACTGCTGCCTTTTCAGTTGGTAGACTCGGCCCCCTTCCGTGAGTTTCTACAATGTGCGGTTCCTCAGTGGCAGGTCCCCAAACGCCACTATTTCTCACGGAAGGCGATTCCGGCTCTCTACCGGCATGTGGAAGGCAATGTCCTTGCCTCGCTGGACAGGGCGGTCAGCGGTAAGGTGCATATTACCGCTGACTCATGGTCCAGCAGGCATGGACAGGGACGTTACCTGTCTTTCACGGCCCATTGGGTCACTCTTCTGGCTGCTGGGAAGGATGCAGGACAAGGTGCAGTAGTGTTGGAGGTTGTTCGGCCACCACGCCTCCAAAATGCTACTATTGGTTGTGACACACCTCTCTCCTCCACCCCCTCCTCTTCTTCTTCCTCCATGGCCTCTTCCAGTGCTCTGTCCTCAGAACCAGCGGTGCTCCGTAGGCGTTCCAGGGGCTACGCAAGTACGCAGGCAAAACAATGCCATGCCGTGCTTGCGCTGGTTTGTTTGGGGGACAGGAGCCACACTGGGGCAGATGTTTTGTCAGCTCTGCAGGGGCAGGCCGAGAGGTGGTTGACACCACGCCAGCTTAAGCCAGGAATGGTGGTTTGCGACAATGGCACCAACCTCCTCTCCGCCCTCCGACAGGGACAACTGACCCATGTGCCCTGTGTAGCTCACGTCCTTAACCTGGTGGTGCAGCGGTTCTTGGGCAGGTACCCCGGCTTACATGATGTCCTGAAGCAGGCCAGGAAAGTCTGTGTGCATTTCCGCCGATCATTTAATGCCTGTGCTCGGCTGGCTGAGCTCCAAAAGGAGTTGAACCTGCCCAAGAACCGCCTTATATGTGACATGCCCACCAGATGGAACTCAACATTGGCCATGGTGCAGCGGCTGCACACGCAGCAGAGGGCCATCAATGAGTACCTGTGAGACTACCTGTGCGACTACTAGGACAGGGTCAGGGGAGCTTGGTTTTTTCTCACCACGTCAGTGGGGCATGATCAGGGATGCATGCACTGTCCTGTCACCATTTGAGGAGGCCACAAGGATGGTGAGCAGTGACAGTGCATGCATCAGTGACACTGTACCTCTTGTCCACCTCTTGGAGCATACGCTGCGTGGAATAATGGACAGGGCACTTGAGGCAGAACAGAGGCAGGAAGAGGAGGACTTCCTTGCCTCTCAAGGCCCCCTTTATCCAGACAGTGTTCCTGCTGTGCCACCCATCACACAGGAAGAGGGTGAGGAGGAGGAAGAGGAGGAGGAGGATGATTGTGTCAGCATGGAGGTGGAGGCTGGCACTCAGCTTCAGCAGCAGCAGTCTTATAGGGATGATTTACAGTCCCAAGAAACACATGGACTTGTACGTGGCTGGGAGGAGGTAGCTGCGGATCATGTTGTCCTTAGTGACCCAGAGGACTCCGGACCGAATGCCTCAGCTAACCTACGCTGCATGGCCTCCCTGATCCTGCAAAGCCTGCGGAAGGATCCTCGTATTCTTCGGATCAAGGAGAGGGACCATTACTGGCTGGCCACTCTCCTTGATCCACGGTACAAGGGTAAGGTTGCCGACCTTATCTTGCCATCGCAGAGGGAGCAGAGGATGAGACATCTCCGGGAGGCCTTGCAGAAAGCTCTGTGCAACGCGTTCCTAGAGACTGGGAGGTCACAAACTCCTGGTCCTGGACAACGTGTTGCTGAGGCATCAGTCAGAAGGAGCGGTGGAGAAGGTGGCCGTCTGACTGATGCTTTCAGACAATTTTTTAGTCCGCAGCCCCAAGGTATGATTGGTTCCAGCACCCATCGCCAGCGTCTAATTTACATGGTGCAGGAATACCTAGGGGCAAGGTCAGACTTGGACACCTTTCCCACCGAAAATCCTCTGGCTTACTGGGTCTTGAGGATGGATCACTGGCCAGAGCTTGCACAGTATGCAATTGAGCTACTGGCCTGTCCTGCATCCAGCGTTCTTTCGGAACGCACCTTCAGTGCTGCTGGTGGCTTTGTTACCGATCACAGGGTGCGCCTGTCCACCGAATCAGTTGATCGACTGACCTTCATCAAGATGAATCAGTCTTGGATCACCCACAGCTACCAAGCACCTGAAGCTCATGTAACCGAATAATTTTTTTTGAAATACCACATCCCTTCAAGACTGCCTATGCTGATGCTGAGTGACTGTCCTGTTATGTTGATTGTCTATCCTCTTCCTCCTCCGCTGATATGTTGGAAGAACATTTTTGGTTCTGGGTGATGCCAGCAGCCCAATTTTTCTGCCCCTGTTTAACAGGGGCGTTTAATTACAATTTTTGATGCAATGCTTTGCAGCAGGGCTAATTCCTGCAATAAAACTAGAGTATATGGCAGAGGTTGCAGTGTGGTGGCACCAGCACCAGTGCCTAAGGCCCAATTTTTCTGCCCCTGTTTAACAGGGGCGTTTAAGTACAATTTTTGATGCAATGCTTTGCAGCAGGGCTAATTCCTGCAATAAAACTAGAGTATATGGCAGAGGTTGCAGTGTGATGGCACCAGCACCAGTGCCTAAGGCCCAATTTTTCTGCCCCTGTTTAACAGGGGCGTTTAAGTACAATTTTTGATGCAATGCTTTGCAGCAGGGCTAATTCCTGCAATAAAAC